>NC_056729.1:375190048-375420048 GCF_019279795.1 Protopterus annectens | reverse complement strand
CAAGACATATTATACCTTTATTAATAGGTTAGAACAATCTTTTTTCAGGCTCACTCACTTATGTTATATGACAGTGCCTGCAGAGATATTATTCCAGACATATGTTATCTTTCTTAATGGGTTACTACACTCTTTTTCTGCCTCTCTGACGTTTTTATCTGACAGTACTTGCAGAGGACTTATTCAGGCAATTCTATGGCTTTTTTATTGGACTACAACAATTTCTTTCATGCTCTCTCCCATATTTTATATAACAATACATGCAGAATAATCACTAACCTGCCTGGTGGTGCAGCCTTAGCAGCCTATCAGCATAGGCTTGCTGATTCGTAGCACGGTCACCTGCAGCTGTAAAGTAAATGAAGGGATATTGAGACATACCTATCCATTATACATACTCCATTATGAATTCTTACATACTGCATTCCATGGCTACATACTCAGTTGTGGGGCATTCTGCATCCCACAGGCCTCCTGTATCCACTGGTTCAGGTGGTCCTGCTTTCATCTCTTCAGGTCTGCATGGTGGTGACGGGCCTGCTCACCAGTCCGAGGAATGCCTGTGGCACTGGTGAAGTCACTGACTAACCGGTTCCAAGCCTCTGCCTTGTACTCCGTCCCTTGGAACTGGCCCTGCAGGAGTCTTGACTCGTGATGGTGGACAAGGAGCCAAACCATGTATTTGGACTCCTCGATGCCCCAACGTTGCGCTCGGAAGCATGAACCCTCTCCTGCACCTACCATTCTGACTGCAAATATGAGCTACAATCAGTTATGGCGAGTATTCCCGCCTATGGGGCTTAAATATGTCGCATTTCCCACACTTTTTTGTGATTGGCCATTTTGTAAAATTCTAGGCTGACTGCAGACCTGCTTAGTAATGGTTAAACTACCATTCGTAAGTATATGAATGTTAATAGTGGCTGCTTCCCCTATGTTGTCATGGCTTAGTGGTTCTCTACTTTGATTATGATGCACAGGGTCCTGGGTTCGAACCTTGTTTTTCTTTTATTTTAATACTGTCTAGACAGGCTAGGGGGTGTGGCTGCGTTTAAGCAACTTAGCTCTACCTTGCTCCATGGTGCCCTACGGTGCCCTAGTTGGCGCGGCGCGCACATCCGCGCAAACACATTGCGCAGGGTAAAGCACTTTTAACCTTTGGGCAACACTATTGCGCTGGGTAAATCGCTATTAAACTATGGGCAACTCTGTTTAGCTGGGTAAAGCGCTATTAAACTATGGGCAACTCTGTTTAGCTGGGTAAAGCGCTGTTACACTATGGGCACCTCTGTTTAGCTGGGTAAAGCGTTGCTTAACAGCAGGCTATTATATATCTGGGTCCTTTAAAAATATTTAGTTTGTTCACTGATACATTCGCCATGTCACTGCTTTTAATAAAATTTTAATCATATATGTCTGGTATTATTTCAAATACTGATTTAAAACATAAATAAGAAGTGGAGTGGTGGGACTCGAACCGTGAATGCCTTCTTTTTGTGCATACGCTCTACCATTACGCTATTGCAATTTTGTGTGATTTGAATAAACATTCTTTCTTATGCTCTTCCATGTCGGAATTGCTATCTCTAGCTAAGCAATGGGCACACCTGTGCACACACACGCAAATAAGGGCAGCTATATCGTGGATTTAAAAAAATATATATAATTATTTACTTTATATAAATGTGATGGGGGTTTACAGTGTCAGGGAGTGTGGTGTTGGGTGCAAGTTCATTTGAGCGAACTCGCTCTTGTGTGTTGACATTATGCTTTTTAAAACCTTGCAGGGGCATGCACATTTAGACTGCTCAGCAGTCGGACACGCCTCCTGCTTTCCTACTCAGTCCGTGTAAGAGTTACGGTTTAGTCAGCGTGCCCTCATGAATATTCATGGCACGCTGATGTCAAACCATTCAACTGCAGCCTCCGAGTAAGACTTATTAAGTCTTACACAGAGGATTAGTGAATCCGGGGGAATATCTCCCACATTAGCTTGTCTATCAAAACTAGTTTAAAACTCCTCCATAAACTTAAACCAGCCACCTTAGCCACTGACAATTTACCAGCAGAATTCCTTCAGATAGCTGAATAGCCTATCCTGTTGCGATTCTTATTAATCGATCTATATTTGAGTGTAAGGTACTTACAATATGGGAAACATCACTTATAATTCCTCTACACAAAGGAGGTAATGCCTTAGAACTCAATAACTACAGTCCTATTGCTCCTCTATCCCTTTTATCAAAAATCCTAAGAGTTGTTCACACCCAACTAATGGACTACCTTCTAAATAACAACCAGCTATCTAAATCTCAGCAAGGCTTTAGATCCTTCCACAGTACCAGAACAGCACTAATGTCCTTTACCAGCACAGTAAATCAGTATAGAAACAATAGAGAATTTGTTTCTAAATTATTTTTGGATCTATCTAAAGCTTTCGACATGGTCAGCCACAATATGCTTCTTAATACACTATCCACCCTAAACATCAGCCCCTCCTCTATCGCATGGTTTAAAAGCTACCTATTAGGATGACAACAAGCAGTCCAATAGTAGAATCAACTATTGACTCTTTTACCAGTATCCTTAGGGGTCCCTCAAGGCTCCATCCTTGGCCCATTACTTTTCTGTCTATTTACCAACCAGGTGTCTTCCTCCGCACCCAATGCCTCAGTAGTACAACATGCAGATGACACCACCCTTATGTGTGCCGCCCCCACATTAGATGACCTTCACTCCCTACCTAAAACTACTTTTCATTATTCAAATCTGGTTTACCGACTCCCAGCTTATTCTTAACCCAAATAAAACAAAACTACTTATTTTCAGCCCATGTAGATCTTCTCCCCCAAGTGACAAATTTATCATTATGTCCAAAAACAAAGCCATGCTCACCCCAACCACCCACACAAAATTGTTAGGTGTAGAAATAGACAACAACCTGAAATTTGATATTTACATATCCCAAACTATCAAGAAAGTCCACAAAAAACAGGACTC
The DNA here is from genome assembly GCF_019279795.1 of Protopterus annectens. Taxonomy (NCBI): domain Eukaryota; kingdom Metazoa; phylum Chordata; order Ceratodontiformes; family Protopteridae; genus Protopterus; species Protopterus annectens. Next base: position 375,417,048 of record NC_056729.1, on the reverse strand, counting down.
CTCTATCGGAACAAGCAATTTCTCACTAAACATACTAAAGCCACAATGGATAGGACACATATTTTATCTACCCCCCTCTACACATCCCAAGTTCTAACTAACCTTCGCAAGGCTGACTTAAACAAATTAGAATCTTGTTATAACAAGATTGCTAGGTTTTCTACTGATGCCTCATATAGGACCCATCACTGTGTATCACTCAAACAACTAAACTGTGTACCAAACAGCTAAACTGGCTTGAGTTGCCTCAGCTACTGCAACTCAATCAACTGTCACTTGCACATAAGTTATACTACTACCCTGATAAAATATATATTTATATATATTTAAATATTTATTCATTAATATCTTTTTATTGTATCTTTAACTTATTTTACTTTGTTAATGTATCACAAGGCATGTGTCTGTGTGTGTGTGTGTGTGTGTGTGTGTGTGTGTGTGTGTGTGTGTGTGTGTGTGTGTGTGCGTGTATGTATGTGTGTGTGTGTGTGTGTGTGTGTGTGTGTGTGTGTGTGTGTGTGTGTGTGTGTGTGTGTGTGTGTGTGTGTGTGTGTGTGTGTGTGTGTGTGTGTGTGTGTGTGTGTGTGTGTGTGTGTGTTGGAGATGTTCCATTTATTCCACCATTATATTTCTTACAGTCACAATAAGATGATTTTAGAGTTTTCATTTCTTTTTGAACATTTTTCTCTAAATTCCCTTTCTGTCTTATTTTAAAGTCTGATATTATTTTGTGATTTTGGGGTGGAGTTGGGGCTTAAGGGATGTTGATTGTTATAATTTTTGCCCTCAGATTAGTATGATAAGGCACATATAGCCCTTGACACTTACTCAGAGAGGGTGGACATCACTGCTTTAGATCATTCAGGCTTCCCTTTGTAGTCTACTTCCATCATCATATGTAAATAAATATTGGAAAAGAAACAACTCACATTAACTATTGTTTTACATTAACATTTCTTTTTCCCGTTACTTTCCTTCCTTCAAAATTACTCTTTCATTTGCCTTATATAAAAACAGTAGAGCTTAGCTTTTTCTACCTCTTTCTAGTATTCCTCTCCTATTAAATTCCTTATTGCACATTATGTTGCGTGTGAATTAAACTTTATGGAATTTTCTTTAAGAATTTGGCATCCTAGCCATTATGTTACCCTATCTATTTCATTTTAGTTTTTGGCTAAGGAATACCCATACAGCAATGTACCTGTAGCTCTTTGTACTTTCCCATCCACTGGGTTTATATAAATACCGAGTCTGTTGGAATTCACAGATTCTTTACTGTGAACAGCCATATATAACTGCTTTCTTTCTTTCTTGTTGGATTATAAACCTATTGAGCTTTTGAGAATTTTACAGCTTTTCTACTTTATTGTCTCAAAATGAGAAAGCCTGACAACAGTGACAGAGGTTAACTTGACAGCCTAAGTGATTCTTGCATTTGAAAAATATCTAATTTAAGCACCATTTTGCAATAGAGGAAAAAAATCCTTATTGCAAAATGTTTAAAGCATGACAAAGAACCCAAGGAGTGTCACGACAGAAAGTAATAGGAACTCTATCCCAAGATTCTCAGTATAAATCTTAACCTTCCAAATGCAAAAAGTAGGAAACTACCTTTCATAAAGTGAATAATACAGTTGCGTAAGTTGGGCTTACCATAACAATAGATGTTTGAATGTTCATTGCTGCAATAGCCTTAGCTATATGGTTTATATCCTGCCAAGGATATAACAACCGGTCAGCTTCCAAAGCTTCAGGACATCTTCCATGCACCTAAACTGTGAAGCAACTTGAGCTGAGCTGACTAAAAGACAAGTTTGGGCACAAAGCCCTTCAGAGTTTCATGCTAGCAGAAAGAGAGAGGTTGAGCCCTAAAGGACTATGCTATGAAAAAAATCAAGACATAAATATCCACACCCACACCAAAACACAATAGGAATGGAGGGAAGGAGCAGCTACTGCAGCTGTGATCTTTCAAACATCTACTGTTGTGGTAAGTTCATTTTACAGAACTGTACTGTGTTCTTCATATCAATCACTGCTGGAGCAGCCTTAGCTATATGGGTAGATTACCATAGCTACATTTGAATTTATGAGGTGGAAGGAGAAGAGCCCAGGAACCTCTGGAAGTGGCCCTAGCAAAGCTTGATCTGCGCCTAGAGAAAGAATTAAGCTTACACAGCTTTGTAACAGTATGTATAAAGGACCAAGTAGCAACTTCTAGAACATTTGTAGAATTCCACCCTTTCAACAGGAAGACAAGGCTCTGGTAGAGTGGGCGTTGGCCCCATCTGAAATATATTTGTTATAGTGAGTATAACTAAACGTTAATAGCCTTAAACAACAATTTGGAAATAGTCTGCTTTGATATAGGTCATCCACTCTTTTTACTTTCACAAGAAATAAACAATTGATAGCAGATGAGCTGTCTGTGGACATCCACAATATGGAGTATCCTATCTCCCTCATTTGTACATTCAGTAAAGAAAACAGGGAGATGGATAGTTTGGATTAAAGTTAACTTGTATACCACATTAGACATAAAAGGTTTAATTCTGAAAAAACCCTGTCCCTGTGGAAAATGAGGTACGGTTGACTCTTCATAGCAGATTGCAACTCAGATACCCTTTTTGCAGAAGTCAGACCAATCAGTAAAACTGTTTTCCATGTTAAGAAACTCAAGTCAGTCAGGTTAGCTAGTTCAAATGGAACAAATCTTAGCTTCACTAACACAAAATTAAGATCCCAAGGAAGGGCCACTGGTTTACTTAGTGACCTCTTATGCAAAATCATTTCAAGAACATTTGGACATGACACTGCCTTGAAAGAGGAGGATTTATGGGCAGATGTGCTGAAATGGCTGATAAACGAACCCTGATAGAGGAATAAGAAAGGCCATGGAATACTAATTTACACAAATATTGTAAAACCAGAAAACAACTAGCCCTGAATGGGTGCTGGTTATGTTGGCACCAACTTGAAAATGTTTTCCATTTGTAATATAGGATTTTCTAGTAGCAGGCTTTCCTGCCTCCATTAGTACCTGCTGCACAGCCTCAGTAAACCGGTGCCTAAAAAAATTAAGACTTTATCACCCAGGCAGTCAATCAAAAATGATAATGTTGGAATGTATCAAACAGCCCTGTTCTTCTGTGAGTAGATCCAGTCTGATAGAAAACTTGTGGTAATTTCTCCTGGCCATTTCCAAAAGAAGGGAGAAGTGCACTTATCTAGGCAAGAAGGGAGTCACTAACATGATCTTGGGGGATTTGTTCTGAATCTTTATAAGTAACCTGGGTATTAGTTGACATGGTGAAAAAGCAGACAGGAACATAAATGTCCACAGAAAACTAAAGATATCTGACTTACAAGCATTCCTCCATAGAGTCTTAGAAAAGAACCTTGCCAGTCGACTGCTCAAAGAGGGGGCAAAAACGTCTATTTGAGGAACTCCCCAAGATGGTTCCAATGTTGGAAGACCCTCTGATCTAGTTTATATACGTGAGAGTCTGCCCTGGTCTTGCTCAGCTTGTCTGCCACATAATTTTGCTTCTATAGAATGTAGGATGCCTGTATAGTGAGACTGTGCTGTGAAGCTACATCCCAAGCAAAGATGGCTAGTCTGCTAATGGGGTAAGATCTGGTCTCCCCTTGCTTGCTGATGTACCACATGACTGTGGTATTGTCTGAAGCCACTTTGAAAAGGTACCAGCGGCCAAAGGTGGTTCAGAGAGTTGAGTGCCTTGATCAGGGCAAGCATCTCCTAAATATGTATATGCTTGCGTCTGCCTTGGTGTCCCACACCCCTACAGTTTTATCCCTCCTGAAATTACTCCTCAAGCAAAGTCTGAGGCATCTGTGATGACTGATTGCTCTGAAGTAGGGAGAGAGAAGGGGAGTGGATTTAAGGACATCTGTTGTCTTCACCCAATAATTTCTCTTCTAACAAATCCCAGCACTGTGATTTGAAAAGTTAAAGGGTATTGATGTCGACACCACAAATATTTTAAATTCCACGATATCTGTCTCACATGGAGTCTTGCCAGGGGTATCATGAGAATAATAGATGCCATGACACCCAAAATCCTGTGGTATTCCCTCATACTGACTGAGGTCTTGGTGGAAACCTTAGAAACAGATGTAAATATGGATCTAAGAACAAAATACCAAGAAGAGGCAGAATAACAAACTTAGCGTACTGTAGTTTATTGTCCGCTTTCATCCGTAGACTTCATCAGAATAAAAAAGCCATCAACATTCAAAGTATTTATAACAACATCAATCAAAAAAATTAATGAAGCATTAATTAAACAATTAAAAAATCTATTGAAACATTTAAAGACACAAAATCAAGTAAAAAAGGAACTGAAATCAACTGATTTATTCACAGACAGTTCCCTATACTTTAAAAAACATTTGACATTAATGGTATCATTAAGACCAGGATGAACATCAGAGTTAAGTCTAATTTGCCATAAAGTCTCACGCTGTTCTAAATAGTTCTTAAAATCACCTCCTTAAATCAGAATGGGCAACCTCTAAAACAGAAAACAAAACTTTTTAAATGTGGGGCAAACAGCAGAATGTTTAAATAAGGCATTATTATCATCCTTATGTTTAATGGCATAAAGATGCTCTCTGATGCGTGTCTTTAGACATCTACTGGTCATACCAACATAAAAACATGAACAACTAGAACAAATGCTAACGTATACCACACCTTTCGTATTGCAATTTACAAAACTGGGCACACTAATGGTTTTTCCATAACTGTCAAGACTAATGTATGGACCCTCGTGAATGTACCTGCACATGTTGCATTCATGACAGCAATACATGCCTCTCCTGTCAGAAATGATGTTAATGTTTTGGTGGTCGCTAAACTGTAAAGCTTTCTTGATGTTAAAACCATTCTTAAAAACAAAGAATGGTTTGTTACCTAATACTTGGAACAAATCCAAGTTACCCCTAATAATCCTCCAATTCTTTCTGACTATTTGTTGAATACGTTGACTGTCAACAGTCATATCCAAAGCACAAACCAATTTGTGTTCAACATTACTAGAATGGCATGAATCCAAACTAAAATTCTCATAAGCAGTATAATTCAACAATGCTTGGTACTCAACCGAGCGTTTGCTCATGATATCTATGCTAATTTTTATTAAATCACACTTGGGATATCCTCTATTAACAAACAAATTAATAATGAACTCAAATTCATTTTTTAAAATACAATCTTTTGAAGTCAAGCGACTTGCCCTAATAAACTGTCCTCACGGAATGTTCTTAACAATATGCCTTGGGTGATTGCTGGTGTAGTGTAAATAACTGTTGGTAAATGTATCCTTACGATAAATACTACTATGAAACCTGTTGTCATCTGTGTCCCACCAAAGGAGCACATCCAAAAAATTAACCTTTAATCCTACACAGCTTAAAGTAAATTTTAAATAACTAGACAAGGTATTAATATCCATAAGAAAATTGTTCACAGTACTAAAATCTCCCTCAATTATAAATAATAAATCATCTACAAAATGACAAAAAAAAGGAATATTAAATTTCTTTCGTAACATGGGCAAATGCTGGTGCTCCCACCAAGCCATGACCAAATTGGCGTAGGCGGGAGCAGCAGCAGAGCCCATGGCCACTCCTCTCTTTTGTTTATAAAAGGTCTTCTCAAAAAGAAAAAAGTTATTATCTAAAATAATATCAAGGAACCCACAAATAGTAGAAATGGCATTCTTATTAAGCCCGCAGTTTTTCTTAGCTAGGAAACAACGAACAGCTTCAACACCCTCATAATGAGGTATGCAAGTATATAAAGAAACCACATCAATAGTAAACATAATAAACCTGTTAGCGTCAAAGAACTCATTCCGAACATATCTATTAAATTTCTCCAAGAAATGCCAAGAATCTCTAATATAAGAATCTTCCTTGACCAAACAGGGTCCCAGAACAGCATCAATAATGAGGGAAATACCCTCAGTAATTGAATGCGGTGATGATGGCATGTGCATGTAACACCAAGAAAGCTTTACAGTTTAGCGACCACCAAAACATTAACATCATTTCTGACAGGAGAGGCATGTATTGCTGTCATGAATGCAACATGTGCAGGTACATTCACGAGGGTCCATACATTAGTCTTGACAGTTATGGAAAAACCATTAGTGTGCCCAGTTTTGTAAATTGCAAGGTGTGGTATACATTAGCATTTGTTCTAGTTGTTCATGTTTTTATGTTGGTATGACCAGTAGATGTCTAAAGACACGCATCAGAGAGCATCTTTATGCCATTAAACATAAGGATGATAATAATGCCTTTTTTAAACATTCTGCTGTTTGCCCCACATTTAAAAAGTTTTTGTTTTCTGTTTTAGAGGTTGCCCATTCTGATTTAAGGGGAGGTGATTTTAAGAACTATTTAGAACAGCGTGAGACTTTATGGCAAATTAGACTTAACTCTGATGTTCATCCTGGTCTTAATGATACCATTAATGTCAAATGTTTTTAAAGTATAGGAACTGTCTGTGAATAAATCAGTTGATTTCAGTTCCTTTTTTACTTGATTTTGTGTCTTTAAATGTTTCAATAGATTTTTTAATTGTTTAATTAATGCTTCATTAATTTTTTGATTGATGTTGTTATAAATACTTTGAATGTTGATGGCTTTTTTATTCTGATGAAGTCTACGGATGAAAGCGGACAATAAACTACAGTACGCTAAGTTTGTTATTCTGCCTCTTCTTGGTATTTTGTTCTTGGTTCTTTTTGCGACTATTTTTGGTGAGTTCCTGATTTGCCTTATACCATGGCTGAGGTACTTGATGATCCATTGCTTGGTATGTTGATTCATTCTACACCAACTACAGAAGGGACTAATGCTGTTAACCTTGGCAATTTGCTGGTGAATGCTTTGACCGATATACAAAACTCGTTGAAGTTTTTAGTTACTAAAGCTACTAAACGTGATGATGACAATATACGTGATGTTCCGTTACATGAAGGACGTACTGCGGCGAATGCCTCCAGTCCTATTGAGAACTATGAGGAAATGGACACTATCATTAACATCGAGAATCCTGATAACGTTAAACCGAAGCGGCTAGCCAAACAACGTAATGGGCGTAATGGGCATTGTAATTCCAATAACAACGGGGGATTCTTTAAGTCAGTTAAACAGCTGTTTGAAAGCTCTGACAACCCTTTTAAATCTTCAGGTGAGCACTATAAGAACGTGAGCAGCGCGGACTTGAACAAGAAATGCGAACAGCTGGTAAGACTTTTAAAACGTTACCGTTCTCTGGATTTAGAGAACAGCTATTTTTTACGTTGTATTGAATTAGACATAGTCCCTAAGGGGCTTAGGTTCTTTAAATGCCCTAATGGCGTTTATGCGCAGGATCCATTGTTCAATGTATTAATTGCTTTCCTCAATGATGCTGGCTTACGGTTGTTGCAACTACTTGTTGACAACAACATGACTAAAATGAGTGCGTTAAAAGAAGAAATTATTAATGTTGAAGACAGCTTAAAAAGTATGATCTCGGATGACATCTCTGACGAGTTTTTTAGTTCTATATGGGAAGAACTGGAACAACACTCTGTTGAGATCATAGGAAGAAAGCAATCTAAACTTGGGCGGGACATCAATGCCTATCAGAACAAAATTGTTTACGATAATTTTGTGAATAAAAGTTATTATACGAATAATTTTCGCAGTAACAGTAACAAAGGTTACCAACAGTACCAATCGGATAGTGACAATAGAAAGACTTTTAGCAGCATTGTTTCTACACCTAAATTAGTTGGCGGTTTTGTTTCAGGTAATAACATTTCTACTGGCCGCCAGAATTTCAGTGCTTCAGTTTCTGACAATAATGATCGTTTGCCTATCACTCATAACTTTGATGCTGTAGATACCCTTGATAATGTACGAGAAGGGGGAAATTCTACTGCTGTTGACGTTGGCAATGATACGGTTGTTAACGTAAAAAAGAAAGCCGATGTCAACTCTAAACTTGTTTCTAGTAGTTCTTTTTTCAGCAACAAAGGTCAGAACAGCAAGCAGACTGTTCTCACCAGAAGCCGTACTTTTTTGGCTTCGAATTCCTCGAGCGACGAAACATAGACTACATGAAAGACAAGTTTTGCATCATTAATTTGAGCAATTACGAGCTTTCTGAAACTGAGTCAAATATTCTCAAATATGGTTTAAATTTTGTACCCAGTATAAGAGCTGATTTTAGTAAAACCATTGTTGATATCAAAATGTACACACGTAAATTGAATTTATTTTATTTGATGAATGATATTCCAATTATAAAAAAGAGTTTAATTAAACCTTCTAGCTTTTCTCCACAACTGCAACACACCATTAAGGTGTTTGAGGAATTGTGTATCGAAGACATCAAACAGATGTTAATAGATAGATCAAACATTTATTTTAATTTAAATAGCGATGAAAGGGCTGCCCTTCGTAAACTTAGATCTATGACAGCCAATTTGAGGTTTATGAAAAGCGACAAGGGTGGCAACATTGTTATTTTAGAACAAGATCTTTACAAAAGTAAAATGTTGAATATTCTGAGTAACACTGATGAATATGAATCCATCAGTCTTCACCAAATTTTGTATAAACAATGTTTGATTCATTCATTTTTATATGATGCACTAATGTCAGGTTACATTGGTTATGATGTTTATGATTTTTGTATTGTACAGGAACCCAGAATAGGTGTTATCTTTGGAATTCCAAAGACCCACAAATCTTTAACTGATCCCCCATTCAGGCCAATTGTCTCATCACCGCATTCAATTACTGAGGGTATTTCCCTCATTATTGATGCTGTTCTGGGCCCTGTTTGGTCAAGGAAGATTCTTATATTAGAGATTCTTGGCATTTCTTGGAGAAATTTAATAGATATGTTCGGAATGAGTTCTTTGACGCTAACAGGTTTATTATGTTTACTATTGATGTGGTTTCTTTATATACTTGCATACCTCATTATGAGGGTGTTGAAGCTGCTCGTTGTTTCCTAGCTAAGAAAAACTGCGGGCTTAATAAGAATGCCATTTCTACTATTTGTGGGTTCCTTGATATTATTTTAGATAATAACTTTTTTCTTTTTGAGAAGACCTTTTATAAACAAAAGAGAGGAGTGGCCATGGGCTCTGCTGCTGCTCCTTGGTCATGGCTTGGTGGGAGCACCAGCATTTGCCCATGTTAAATTTAATATTCCTTTTTGTCGTTTTGTAGATGATTTATTATTTATAATTGAGGGAGATTTTAGTACTGTGAACAATTTTCTTATGGATATTAATACCTTGTCTAGTTATTTAAAATTTACTTTAAGCTGTGTAGGATTAAAGGTTAATTTTTTGGATGTGCTCCTTTGGTGGGACACAGATGACAACAGGTTTCATAGTAGTATTTATCGTAAGGATACATTTACCAACAGTTATTTACACTACACCAGCAATCACCCAAGGCATATTGTTAAGAACATTCCGTGAGGACAGTTTATTAGGGCAAGTCGCTTGACTTCAAAAGATTGTATTTTAAAAAATGAATTTGAGTTCATTATTAATTTGTTTGTTAATACAGGATATCCCAAGTGTGATTTAATAAAAATTAGCATAGATATCATGAGCAAACGCTCGGTTGAGTACCAAGCATTGTTGAATTATACTGCTTATGAGAATTTTAGTTTGGATTCATGCCATTCTAGTAATGTTGAACACAAATTGGTTTGTGCTTTGGATATGACTGTTGACAGTCAACGTATTCAACAAATAGTCAGAAAGAATTGGAGGATTATTAGGGGTAACTTGGATTTGTTCCAAGTATTAGGTAACAAACCATTCTTTGTTTTTAAGAATGGTTTTAACATCAAGAAAGCTTTACAGTTTAGCGACCACCAAAACATTAACATCATTTCTGACAGGAGAGGCATGTATTGCTGTCATGAATGCAACATGTGCAGGTACATTCACGAGGGTCCATACATTAGTCTTGACAGTTATGGAAAAACCATTAGTGTGCCCAGTTTTGTAAATTGCAATACGAAAGGTGTGGTATACATTAGCATTTGTTCTAGTTGTTCATGTTTTTATGTTGGTATGACCAGTAGATGTCTAAAGACACGCATCAGAGAGCATCTTTATGCCATTAAACATAAGGATGATAATAATGCCTTATTTAAACATTCTGCTGTTTGCCCCACATTTAAAAAGTTTTTGTTTTCTGTTTTAGAGGTTGCCCATTCTGATTTAAGGGGAGGTGATTTTAAGAACTATTTAGAACAGCGTGAGACTTTATGGCAAATTAGACTTAACTCTGATGTTCATCCTGGTCTTAATGATACCATTAATGTCAAATGTTTTTTAAAGTATAGGGAACTGTCTGTGAATAAATCAGTTGATTTCAGTTCCTTTTTTACTTGATTTTGTGTCTTTAAATGTTTCAATAGATTTTTTAATTGTTTAATTAATGCTTCATTAATTTTTTGATTGATGTTGTTATAAATACTTTGAATGTTGATGGCTTTTTTATTCTGATGAAGTCTACGGATGAAAGCGGACAATAAACTACAGTACGCTAAGTTTGTTATTCTGCCTCTTCTTGGTATTTTGTTCTTGGTTCTTTTTGCGACTATTTTTGGTGAGTAAATATGGATCTATTTTTCCTTTTGAAGAAAAGCTCTTTTAACTGAGGTGTCTAATTGACATCCCATAACCCCAATCCTGTATGGGGGTGTCAAGAAAGACTTTTGACTGTTCTCTTGGAATCCCAGCTTGTTTAAGAGATCTCTCACTAACTCAAAAGAGAGAGATTTATAACACTTTGAAAAAGATTCTGTAAAGATAAGCAAGTCATCTAAATATGGTAAATGTGGATACCCTGTAGCCTGCAATGAGCTATAACTGGAGCTAGACACTTTGTCCCGGTCCCCTTCAATAACACACATCACACCAAATGACATTTGACGACCTTTATTAAATTTCCATAACATAGCTTTGATCACCAACTTTATTAATTACAACTATTCATGATATAATTGATTCTAAATACAGCATAGCATCCTTGTAATGTTAATCAGGGCAGCTTACCTACTCACCCTGCCCCAGTAAGCAGCGTCCATACCTCTACTCACTTACTTTACATATGAAGCACCATCCCATCTCACTTCATACACCATTTATTGTAATGTTAATCAGGGCAGCATACCTACTTACCCTGCCCCAGTAAGCAGGGTCCATACCTCTGTTCACTTACTTTACTTATGAAGCAGCGCCCCAACTCACTTCATACACCATCCATTGAATTACCTTCACCAAATAAGCACCATCCTTACCTCAGCTTGCTTATCTATTCAGCAAGCTTCTTCCAACTACTCATTTCTTTTTCCCAGATCCTTGGAATGAACATCCAGACATTAGAGGGGGATCAGAAGAGGGCAAGCCTATCCCTCTACTCCACCAACCAGCCTGACCAGGCTGCTCCCCCTCCCTTCTACCCAAAATTGTTCCCCACTACTTCTCATAAAGGAAGGGTCAAGCCAAACATCATTTGGTGTACCCTCTGTAAAGCATCTTAGAGACCCATCATAAACCCCTTTGCCATGCCATCACTGAAGCACACCCTAATGAAACTGTGACCCCTCTGCAACACCCACATCCACACCAAGAGAACACATACCCTTTTAGCCCACTGCCTTCAAAGCTGAAATCATAGCTCAACCTGAGCATATTAACAGCCTATAACCACAACAAACCACAAACTATAACCCCTTGAACTCAAAAACGGTACTCAGTCAAACACTAGTAGCAAGTCTCACACCCAAGACCCTGTCAACTGTAGCATATCACCATAGCCCACCAACTTCCCAGTTCTAAATGTGCAACAACTCAGCTACCGTAGGTAATGGTCTAACTCCAAAACTTTAATGTCCTACCTTAGCTGGCAGAAAACCAGCACCCCTTGACCTAGTTCCTGAAACTCGCCTATGCTCAGCAATGAAGTACTCTACATGCCCAGTCATAGACACCCCCAGTTCACTCATTACCAAACCATTCTTAACCCTGTTTGTCCTTGGCCTTTCCCCTCGAGAGCTCTCTTTCCTTATGTTACCTATACCACTAGTAGGTAATTAAGACCTGTCCTACCGCTGCCTTATCCTGCAACCAAGCTTCCTTTAAACCTTCTAACTCTTCTATTTTTTTCTTTCTTTTTTGTTTTTCTCTCTTTTTTTTTTTGACCCTGTAACAACGCACCCATTTTAAAAACTACCCCACAAGCCACCTACCTACCATGCTTCCTAAAACTTTATCCACAGAATTCATCCAAACCCCAAGGGGAATGATCCTTGTGGTATCCTGTAAAGCCTTAACCTGTTATGTAACATTAACCAGAAAAAAACGAGGAAACAGTCCAAAAAATAACTGGTAGACTGGTAGCCTTTTGTGTCAGCCAATAAAGAGTGGTGTTTCTGTCCTCATTTCAGTCCTGTGTTATGTAACATTAACACTACCTATTCAATATACAAATCTGTCACCCTAAAGACACCACCCATTGGGAACAAACTCCATCATCCTATCAAACACCTCATTGGCCCTTCATCCAAATACAGTTCAACAACTGTGAGTAAATACAACCACCCCAAGGTTCAAAGAAATCAATGGTTGAACTTCACTGGCTTGCAAGAGCCATAGGGGCTTTAGCCTAATAAGTCCTGTGCACCTATAAATGTTGGGACTCTACTCATCCCTTGGGATCCCCACACTCCCCATAAACCATCCCCAACCGTTTCCCCCTTGGCCCCCCCTGTCTACCTCTTCCTTACTTGCGCCCTATGCCAATGCAATAATCAACTCCCACTAATTGAACACAGAGCTCTAATATGCCTTAATAAGGTGAGTACACAGACTCACTTTGTGCCCCATTCTGGCAGCAAAACATCCGTCCTATCAAAATGTTACCTTTCAGATCCCCTTTCCAAGCCACCGCATGATGCCTTCTGTCCTTCAGCAATTTCAGTCCGCCACATTGTACTCCCCATTTGTAACCTTTTCACTCACCACTGCTTCCATCATCTATGAATTCGAAGTGTATCGCCACAAATGGTACTCGGCACACCACCATCTACAAAGTAAAGCACAAAATTAAATTCTCTAATATGTAAAGAGAAGGCTCTACCTTATACCCACCTATTCCAAATTATAGCAGCACAAAAAAAAAAAAAATCTGTAAGAAAAAACACGTAAATATCTAAAATACATAATGCACTTTCCAAGACATCTTCAGAAACAAACTATCCCATCAACTCAGGAATGAATGTAACACTGCCACACATATCTATGACAAAGCAGCCATAATTGCAGCTAGGTTTCCAACGACCCTATCAACTACCCAATATAAATTTAACTACCAGTCAAGTATGTTAAAACTAACCCCCACATAAAGGGACCTATCAATAACCACAACCATCTGCTTAGTTCTTAACCTTCCATCTCCAATTGAGGCACACTAACCAACATATCAGATTTACGGATTTCTCAATCTCCTGAATGATGCAGTTGATGGCTGGTAGTCTGCTGGTAGTCTCTTGCTTCATGTGGTCTGCCTAATCTCATGCACAATGTTAACCTCCTGTTTCCATTAATAAAATAATGCATGTATTATTTAACAGCAAGCACTTTTAATTCTAAAGTTCATAAACCTTATACCAGGCTCAGGTTAATAACAGAAAATATACCCAAATCTCTGGCACCAAAAGGCAACCAGATATAAACTCAAATGCCTGTCATTGTTTCTGACTACAGTCTTAGCTTTACTATAACTTCTGCTTGTTTCTTATAGACTGTTCATATTGTTATGCCATATTCAATGATTCTTAGACAAACCTGTATACAACCTATAGTGCTATAACCATCACCTTAGAAAATTTGATAGCTGAACATATTTTGCATTATCATGCACTGTCTGAAGTGTATAAATTCTGATGCTCTCACATCTGTCAGTACTTTTTAAACTGCAACCTACACTGATTGACAGCAATATGCCAGAAAACCACAGGTTTATAAATGTCCAAAATTTTCAGGCATAAACTGAACCTGACATAAAATCTCTATAATTAAAAGATATTTGGAGCAGCAGCCCAAACCAATGACATCTACATACCCTACTTCATAACAAAATCCATGTTAACCATTTCTGACATCATTAGAAAAACACATGCACAACCTGCGTTTTCCCCCTTACTTGCAGCCCATGAAATTGACTTCCACTGCAATGAAACATAAGACTAATAGCCAGGGAAACACCTCAAGACAGTAACCGTGGCCTCCATCGTAAACCAGTCCCAACTCAAATGCTGTATATTCTGCAAACCTGTACAGTTGATAGTTAAATGGTTAAGGGTTTATCCTACCTATCTCAAGTATTTAAACAGACCTAGCACTGTAAATAGCAGACCTACCCCAATATAACTAAATGATCAGACATGCTTACTGCCAATTCCTCCCTTGACAACAGCTGCTTAAATTACCTTCCCTTAGTGGGTCCAAATTAATTCAAATAATTTTGTCCTGTCATACCTCTCCACCAATTATCAACCGAGGGGACACTTAAAATAATAACTCAATGAACATGAGACATTAGTTATGCACGGGCGACGCTCAACCCACGAAACCTATGCAGTATCTCAACCCTATCCCAACAAACCACCACTGGGACAAACTAATCCCACTAAAACAACATCATCAAGCCCCCGCCCAGTGTATTTTAACATAAATATTTAAGTATCTTAAATATATAACTATATATTCATCATAAATGTTTAAGTATATAGCTAGAGTTCACCCGCAAGCAGCAACAACTCAGAGGTCATGAGGAATGCAAGTCACAACGAGCACCATAACAAGCAGCACAAATCTTTCCTTTCCTTTATCTGCTGCACAACCACCAATGTGACTGCTAATCCCTCTCAACCGCCAGTTACCCAAACAGAGAAGGCATTCACTGCTCCCAATTACTATTCTTACTAGAGGTTGGTAATAGGTTATGCTTTAACCTTCTTGAGAGTAGGAAATCTGAAAATCAGATGTCTGTCACCAATTCCTTGCACCGACTGACTGGGGAAACAGCACAGCTGGAGAAGAAGAAAACCAAACCCGGACACCAAAGCACACAACCGGGACAGCTGCCCACATATACCCTGCTATCTCAGCATCAATCCAACAAGCCCAGCAATGCACAAATGAACCCCAGAATCAACTGGCAACCAACGAGCACACAGACAAGCTCTGGCAACCAACGAGAGCCCAGACAAAGCTGTGGTGTACTCCCTCCCCACACAGAAAGGGAAGAAAAAAAAAAAAACTCTACTTCTCAACTGAACGCACCAACAAAAATGTAAATTTGCACAAATGCATACCTGTTGGGAAGCCCGATCCTCCCCACAGCAACCCTGATCCTAACCACCATCCATTTGTTGATGGCTGTAAGACCTATATGGTCACCTGTAAAACACCGAAACCTGAACCGGCCACGATGCCCCATGCAGAGGGGAGAGCAGAAACTAGAAAGGGCAAAAGAAGGGTGTCCTTGCGTGTGTGTGCGCGCATGTGTGCAAATCACTAACAGCATTTTGTATTAATGCTTGCTTTCAGGCAATGTTTGTTTAAGTAAATTTCTCTCCTGCATTGCCATTTCACTGTGAGGGCTAAAATGGAGGATTAACACTGCTATTGACTTCTATCGTGATGTACATTTTTTTAATTGACGTATATAACAACCCACAAGGCATTTTCCGAAGTCATCCTCTCACTCACCTATTCTAGGAAAATTACATTTTGTTAACTATATATCTTCCCACATGAATCTTAGTTCCAAAACATGAAAACTACTTGCCCATCACCTGTACATCCACAGTGGCTGCAGGCCTCCAACATGGGAACCTGAAGGAATGGGAACGCCATAACCGCTCTCCTCAAAATAAGGCATTCCACTTCCGAAATGCAGCTAAAAAACACCACCTAATGACTACCGTTTAAAAGCCAACCAGAAACAACTCGATTAACCAGCCATGCCCAGAGTAGAAAAGCCTACTTGCCTGCTCAGTGAGTCCCCACATGCCAGAAGACTGCGAAACAGCAGCAACTGTCACCAGTGACTCCCGTGAGCCCAATGCAGTCACAGCAGTCCTGAAAACCCACAAAATGCTACCACCAATGAGCCTAGAACACCATCAGCAATCAAATAAAAGAAATCACATTGCCAACCCCAAGGCCTTTTTTTTTTTTTTTAACTGCACAAACTATAGGCACAGGAAACCCCCACTGTCCCATGACTGGACTGAAAACAAGTTATCATTACCACCAACCTAGGCAATTGAGCCTCACTCACCTCTTCCATACTCCACCATTTCAAGGCCTGCCAGACCACTAATACCTTCAGGTCATCACAGACGAGAGCCTGCTGTAGCAAGTTCACACCAAAATGTGATTGCTTAACACAACTACACTAGACTAAACCTCTTAAGCCCCTCGTCATCATTATCTCCATTTCCCCCCAACCATACCTGCCTCCACTTAACCCTTTCACCTCCCCAGCCCAGTTAACACCCCCTAATATTAACCTAAACCCCCCCATGAAGATGTCCCGGGACAACTTAGTTTGTTGCCAAACTTCATTTGTGAACACTCTTGTTGCAGTGGATAGTCCAAAGGATAACACAGAGAGCTGATAATGTGATCTAGACACACAAAACCTTAAGAAGCATCTGAAGTCTGGATAAATAGGGATGAGATGATAAGCATTTTATAAGCCTAGTATTACCAGGAGCCTTGAAAAAGGAAGAAGAGGTAACAGGTTGTAAAGTGGCATCATTCTGAGATTCAGAACTGGTCCCTAAGCATTTTCTTTCAATGTCATTATGAACAAAAGAGTCTAATCAGGAGGAAGAGGAAGATGAATGAACCCTGGAAGACAGAATTTCCTTCCACTGCTATCTGTAACCTTGATTAATGATATTTAGAGCCCATTTGTCTGAAGTAGTCTGTTGCCAAAGAGAAACATGGAGATTAAGATTTTCTTGAAGAAAAAGGGGGAGTGGGTTAGAAGCTCTCTTGAATAGTCATTGAGACATGTTGGCTGTCTTTTGTTTTGGGAGGTTAGAGCTCTCATGCCATTCCTTCTTGAATGTCTGTTGTATATGAATTCTACTGAGATTATTTATTCTGTTTTCTGCCAAAAATCGAAGAGGAGAAAGAAAGTTCCTTGGGCAATTTGAAAAAGGAGAGCTGAAAATTCTTAGAGATTCCCTGTATCACCTTGTCCCTTTCATCACAAATTTTGATCACCTCTGCAGCAAACAGGCCAAACACTAAATGTCTATCCAAGGGAGAATTTAAAATCTAATTTTTAACATAATTTCGAGATTCTGAGAAAGCAGCCACGCAAACCTCCTTAAAACAGTCCCAGTGGCCATAGCCTGGAAGAACTATCAACAGAGTCATACACACACTGCAAATGATAAGTACTGACATGTGCAATAGAAGAAACTAAATTGCTTAAAGCAGATTTCCTCACAAGAAGAAAGTACTGATAAAACATTCATCTTTTACTTTCACAATTTGTCAAAACAAACTTAAAATATGAACCAGGCAGTTCAAAATTCTGAAAACCAAATTTGCAGAAGTAAACACTTTTTCCCATAACTGTCAATAATTTTCCCATCATTATCATAAAAAGTAGGATTGGAATTAACTAAGTGATTAGCAATAGTGTGATCAGCCTAGGTTATATCTGCTGGGTCAGGTTTAGGAGTAGTGTATAAATATTTAAAAGACCAAGGAATTTTATACAACCTATCTGCCGTTTTAGGGGCAGCTGAATGACTATCAGGAAAACTGCAGGTAGTAACACACACACCTACACACACACACACACACACACACACACACACACACACACACACACAGCCTCTAAGGATGACAGAAGTGGTGTAGGCTCTATAAAATCATTCTGTAACAACTCATTGTATCATCTATGGGTATGAGAAACCTCAGTGTTTTCCCACAAAGAACACTGACACATTCTAGCAATAGTCAAAGAGAAAAAGAAACCCCCCAAAAGGAGAATCGGAAACTGAGCCCTCATTTGAGCCTGAATCAGACAGCTTGAAGAAAAAAACCCAAAATCTGTCCATGCATCTTCTGGTTCAGATTTAGAATCATGAATCTCTTCAGGAAAAGAGGAATCCCTCTTTGTTTTATCAGAAACTACTTTATGAGAAGGATCACTAGCCTAAACTGAATATTGAGCCAGACCCAGTAAACTATTTTTCCTAAAGAAATTTAAAGAGGATTAGGTACAGATGTTTCATTTTGACTGGACGGGTCATCTTATAACTCATACATGTCCTCTTCTGAATATACATACTAAGTGCTCCAATAAGCCAGTCTCCAGTTATTTCTTATGCAGTGTCATAGCCCTTGCTGTGATAACAACAAATGTATGGTAGAATTATATGACCAGTGACCAGCTAAAACTATCATTGGGATTCATTAACAATTGTGTAGGCTTCACAATAAGCCTATACAATTTAAGAGTCTTAGAAGCCGTGGTGGTGCAGCGATAGTGTTGTTGCCTCACAGCAAGAGGGTCTCCCATTCGATTCTCGGCTGGAGCACCTTCTGTGTGGAGTCTGCATGTCCTACCTGCTGTCGAGTGGCATTCAAAAGACATACGTAGAATGAGTATGTCTTCGCTGAAGGTGGGGCATTGAGTTGGCACCTTGGCACCAGTAAAAAAATCTACTGCCAAGCATTAGCGGACCGCTGTGGCGACCCCTAACCGGGAAAAGCCTAAAGAAGAAGAAGCGTGATGAGCAGCAGCACTAATTGAATATGCATGCTGATCATCATGCCCACAAGGTTGCAATCCCCATTTGGTAGCCAGCAAGAGTGTTCGCAGCCATGGGGAGGTGCTTGCAAGCAGCAGCACACAATGTAAACAAAGCAGATCGCATATAGGCAGTGCTCAATTACGAGCACACTCTGTATCCCAGGCATATTAAGGGCAAGTACAGGAAAATATTACCGAATGAGGGGAAATGAAATGGAACTGACACACAAAAACATGTTATAATGATGTAATGTTGGAGAGGGGAAATGTTTAAAGTCTACTCATATCTCACAGGCAAATGGGATGAAAGTGTATAAGAAGCATAACTGACATAAAACCTGCAATATCGATGTAATGATAATTAATGTGAATTTTGATGCCTCAGTTACACACATAAATAATAACAGACATGCTGATAAAGGATGTGATAGGGGCATAAAGCTGCAGTGTAACAATGGGGAGTGAAAAATGTGATATACTTGTTAATTAAATGCTAACATGAGATAACAGCAAGAACAGAAGATACTTTAATGGATGAATGCACAGAATGCAGTTATTGCACATGAGATTTATATACAGGAATTGATGTACGTAATCTGACAGCACTGCTTTGTTATCTATCTCCTTATGTATACACAAGAACAAAAGGACCTTCCAGCTGCCATGTCAGGTAACTCATGTGTGGATGTGTTTATACAAAAAATGATAGTGGCACCAGTAGGAAAGGGGTCTATCAATGAGCATGTAGTAAAAAGGGGAACTGACACATATGACACGTGGAATTTTGGTGTGGAAGCCGCTTGTATGTGGCAACTTCTGGAATTAATTAAATGAACTATGTTATTTAACACATTCAGCCATCGGATATTCCTCCCCACCTCCAAACACATGCACAAGTATACATATACACCTCACACTCATAAAGACAAAGGGACAGAGACAGAGGAAATAGATGAAATAAATGGATCATGGCAGAAAGGGGGAGAATGGCGATGTTTGTGGTGCATGTGAGTGTGTGTGTATGTGTGTGTGAGAGAGAGAGAGAGAGAGATACGCCTCACCAGTATATTACCAAATGTCTATTTTATCCTGCACTTCGAAAGTGGAATCAGGCTTTAACCCTTAAAACCTAGTGCAGGAATCATACCTAACAAAATATGATGTGCAATTTGCCCCGTTCAGTTTTAGTTGCAAGAAAACGCAAGGACTTTGTATTCATTATTGGAAAAGTCATATTCATATTTCCAAAAGTATAAAACATGACAGTAAGCGAGGAACTATTGAAGTCGTTACATCTGACTACCCCGAAATAATATCGACTTAGATATTTACAGTTTCCAATTTTGACTAAACTACAAGATTAAGAGTTGAAAAGTGAATACAGTCCTGTTCCTTACGTACAATTCTATCTTCTCTTTTTTCACACAATCTGTCTTCTTCAATTTCAGATAACCTACAGGAAAGTAAATAATTGAATAATAACAACTATTGTTCTCTGTTGTAGTTTATTTTCTTGAGAAAATGGAGGGGAAACAAATAGCCAGTTAACATACTTACATCTATTCTGCACCCGTCCTTCACTCTGTACTTTCTTTTTCTTTCTTCTTCTTCCTTCTTCTTTCTTCTGCTCTTCTTCCGCTGTCCAAATAAATCCAGTCCACCAAAAAAAAAAAAAACGATTCCGAAACAGAAATGAAAAAAAAAATACACTGATGATCACAAATAATTCCTAAGCCAAACTGACTGACTGATTCTCGCTCTCTTCCCAGCACATAAAGCCCGGGAAGAGAGTGACAACCAATCAGCAGCATTTAGGCTTTAGCCCAGCAGATACATCATGACTGACGTGCCTGCGGACGTCGCAGTCCGAGCCCCTTCCAAGTCTATGCGGTTTGGAACCGCTGCTGCATAGACTTCTGGGCATCACAATGATGCCTTATGTGCTCCTCCGGGCTGCAAATAAAAAAACAAAAAAGCTGTTTACAAATACTTTCAAGTCGCGGACTCGAAATTTAAACTAAAAAAAAAAAATATTTCTTTTTTTTACAATTAAAAAATATAAACAAGACACCAAAACAACTGAGGGGGCTGCAGACCGGCAGTCCGATGCCACGAGCCACCCCTGTGTAATAGACAAGCAAGTGTTGTATGGTTATGCAAATGCTACAAGTCATTCTAATAACAAACAGATACATAAGTGACCAATGACAAAACTAAGCAGATGACATATCAAGAGTCCAGTTTTGCCATTGCTGATTTGCAAACATGTCTGACATAGTAATTTTCAGCATGCTCACATACAATTACAGGGAACGGTAACAGAACAGCAATTCAGCAACAGCAACACAGTAGAAAGTGTTGTAACAGAGGACCAAACATATTTCCTGATATTCTGGCTGCATGCCATACAGTACAGCACATTTATGGAATCACACATCTGCCAGTAAGCTGTATATTGTAAGGGAAACAATTGTAGTATTAAACATATGTCTGGAGGAAGAAATGCAATACAGAGCATAATTATCTTGTGAACAGGAAAGACATATGAGCAAGGAATGACCTAAGAAACATTCACATTATGTCCTTTTAGAATACATGAATGAACAGATATTAGGGAGATGAATAACAATCATGGGCACCACAGGCATGCATGTAACAGTCAAGTAAGGAAGACATTCCTCGAAGGACATGCAGCACTGCTATACCAGATATGGCACACTGACGATCTACCTGTTATGAAAATGCATTAAAAAGTTGGCCTTTTGTTCGCTTTTGTGTACGTGTCTGACAGATGTTACCAGACTCAAACCACTGCCTGTTATATAAGACTTTCTCCAGACCCTTATATAAACAGTATGTGCCACATCAGATAGCAATGGCAGCTGTCACAGATAACTAAACTGAATGTATGTGTTAACACAGGAGGAATGGATATAACATGAAGGATCAGATTTAGTCAGAATGACAGAAAGGAGACAAATATGTTACTGTCCACACAATAGTGAGTATTACAATATGACAGATTCTTTAACAAGGATGCTGTTTCTATCAAGACACACACACACACACACACACACACACACACACACACACACACACACACACACACACACACACACACACACAAAATGTCCCAGAAGTGAACACCAGGCTATCCATGCAGGTATGCTATAAAAGCCAATATGCAAGGCACATGCCACAGCATGACATGCCCCAAATAAACATTGCACTGCCATGCAATCACAACCTGCAATGATATATCATTGTCCAACATAAAAATGGATATGAATAACTAGATGCAATTGTGTTTACGTAATGTCTTTACAGTCATATAAAGTTAATCCTTTCAGGAAATGAACAGCAAGCCATGTGACTCTACTGACTAATGACATCTGGATGAGCCACAAATCCCACACTGGAAATTATACAAATAGTATGACAATTCACCTATGCTAGCTTATTACACCGTATGTATGTGTGGCAAACAATCTCTGAGATGAAAGGGATCATGGAGGACTCCCACACTGTAAATGGACACATTATAATTGTGGTACATTTTATGTATGTATTATAGTATAAGACACAACAATGCTAACAGACACTAAATGAAGATGTTAAACACATGAGCATCTGACAGCAGACAATACACTGTTTTGTACAAGATGAATGCACTATTGTAAAAATGTCAGTACAATAGTGAGATACGTGGTTATGTGAAGACACTACATCATGTTCTTTCAAGGGGTATGTATGCCTGTAATTGCTTTAGTACATCAACAACAGACAGCATGTTGCCTCATTTCTTCATTCCAGGAGGTGACATTTCCTACATATATTGTGTAAGAAACATGAAAGTGAATGTCATTTTTACTCTGAATAAAAGCATTGCTATGTGACAAATTGTCAAAGATTTTAGTAAGCATATGTATACAAGGCTAATGTGATTGAAAACAGTGTTAGTGGCATATACAGTTAACAGTAACTCTAATACAAAATAGTCAGAGTGGTAATGGATGGATTTCAAATAGCTACACAAGATCACAAGCTGAACATCATTACCTGAATTGCAAGTGACACACAACATATAGAGGTACAACTGAGACAGTGCGCAGTTAAATGCATGACATCACCACTGTTTATTAGCTGGATGTTTATGCTAAAATTGTCCAAAATGCACAATAATACTGTACAGCTACACATCATATATGTTATTGCATAATAGTATACACAATATGAGGGTAAAAGAGACAGTCACAACTGAACTCCAACGTCCGGTATATGTAGTTATACAATGTACAAAGCACACTATCATATTCATGCTACACAGATGAATGCACACTCCAGATATGAGATACTGCAGGTAGTTTAGTGGTATGTAAACAGTGTGTGGATAAAAGTTACTTCAATGATGATGTTAGGATTTTTAGTGTTACAGAGTGTCACTGTAATTCAATCTCACAACTAGAAGGATATATAGAGGTGGGTGTGAGGTTGCCAATGGTATATGACAGTAGTAACTGTCATACTATTGAAGCAAAGCAGTGATGGAATTTAACCACCTACCTATCCTCTTAGAACATTTACACAGTTAATTATCATCATCCAGTTCCACAGCAGAATAATGACTACAATTGGAACAAATAGCTTCTATGAAGGGATGACATCAGCTGTGCACTGTCAAGGAGATGTATCTGGTATTATTATTTCTGCAGCTAATCAGGGCTTGTAAAAATTGCCACTACAGGTGTGGGTAAACAATCATGATTCAATTGACAGTCACACTTGCAGAAGTTGACATCCTACATAGCTAGTTACACATTATGGAAAATAGTGTAAAATATGTAGGCATCACAGGAGAAGTTTGACATTTAAGTAGCTTCAGTTCACTTGCAAAACAATTACCTCATCAGTGTGGTGAACGAGGGATGCAGGCAGACAATATAATGCTGTAATTGTGTGCTCCTACTGATGCCACACAAAATACCTGATATTTGAAGAATGAAAGCATTCTTCCCTACCCGATTTAATGAACATTTTCATTCCTTTCCCACTAAAAACATTAAACAGCTATCTTTCAACCCATGACACTGCTATTTGAAACATTTGTTTACAAATTTGTGAATATAATATTGTCTAAAAAAGCAAATTTTTCTTTATGTAATGCATAGAAAATCATAATCATTACATTACAAATATGAATTGCTACACCCTTGTGTAGCAATGAAGTTGCGGATGTGAAAGGTGGGCTTAGGGAATTGTACAGTCATCTATGATTTTAAAATGTTCATCCAGAGCAAAGGCTGATTGAGCACATGTTCACTTAAATGTAACTAACCACAGACACACACATAAAAGTTTAGCATGTTGGTTATTGAACCTTATACCTATCTAATTATGCAATCTAGTGAGCAGTATACTAGTTGCAAGTGCCACAGAAGACATCTGACTCTTCAGGAGGAGATTGCACTTTTGTCAAGATGTCCTCAGCAGTGTGTTTTATACAGGATCTTTGTATATCAGTTGCTGTAAGGGAGCATGTGCACATTTAAATGCATCCTCTTCAGGAGAAATGGAGACAGCAACACGCATTACACTCAAACACACATATAAGGCTACCATTCCAGGTATTGAACCTCCTACATAGTTACACATTCAAGAGACCATTGCACTAGTTGCAAGTGCCACACGAGAAGTCTGACTCATAAGGGGACAGATTGTACTTCTGTTAGGATGACCTCATCAGTGTGTTTCATATATGATGTTTCTGTAAAAGCTGGTAAAAAGGAGCTGTGAGAACAGTTAAATGTGTTATTGTCAGGAGAAGTTGATATACCACTAAGTGGTGCACAGCCTCACACAACCAGAGGCACATATATTTATTTATTTATTTATTTATTTTCTTTATTGAGATTTGTTGCCCAGGAAAGTCCACTAGATCAAAGACCCATTTTCAGTGGAGGCCTGGGGGGATAAGCCCCAATGTAACGTAACAAGCAAAAATATTTATGAGACAAATTATACAGGTAGACGTTAAAACTATTAAATGCAATAGACAAAGTTAATGCATATACATATCAATTTAAAGGTTAAGTAAAATTAAACAAATGGTGAAAGGTCAAATACAATGGAAATATAGTCAGCCTGTTTCACATTTGATGAAGATAGACAGTTTGGTGTAAGTGTTGACACAAAGGTGAAAAAGAACGGTGGCTAAGTCATGTGATTTGGAGGTATGGCAGTAGAAATAACAGACTTTAGTTTAGCTTTGATGACATTTAAGGAGTCTAGTTGAGTGATGGGGAGGTAGGTTGTTCCAGAGCTTAGTAATCTTATTAGAATATAGGCTCCGTCCAGCTTTCTTGTTGGGTTTGGACATACATAAAAGATGCTTATGTGAGGGATGAAATTTACATGCTGGGCCATAGGTTTGTAGGACAGGTTGGAGTGATGGGCAGTTATAAGGTTTGCAAATGAGTTAATGGGCAAGAGTGAGTTGTGTGTAGTGTAAGTGGTGAGGGAATTCAAGCCAGTTTAAGTCTGAGATGGCTTGGCAATGATGTGATCAGTTGGACATTCCTGAGGCAAATTTTGTTATTTTGTAGTCGCATGATTCGAGTTTATTTATCAGCGATGTGTGGAGATTTGTGAAAATATGACTCCCATAGAGTAGACATGGAATTAGTAAAGTGTTTGCAAGCTTTATTTTTGTAGGTTTGTCTAGGTAGAGTTTATGACAGTAGAGTTTACCTAATTTGAAGTGGGTCATTTTTATTGTATTCAGAATATGGGATTCGAAGGTGAGTTTGTCATCAATTGTTATTCATAGTAGTTTCACTGTTTTGGCCTGTTCTATTACTGTGTTGTTCTGAGATAGAATTTTGAAGTCAGAGCCTAGTACTTTTGATGAAAATAACAGCAGTTTTGATTTTTTGTGGTTCAATAATAGTTGTGTATCAGTTAACCACATTTCAATGGATGTGAAAGTGGTTTGTGTGATCCTTGTAGGTTGGATAAGTTACTGGAGGTGGAGATAATAGTGGAGTCATTGGCATACTGGACAAGGGTGCTTTGTAGGCATGCTTGTGGAGATTGTTTATGAATATATTAAAGAAAAGTTGTCCTAGAATTGAGCTTTGGGAAACTCCTGTATTATTGTCTAGATGGTCCGAGAGTTTAGTTTGCCATTTTACAGCTTGTTTCCTATTTTTTAGATGGCTTGAAAACCAAGTAAGTGAATTAGGGGAGCAGCCTATGGATTCTAGATTCTAGTTTTTGCAGCAATTTGGTGTGTGACACTATGTCAAAAGCCTTGGATAGATCTAATAGGATCACAGAAGTAATAAGGTCTGCATCCAAGGCTTTAAAAACAGTATCTGTGAATGATAGTAGGTCTGTAGTGTGCTGTGTCCTGGGAGAAATGCATGCTGGGTGTTGGTGAGTAGGTTGTGGCTTAGGAGGTAATTTAGAAATTGGGCATGTATACATTTCTCTAGGATTTTTGATAATGGAGAGAGAATAGAAATAGGTCAGCAGTTTGAGAGATCAAAGGTGTTGCCACCTTTGTGTAGTGGGTGATAATGGATTTTTTCCATAGTAGGGGACATGTGACTCTGTGATGGAACAATTTATTAGTATGCTAACAGGATAGGCAATTGCTGAGGCTCCGAGTTGTAGATATTCTAGAGGTAGATTATCAGTGGATACAGAGCAGAGTCTTAGTTTTTTGAGGAGTTTGAGTGTTAGTGAGGTTTGAACTGGTTGTATAGAAAAGGGTGGGGTAGAGGGAGTGCTGATAAGTCGATCTTTTGGATTCTGGGAGGAAGAGCTGATGTTTTCTTTCTTCCACTGTGGGGATCACACCTCATACCTATCCAGTTACACAATCTAGAGAGCACTAGATCAGTTGCAAGTGCCACTGAGGAAGTCTGACTCATAATGGGAGAGATTGCAGTTTTGCCATGATGGCCTCATCAGACTGTTTCAGAGAGGATGTTTCTCTAAAAATTTGAATAAGTGAGCTGTGAGAACAGTTAAGTGCATTATTTTCAGGAGAAGTGGATACACTACCAACTGATGCACACAATCTCACATACACTCACACACACAAGTCTTCCTTGTTGGATATTGAACCTCCTGCTTGTCTAGGTTACACAAGCTAAAGAGCAATGTACTAGTCATAAATGCCACAGGAGAAGACTATCAATGCCTATGTGAAATTGGACACTGGAATATTCATAAGAAGTAATGCTTGGAAGAAATGTTTCTGTGCATCACAGGTCATGCAACAAATGCATATGTGTGCACAGGACAATGTAAGATCACTATGACTGTCACATGTAATGACTTACTTTTATAATGAATGTAGATACTGTCCTTACTTCACATTGTGAGGGACATTGATATGTTCCATATAATGGGATGACATCATGACATACTCATTGACTGTTGCACACCAGTGGATTATCAATCAAACATTGCTGTGACTTTATATTGGAATGATTGCACAGTTGTATTGTCTCATACTTGGACTATGTGTATTGGCAAGACAAACTTACAGATCATGCATAGGATAGTGCACTACAGATTAACAGTGATGAATTTTGTTAGACTAGGTTAACCAAGCTGGTTACACATTGCAGATGTAAACACTGTATAGAAGATATATTACTTTAATTGAATGAATTAAGTGAGTCGATTTCATTCAGAATTCATGATCATCTTTTGATAATAGTCATGATATGCCAAACACTGTGCAAAAGAAAGCTATAAATCTTGGATTTTCTCTTTCTTATTGTACTCTTTCAGTGCAGCGCTGGTAAAGCTGATTTGCACTACTGATGGCAAAGTGTTACAGCATGCAAGTCTATGTTGCTCGGTGCTGACTGCCACACAAAGATATTTATACGAAAGTATTCACAATAGGTGGCAGTCAGATTAGAGTAGCAACAGGGTAATGCTGTGTTAAGTAACAGTTTGGCAAACATTTACAGACACAGCAGTCAGAAAAAAACCATCATGAAACATGTTGTCATCCATATGTATTCACACATTTTCAACATGCCAAGAATAACATTTAGACCTCAAGTTTATCTTAGCACACCGTGCAGAAACTTATAATTATGACAGTTAATATTTGACAGAAGATTTTAGCAAACACATGTATTTATCTTTATTACCGTATTGACCAGTGTAATCTGTGCATCCAATGCTTTTTCTTGTTTAATATTACATTAAATTGAATAAACAGTGACACAATGTGAGACAGAGTAATGTAGATGAAGGCAATCAACTCCAAAAATATTGCCATCAGCTTTGTACTTCCATTTAGCCTTAGTTGCAGTTGTTACTCAGCGCCACACATTGCACAACTGCAGAGGTGGATGAATAATGATACCGAAGGAGAAGATACAACATCAGGGTGACATGGAGGCAGGAATAAAGTAAATTATGACAGAAGAGGATAATGGTGGCTCACAAGAATATGTAGCCATCAGGTCCACCTAAACTAGTGAACCAAAAAGACTAAGCAACACTTAGCTACCGGCTGGAATAGAACCCTTGAAACTATTCAAAAAATGTTTTCTACACCTTTCAGCAGTATCTTATCACACCACAAAGGAATCATTACATTGCAGCATTGATATAACACTGTTGAAGCACCACTGACAACTTATTGAAGAAAGAGGGGTGAACAGAGAGTTGGAGACAGATACAGAGAGGAATAGTAACAATGGTTTGTGAAACGTAGGAATATCTGTATAGTGTTTTTGTCTTACTTATTAAATCCTCATTAATCTGTCATGCTCTCTACAATAAGCTAATTCTTATAGGTACAAGTAAGTGGTAGGAGATTGAAATAAACATGAACACCTAACCAGGATAAGGTTGGCTTAATAAGTCTCCCTGTCGGGGCTGCAATTTATTTTGCAAATTATGTCTTGCTCACTATTCCAATGTTATGTTAAGGAAATGTGTTGTATGCAGAAAAGTACAGGCATCTGCAAGTAAATATATGCTAGGAATATGAACTGTCATGTAATAAGAAAATGGCATATACCTGTAATCAAACCCATGACACTATGCCAGAACCTCAGGCTACAAACAAAGCAATTATCTCAATAAGCCACATAGGAATACCTACTTTAATGCACCCATCAGCCAAAGAATTGTTTTAATTAATTGTATCACAGTACTGCCTTTTGTATGGTTTTGCTCTGTATTTCTTTAGCGCTGCAGATTTAAGCACATTTGCTCGACAGTAAATGGACCACTGCAGATTACATTGAAATCTTCAGCTTTTGCAAGAAGAAGTTAAACAGCATTCACTGTCACTCAGCATTGCTGTGTTATGCAAAACTCCATGCAAATGCTGAGGAAATAAAGTGAAGGTATTTCCGTTGGCCATTTTTGGCCATGTGTGTTGTGTGTGAATCTAATTTTTGACCAGATTAAAAGTGTGATAAAGGAATGGATAGGACAATGGTGAAAATGGGGTTGGCAAGCAGAGGATAGCACAAAGGGAAAAGAATACAGGTATTTACAGAAGGGTGTGGGAGAACACCATAGCTATCCACTTCTTCACAACATATATTTACAATTGTGCACAATTTTATGACTTTGTAGAGTCATCACACCAGTGATAGGTGACAACAACAGAGTAATTTTTTATGTCCAACCAGACCAAATCAGTTGAGTCAGGATGACACACAGGCAAAGTGGAGTGCTATATATATGGGGTGTAATTTTTTTATGGGACAGATGCCCTTTTTTTGGAAAGATGATAGGCATACAAGAAAGACAGGGATGGTGAGGGAGACATAAGGTTTGGAGACACCATGATTGGGGATACGTAAGGGCATCACAGATGCACCCATTTCCAGCTTGAGGACAGTGAGAATCTAGTACTCACCTTCAGAATGGTCATCACTGCCTCATGCAGCAGCTTTTTGAGTCAGTGCTGGATGTGGCATCATCTTTGCGATGTGATGCAGGACATTTTTAACCCTGCTGATACATGCGCCAAAGCCCCTCCTCATTATATCCTCCATCAGCCCTGTCAGCTCCTGCCAGGTGAGAAAATCACCACCTCCACTACTTCTACACCTGAGGGTACCACTGCACCAGCAGATGGGGCAGTGCTACCTGGCCCACTTGGAGAAGGTAAGGCAAGGAGTGTGAAGACAACAGTGACAGGTTGTGACCCTGAAGTGCTTGGTGTCTGTGCTGCCATCTATGGAGGTATGGCAGGCTGATCTGCAGTGCTCTGTATACCTTTGTGTGCTGTTGATCATTATTTAATTGTTGATCAATTATAACCACACAAAATAAAAAGGGGAGAAATGAAGGAGGGAGACAAACAAAAGAGAGAATTAGATGCATGACATTTCACACTACTCTATGTTTTAAACAAAACTTGGTTTGGCAATACATAATTAATTATGATAATTAATTATTGCACACCACTGAAACATCCATATATGTTGGAAAGGTATTTGTGTGTCATTAAACAAACAAATGTCACTGTTCTGATATAAGAAACAACTACCTTTATTTCACTATGACAGATTAGTATTATGCATTCCAAATCTGTAATTTTAATTACCATAATGTAATTCTTTCCAGCAGATAACTGTTAAGACCTTATAAATAATTATCAATTAAAAATGCTACTTCTGTGTACTGAACCCACACACAGTAAAGCTGGTATTCTAACTGCCTAATGCAAGCAGCAAGACTTATTGGTGAAGGCATGCATACTTCAGCTCAAGGGTGAGGTATGCCTGCTCAAGTTGCTAGTGTTTGAGGCAATGATAATAACATTATAGCTTGAGTTATTACATGAATCATACTTACCCCATGCCTCACTGAGGTGAGTTAATCTCTCCTGGTGTGCCTCACAGTTTGCAGCTATCTCCTTTGCAACTGTATGGCACAAAAATAAGATAAATATATATGAAAACATAATGTGTAATTGCACTGGCTGGCTGGATATTTACTGATGTTTCATAGATAGGTTATGGATCAGTATACTTACACAATTGGGGGTGTTCCCAATCCTAAATTCAGCCTCCTAACAGCTTAGGAAATCATGCTTGCACTTTTTAAGATCACTGTAGTGGTGATGATATTGTTTCCCATTGTGTAAAATGCTAGTTGAAGTGGGGACAGCTTTGGATAAGCTATTCCAAGCCTCAGCCATATACTGAGACCTGGTATAATCCTCCTGCAGCATCCTATAGCTGTAGCATTTCTTGAGGAGTACAACAAATATTCTGCACTCCTCAACACATCATAGGTTCCAGTGTTCAACAATGAACTACTTACTGGCATGGCCTTTGAGGATTGCACTTTGGAAGGTGATAGATGCTGGATTCTTACATATTGCTATGTTTGGGCTTAGCCATGGTTAAAATATTATTGTAACCACTAGGAATTTAGACCCATGGGATAAAGTGCAACTTAATGTATTAACTGACATTGCCACAGAAGAACTACCTTTGCAGCAGGGAAATCTGAATGGAGATACAATTCAGAGAGGCCTATATGTGTGTGTTTGTCAATATGTCTTGGAACACATTCCTATTTAAAAGTCATTATTTCTGCAAGTAATCATGGTTTAGATGGATGCAGTTGAATGGCATTATTAATACAAGTCAGTTTGTTACATACATACTTCAGAAGACATGCGTCCTAAACACATAGTTGGGATATGTGATGAGTCATGATGTATTATAACAAAAGTATTGTGCCCATCATACATATGCAAGTGAATTTTATATGAAATATATTGATTGCCATGTCTAGGAAACTGGACACACGTTGGGCTTGCTGATGCATTGCTTGCAAGAAACAAGTTTAGCATTATCAGTTTTCTGACGTGTTGCAGCCCTATTCAAAATGTTGTGAGAAATGGGCTTCTTACAGTCTTGCAGCTTGGGGCTGGATTTAAACCTTTAGTAGGCTGTATAATTTACCAAACATCACTGTGCTTACACCTTGTTTCTACAGAGATAGTTCTATGCCAAGTAGAATTTCTCTTCTCAGTGCTCTCTAGAGTGCTAAAGAAAGTGCACCATCACCCAGCATGTTTGAGCTACCTAAGGCAGCCTAAACTAAATTATTTACTTTTTTCCTTAGGTAGTGAACCTTGTTTGTGTGCTGTTAAACAAAGGGGAAATTAACCTTAAAATGAAGGGAAAAAAAAAATAAAAGACATATTGTGAACAATTGCAATGTGATCCCTAAAGAGGATTTGAATAATGCTTCATGTGCCTTATTTCTCTAAATGCACTTCAGTTACACTTTGTAGCATAGAATTTCACATATGTCAGGTGCATTTGCTGCAGTAACTACTCTCCCTGTTATAGGGGTCTTCACAATGATGCCAGGAGTGTTTCAGCTACCTAAAGCAGCCTAAGCTAAATTTTTTCCTTAGATAGTGAACCCTGTTTATGTGCTGCCAGGTGAAGAGCAAATGAACCTTAAAAAGAAGGGAAAATAAAAGACATATTGTGAATAATTGCAATGTGATCCCTAAACAGGATTCGAAGAATGCTTCATATGCATTATTTCTCTCAATATATTTCAGTTATACTTTGTACACGTTGCACAGAATTTGACATCTGGCAGGTGCATTTACTAAAATAAGCACTCTCCCTGTTGTTGGGGGTGGGGGGGGGGGCTTGCAATGATACCAATCATAATTGAGCCACCTAAGGCCTAAACTAACTTTTTCACTTTTTCACTTAGGCAGTAAGCTCTGCTGCCACACTGTTAAGTGTAGAGCAAATGGACAAGGCATTAGAAGAAGAATTAATGACAAAGAAATTACAGAACATAAAGTAAAAGCAATGCATGGGTATATGTAGCAATGACTAGACTAGAGCAAGAAGTACATTCAAGTAAAAAATTTTTCCTTCTCACATCTTCTTGCAACATCAGACATGTGCTTTGTGAAACACATTGACAGACTTCTAGTTATTGAAAAATAATGTGAAAGTTGAGAGACATATGAACAGATGTTAGAAATAGTGTCAACAGTTGATTTTATACAACACAATGGAATCAAAAAAATGTAATTAAATATGTGTTCAGACAATCCTCTATAAAAGTATCATGTAAATGGATTTAAACCATGCATCTGGCTTCCTTTACCTATAAGCTCACTGCTCTTAAAGCTTATTCTACAGAGAATATCCAAAAGGGGATACTGTGAAAACTGATTGTTCCTGCAGTTATGACAATCAGAGACAGCTGCATGTCATTAACATGGAACATTTCTCCTTGTTCTTCCTTACATTGCTAGGAAGTGTGCATATAATCTCATAGGTTCTTAAACCATGTTTACATTCCCTACACTTAGTGCAGCTTTTGATAATCAGCAATGCTATCTCAGGTCTGACTGTGCACTATATATAAAGGTAATTGTGTAACTAATGCCCTTGTATTGTACTAGGGAGACTGTTTTAAAACACAGAGCTCACTCATTCCTGCTAGTAATACAAGACTTTGGAGATTTATTTATGTTCTACAGTGCTGTATTGCCAATATATGTTGTTATTTCATAACTAATGCTTTTAGTTTAACATTAAAGGGTGAAGTGCAGTGATCACTGAAAAGCATGCATATAATTCAGCATTATTTACTTTTATCCTTTCCTTTTGTTATAGCCATGTTTGCATTTCTGCAATTATGCTACTGAATGTTACATGACCAATTTATTATTTAATTTTGTATGTCATACAAATGGTTGTATGTAGGAGGGTCTGATGCTTTGTTCTGTGTTAGCAGGAAAACAAAACTTTGCTTTGTTTGTGTATTTCTACTGGACTTAACATTACTGTAGTGGATTTGGCAATTGTTGCAGTTTGATGTTACTTTTCTAATTCTGAATTTAAAATTGCTTTTTGTTAACGCAGCAATGTATCACACCATTTAAACCTGTGTTATCTTCATTACAGAAGTGTTATAAGATCTGTGTTGATAATTGTATTTATAAAATATTTCTTATTTTGTTTTGGGGTATTGTGGGGGCATGGGGGATTAGGGGTCTAACCTTTGTACAGTCATAGTGAGCATTTAACATGTTTGTGTGCATGTTGGATGCATACAGTCACACAGAACTGAGCTCACAGCCATCCTGTCTGTTTATTTTGTGTTTGTTTTCTGTTTCATCTCATAAAGCGGTATGACACCCAAGAAGACATTTGTACCCTAATAAGCTACCACACAGTGATGTAGATAATGAGGTCATTATCTAGGCCTTACATCATCATGGACCATTTTTGTCAAGGAGAGCTGCAGCTGACCAATCTGCCTGAGACAGGATATGGTGGCAGGTGGTTTATGACCTTAATGGTGCTGGAGATCATGGGGGAAGCTGCTGTTATCTGAGGATTTCACCAGACTTCTTGATGTTGGTGCAGATATTAATGACAGACCCAGAATGTGACAAGCAGACCTTCCAGGTATGCAAAAGCAAGTGTTATTGTTATATCTTTATATGTATATATCTAAGATGTCTGATATATATATATATATATATATAATGTATATGTAGAGCCAGCAATAACTGTGCGAGTCAGATTACAATAATACAGAAAGAGGAAAGTTTGTTTTTGGTTTGGGGACACAGCCAACTGTTCATTAACTTTTTTTATGAGAATCTTTTTTAATCTGTACTTGTGAGGGGACTGTTTTCTTTTTTTTGTTTCATTTGCATTGTGATACTTAGCAGACTTCTTTCCTTTCCTTTCCTTTCCTTTCCTTTCCTTTCCTTCTCTTTCCTTTCCTTCATTTCCTTTCCTCTCATACAGGCACTTCTGGATTACAGGCTGCCAGCCCATCTGAACATGGTAAAC
Source organism: Protopterus annectens (assembly GCF_019279795.1). Lineage (NCBI taxonomy): Eukaryota > Metazoa > Chordata > Ceratodontiformes > Protopteridae > Protopterus > Protopterus annectens. Next base: position 375,382,273 of record NC_056729.1, on the reverse strand, counting down.
ACACATTTGTTTATTGCTAATATTGTATATAAAGTAGATTTAGGGCGATATGACAGTAAAGTTTTTTGTAATGTTAGCATCTGTTTAGAAGATTAATATATCCTTCATTATAAGAAGAATGTGTGATCAATGTTATTGTCCATTTTTCTATATTTATTGCTTGTTACCACAGGTGATCCTGAGAATGACAATGTGAAACTCCTACCACCTGACACTGGAGTACTGGTAGCGTCTCATGATGATGGTGGTACTGATGAACAGGCACAGTCTGGGGTGCAGAGGGTTAATCTGACTCTGAGGTTGTGACTCCCACATTCCCTGCCCATGTTTTAGACACAGTCAGTATGTCAACGCATACCCAGGACATAGAGACCTCTGATATAGGACAAGTTGAGGTTGACAAAGTTGATCAGGCTAGAGTTGTTACTCCAGTTGCAGAGCTGGTTGCCTTTCCCAGTAGCCATCATGAGGGCATGGTGCCACATAGGAGGGTTGGTATGGTGCTCAGAGGAGGCCTGTTGCCCACTGTCCTCTTGTAGCTGGCATGCCATTAGGTGCAGCCACATGTATGTGTAGGGCCACAGTGGAGACATAGGCACATTCCACCTGGGCCATGGAAGCGATAGTGCGACTATTAAATGTCATGCATTCTAATATGAGTGACTCCCTGAATTGTGTGGGCAACTGCTTAGACAGGATGAATGACACAATGGAATGGGCAGTTTCTTTGATGGAACATCTGTTGGGAGAGGGTGGATATCTACATGGCAGGAGAGCTGCTTCATCTCCTGGTGTTAGCAGATGTGGCTGTGCAAGATCCCACTACATCCACTGTTAAATGAATGATTGCATGTCCACACCCAGATGTGGTAAGCCACAGTGTCATGGCTCTGGACATAATCTTGATGAGAGCTTGTCCAGCAGACATCGCTCACATTCAGGTAGCACCTCATCTTCCAGCCAGAGCTGTGGATGCAGCAATGTAACTCCTGGCAGAAGTGGTTCTTGTTGTTGGGGGCAACAAAATTGAATTGAGTATTCATACTACACTCCCAGCCTTAATAAACTTTGCTGTCTCTTCTCTCCTTCACATTACAGGTAGTTTGAATTATTACTTACCCCCTCTTAGGCCTTCACTGATTTCCACTGATTGCCTCTCTGGTTTCTTTGCATTCCACCTGGTTTACACCCCTTATGCTATCTCCTTCCCCCAATACAAAGTCTATATTAGAATATTGCTGAGCATGGAGCCATCTTTAAATTTCTAGTCTCCCACCAGGACACAAGTGCTCTTTAGCAATTACATTATGCTTGCCGGTAAGCCATTAAACCTCAGGAATTTGTTTAAAGTGTTCAGATTTGTAAAGTAATACTTACTTTTTTCTCTTGTCTTGGTTGGCTCTGCCCCACTCCGTTTGCACTTGGTAATGCTCAGGCTCTCTCTGTTCCCCTGCCCTTCCCCCTATTCCCTCCTGCCCCCACTACCTCTACATTTATAGTAATCACAGCCACACCCACAGCTCACGCTCACATCACCTCCATCAATCACAGCTCCTCAAATCATATCACATTATACCGCACCAACTTGCTCCACACAAAATACTCCCAATCACTCTCATTCCCACTAGGCATTTTTTACATCACCCACACTACTTCCCCATCCACATATAGTGCAACCCTATAATTCCTATTCAGACCCCCCACCTAGAAACAACTTAAACTTTATAACCATGACTATCACACAACTAAGTCTAGCCTGTCTTCTCATAATTCTTTACAACACCACACGTTATCACTCTAGCAATATCCCTAAACTTAGTAGCACACCACTACATTATGAACTCTTGTATACAGACACCACACATTATAATAATATCTGCCCACAGTTATTTAAAACTACATAACAGACCATTTCAGAACTAAACACATATGCTCTCATTCCTATTCCAAAAAAACACAATACTTTGTCACACTCCTCACCAAACTCCAACATCTGTATAACCATTTTAACTCCAGGCTCACCATAAGTGGGGATATCCACCCCAACCCAGGCCCATATCCATCCTGTCCAACACAAATTGCTCCAACACAAATGTCAGAATATAACACCCCCAATTTCTTCATCCCTGGGCAAATCAACAACAGCAGCAAAACCAACCATCTTGTAATGCTAAATATTAATATTAGAAGTATAAAAAATAAAATACCTGAACTCCAGGCCACAATAGCATACTGCTCCCCAGACATAGTTGCTTTAACAGAAACCTGGCTAAATAAAAACATAGCTAACTCAGAAGTTCTCCCTACCAGCTACAATATCATTAGACAAGACAGACCACTTTGTAAAGGGGGTGAAACTGCCTTACTGTACAAGTCCAACTTAACTGTCCGTCAATTACCAAACTCCTACCCCTCCCCCAATAATTGGGACATACTTATCTCACAACTTCAACTTCACCCTAAAAAGGTCATCACCACAATTGTGATCTATATTCCACCTGCTAATATACCTGCTAGCCTTGAAGACTTCTTATCCTGGTGTTCTTATTCTGGTGGACTTAAACCTAGATTGGTTAACCTGTATATCAGAACCACCAAGTAATCTAATAAATCTCCATGGCTACCAGCATCTAGTCCAAATTCCAACTAGATGTGATAAAAAATCTAAAAGGGAATCCATCCTTGACTGGGTCGTAACTAACAACCACACATTGTACCCTCACACAGGCAGTCTCCCAGACACCTTAAGTGACTACAACATAATATACTTTATACTTAGTAGAACAAGCATATGCAAAACCACTAACTATATATCCACTAGAAACACAAAAAAATTCTCTCCTGAGGTCCTCAACACTTTACTCTGTAACTGTGACTGGACCCCCGAAAAACCCTCCCACTTGACCAGGCTGTAGCATATTTCAACAAAATATTTCTACAACACCTAGACACTGTTGCTCCATTGTGCAAAATCAAGGTTAGAACCTCTACAAACCTCTGGCTCAGTAAAGAAACCAAGCAAATCCTCAAGTCCAGAGACACTGCCTGGCTTTACTATCAAAAAAACAAAGAAACACAAAGCCTAACTAAGTACCAAGAACTGTGCAACCGTGCAAAAAAATGCATTAGGCAGAACAAAAATTCCTACTACACAACATTACAAACTAAATACCAACACAACCCACAAAAAATTAGGAAAAATGTAAACCAGTTACTAAAATCCACCCAAAAGGCTACCCCCAAACCAACCACCCCTGACACTAAACTTCCAATTGAAACACAATTCGACTCCCACTTTGTGAACTCAGTTCTATCCTTAGTACCACAGGACAGTTCCTTCCTCACTATCCCCCCCAACACAAATAACACTAATACAAGCTTTACCCTCAAAACAGTTTCCACCACTTCAATCAAAAGCATGCTCTCCAAACTAAAACCTCATCAACAGCAGCCGACCTACTCCACAGCTATTTCTTGAAACTCACAGCAGATGCTATTGCTATCCCAGTCTCCACTCTCATAAACAGATCAGTTGTTGAAAACTATGTGCTCAAACCCTGGAAAATATCCTACGTTACACCCATACATAAAGGCAGGACCGCCACTGAACTTAATAACTGCAGACCCATTGCTTTGCACTCCCCCCTGGCCAAAATCCTAGAAAAATGCATCCATACCCAGATGCTAAACTATCTCCTAGACAGCAACATCCTGTCACCTACTCAGCATGCTTTCAGACCTGCTCATAGTACCACTACAGCCCTCCTCTGTTTCACAGACACAGTAAAACCATCTAAAAAATGAAGGCCTACAAGTGTCAACTCTTTTTTTGGATATGTCCAAAGCATTTGACACAGTCTCACACCAAATCCTGCTAAACAAACTAAACCAATATCATCTATCAAAGTCCACTCTTACCTGGTTCCAAAGCTACTTAACTGACAGGTACCAAGCTGTGAAATGGGAAAATTCTCTCTCTCCTCAGCTGCCATAACTATAGAAGTCCCACAGGGTTCCATCTTAGGACGACTACTATTCACAGTCTTCACAAATGACCTCCATACCTCCACACAGCATGCATCTATAATTCAGTATGCAGATGACACTACCTTAATCTGTGCTGCACAAAACAGTCCCACCCTCCTGCAAACAACTCAACCAGCATTCTCTGATGTTGAAAACTACCTTACCAAACCCAACTTATCCTCAATCCAAAGAAAACTCAGCTTATGATTATAACCAGTTCTAACAAAAACGCTAACAGTCAATTCACTATCTACTCAACAAATGCTACTCCGATTGCTCCAGTGGCACAGGATAAGCTATTGGGAATAACCATAGACTCCCACCTAAAATTTGATAGTCATCTGAACTTAACTATTAAAAAAGTACATGCCAAACTGGGATCACTCTACCGTATCAAACCATTTCTTACCAACAACACAAGATCAGCCATTGCTCGCTCCCATCTTCTATCCACCCTACTCTATGCATCTCCCATTCCGACTAATCTCAACAAAACTGAATTAAGCAAAATGGAAGCCTGTTATAACAGAATTGCCCGCTTTGCTGCAAATTGCTCATATAGAACTCATCACTGTACTGCTTTGAGACAGCTCCATTGGCTTGAACTGCCCAACCTCCCAACCTACAATCATCTCTGCCTCTGTCATTCTATCTATTGCCTCCCCAATAAGTGTCCTGCCCACAAAAACCTAGTACAACATCACTCAGCCAAAAGGCCTCTTAGATCATCAAGCAAATGACTACTAGAAGTCACCAACAGCTACAATAGCTTTGGAGATGCACTATATAGTAGTTCAGTGGCTACAAAATGGAACTCTGTCCCTACTAGCATTCAAAACACATCATCCAAAGCCTCCTTTAAAGACCTCATTAGGCAACATCTCAAGCAAAGTTGGCAGTGCCATGATTGTTCCCCAGGCTAGTGAAAACGGATAACATATATACATACTAAATCTAGAGAACTTGATAATAGTTTTCAATCTTACTCACAAACACTAGCTAATCTACAATGTATGTACTGTACCTGTGTAATATATATGTATTCTACCAATGTTCCAAATTTCAGCTGTACACCACAAATATATTAATTACCTTTATTTTTAAAATTAATATTTTTTTGTTTGTTCTCTCCACTGTAACTGTTTATGTGCCGCATACCACTGTAAAAACATGTCTCTTGTAATTTGTGTGTATACTGATCATGTCTAAATAACTAAATGTGTCTGTAATTTTTCTTTGTGGAGTTTTTCTCTCCAGGCCTTTGCTGAAAAGGGGCCTTTTCGACGCAGTCAGACACCCTCAGTTAACAAATGTAAAATAAAAATAAAATGTCTTGCATGGCTCACATCTATTCAAGATGCCATGCGTAGTGCTAACATACTGCTTGATTGTATTCATGGAGACACACACACACACACACACACACACACACACACACACACACACACACACACACACACACACATAGAAAAAACATTTCACTTGCCAATTCCACTTCACACACATGCAGATTATCTAAACGGTACAGTTGGCTACAGTAGGTCTGTTGTTAGTGACCATGAACACTGTATGCTGTGAGAGCTACATTTGTTTCTTACTCACACACATTCACTTTTTTATGTCAGCCTTGACCTACTGCTCCCCCAACCCTGTGCAAATGATGGTGGCTGTGATCTGTCTGCCCTTTGCATGTGTTTTTCTGACTCAGGAGTGGTGCATATAAGCACTCCTGAGTCAGAAACACACATGCAGAGGGCAGATCAAAGCATACAGAGGATATCTGATGCATGCTTATTCACTAGATTGGATTTATCAATATGCATTGCAAAGCTGGAGTTTTTGATTTCTTGTTGCTACTGATTTGTGAATGGAGTACTGCACTGTGGTAACACATCATATTTCAGTTATTATTGTCAATACAGCACTGGAAGCAGTAGATACTTTAGTCTTACTTCTTGTTATAGTTGTGCAAATGAGGGTATAATTGACCTGTTGTATGTTTTACAGACTGTGGTCAGTTGAAATACATAATGCAAACTATTGGTTCATAATTTTCTGTTGCAAACATCTTACAAAGGAGATTTTACTGATATAACTGCACACCTCAGACAAAAGGTTCTACTTACGTGCATATACATATTTGCATATGACAGTAATCAGGTATATAACTTTTTTTTCTTTACAGGTTCCACACTTACCTTGTTATTACTACAGGTAACAATTGTGTCCTTGGGGGTTGTCCCTGTCTGCATGGTTAAGTCAAGGTTGTGGTGTCAGACAGACATCAGTTTTCCTATGTATGTATGCAGAGGATCATAGACTTTCAGCTAGCTAGTCATTGTCTGTGCTGCGTTTTAGCCAGAACCAGGGCATACTGTGCATGCCTCCATCTGCTACTCCAATTTGCAGAGATAGTGGTTCTCCTTCAGACTCCTTATCTCTACCTGCTTCTGCTGCTTTTGGATCTGCCTGGGTTCCTTGAAACTGTGGCCCTGCCCTTTGCTGATTCAGTTGAAGCTGTTTCCTGAGAATTATATTGTGTAAGATGGCACAGACTGTAAGTATTTTGGCACAGGTGCCCAGGTCATACCGCACTGCACCTCCTGATATGTATAAATATCATAACCTTCATTTAAACAAATCAAACATATGTCTTATGATATTACTAGTTTGAGTGTGGGCTTTATTGTATCTTTGCTCATTGGGGTTGTTTGGGTTTCTTATGGGTGTCATGAGACAGTGCTCCAGTGCATAACATGCGTCCCCGACTAGATGCCCTTGAGGAATGTCAACCCTAGCAAAATTGCTGTACAGCTTGCAGATGTGTCATATGTGTGAATCATAAAAACTGCCTGGGTTACCTGCATAGACATTGTAGATGATCCCTTGGACATTACAGACAACCTGACAGTTTAGAAATGGAAACCTTTTCTGATGCTGTACCTTCTTCCATGTTCCCCAGGTGTGTGCAGTCTATGGCCCCAAAAACTTCAGGGAAGTATGCTATTGCATAAAATTCCTGCATGGTTCTTACTGTCTCCTGTAGTGTTTTTGGAAAACCAATATGCTCCCTTGCATGTAGCAGCATTGCATTTTAAAACTGATGTAGTATCCTAAAGGCTGATGCTTGTGACCCCTTAATATATTCCCCGTGGGCCTTTGGGAAGTACTAGTAAGTAGTACATGTAATTATACACATACCTTTGCTTCCACTGGGATGGGTTCTCTACGATTTCCCAGAGGCCTAAGGTGGGGGGCAGCAGATGTCATATATTTCCTCCAGTGCTTCCCTGTCCACCCTGTATCTCTCAACAATTTCTATTTCATGCAGTCCATGATAAGTTAAATGGGGTCTAAACACATTTCTTCTTGCTTGAGGATGGCAGCAGCAGCACCCTGATTTAACGCCTGTTGCACAAACAACACAACAATAGGAGCAGCGACCTCTGACATGTTTTTTTCTAACTGTAATAGCACCTGTATTCCAAAGAGTTTTGATGTACAAGGCAAAAGGCTGCATCGAGTGTACATGGTTGCTTTATAGTCTCCTGAATTGCTCCATCATGTTGGATTGGTTCATTATCATGCATTTTGGCTACTTATGCTTTCATTAACTTATTCTGCCATGTACCTGATCATGTTGGCAACGCTGCACTATGACATGATTGCTATACTTTGTGTAGCTCTTTATGAATTCTGGCCTATATTCTATTTTGCAGCTTCTTGTTTTGTTACACTGTGATGAACCAAAATATTCAACCAGTTTCTCAAAGAATGGGGTAGTGATGTTTATGCTGCCCCATCCCAGCCTGATAGCCACATCACCAAGTGATTAAATAGGCTGAGGGTGGAAGCAGCTAAAAAAATTTTGGAAGACAGGCCATGACTTCTGTCCCCCCCCACACCCACACACACACACACATGCATACACAGGCAAACAAGCAGTCTGAATATGCCACAGAGGGCTAATCCATGTAACACTGTGTGTTAATGAATCATATTATCTTTGTAAGGGGTAGCCTGAGGTTTACTGACACCCCCATCCAGAAACATCTAACTAATTACAACAATCACAGGCAATGCATGCAGCAGGATATACCTGAAACATGGTAAGCCTTCAGCAATGTGATCATATCACTAGGTCTCCTGATCACTATGGTAAAGGTTCAGGATCAGGGTAACTACTGCTGGCTCAGAAAGTAGCTTGTTGTACATACTATGGAAGGGGATTAAGTATGCACATTACTTCACACCTTGGTACTGGATTACAATGACACCTGAAAAAAGAAGATATCTGACTGACAGCTACATAGAGAAATTAGCCTTCACAGCACAGTACATTACATGGGTATTACAACCTGAGGGCCACTAAAAAGAATCATATATGAAAAATGGTAACACTTCTTAGAAAGAACCAGGCAATAAAGACTATAAACATATACCATATATTTCAGACCTAACTTCAAGGCAGTCTCAGGTAAAACTGAGAATGTTACCACAATTTCATGTCCTGATCCAGGAATCTTAATGCCATGACACACTATCACTATCAGTGTATTACTATTGCGGTTAATGGGAGATAAAGACTGAAAGATCACAGACATGGAGGGACTACTGCCCATGATATCCTCTACTAATTTATACTTGCCCCAGAGTGCAGAGTAGTGAAGTGAGCAATGTTTTCGGAATCATGTGTTGTAATAGTGCCATTCACAAGAGTTTGCGTAGTTCCTCATTTACAGACACAAGGGTAGGAGCCATGGTAGTCACACATTGAAATCACATGTACCGTTAGAAGTTTACAAACTCAGGGTAGCATCTTAAGCTAAGCATAAATTGTATTAAAGTCATTAACAATTATTTATATACAATGCTGTCCAGTCTTTATTCACATGCTCATAATATTTAGTAAAAAAAAAACCTTTTTTTTACTATCAATATAAAAAAAGAGATACCTTACTGCATTAGTTTGTTCAATTTTGCATTGTTTCAACCACCTACTAGATTGTCTTTTTTCATATTGTAAAAGAAGTTATAGTAATCATGTATTCCTCAACCACTCTCTAACTCTGTAGGGCATATACCATATGGCATCTAAAATTTCAACGTGTTTCACTGAATTTAAAAATAAACCTGCTTTGAATACTACAGCAATAACGTGTAAAAATAACCTTTAAAATCTGAAGCTCTACTTCACAGGGCTGGAAAAGCTGTAATGATATACTGCAACAGAAAATAATGATTTGTTACTGCAAACTGCTTTATAACCTATTAGGAATCTAAGGTACATTGTTAAGTCATTACAATACAACTTTACTTGCTAGCAATGATTCTTTATGCCAATAAAACAGTCCTTTAGGGAGAATTTGAAAGGCTCATAATACAGGTATTGCAATATGCAAGTAAGCTGCCTGGTTACTGTACATTTTCTTTTCAACAGAAACATATGGAGCTGCTAGGAAAATGCATTTCATAAATTTTAAGTACCTATCTGGAGTAACAGCAATACTCAAACTAGCGTACAAATTATTTGCAAAATAATGCCTGTTATTGTGTAGAAGTCCATGTTTCATGGCTGAGAATATGTGGTCAGTATCTGAAATCACACAGGGCGGCACAGTAATTAGAGTTATTGCCTCCCGCCAAGAGGATTCCTGGTCTGATTCTCAACGGAAGGAGGGGGGGGCTACAAGAGCCCAAATGTCCTCCTTATCTTCATGTGAGTTTTCTCTGGGTGGTCATTTTCTCTCCCACATTCCAAAGGCATGCAGTAGATGGACTAGACACTCTAAATTGCCTGTAGGTGTGATTGTGTGTGTGTGTGTGTGTGTGTGTGTGTGTGTGTGTGTGTGTGTGTGTGTGTGTGTGTGTGTGTGTGTTGTGAAAGAAAAACTGTGGCAGAGGTAGCCACCTGGCAGAGTGAACATTGGCTGTAGATGATTCTCACTGTTGAAGTGACACCCTGAACCTATGAACAAAAAATGGATAAAAGAGATTGTGGCTGGATGATAGATGAATCTAACACCACACACATGCATGTGGTCATTTGCATTACTCTTTCTCTTTTTCACATTGATGCCACATTTAATACCCCAGGTAACATAAAAGCTTTCATAAAGTTTCATTTGATATAGAGTAATTCCATACAATCTAGATCACCCACTGGCCACGTCTCAGCCAGCATGGAACTCTGACGTTTTCAAACTGCAAGTGGTGCTGCACATTTGCATTCTGTTTTAGGTTCTTTGTATTGTCATGGAGAAGGTGCTGCAGTTTATAGGGTGCAGTAGGGATCAGAGTTGGGTTGGGTTCAGCACATTCTGAAAAAAATCACTACAAAACAAATAACTCTCAGTTTCAAACTGGGGTTCCAATAACAGAATTAGTACAGGCTCCTTGCCTCAGTTTTATGTGTAGTTATAACACTCACATTATGTTTCATACAGTACCATCCTTTCTCTAAGCAGTTTTCAGTAATAAGGAAAGACAGAAAAACAAATTAAAACATTCACATTATAACTATTGGCATGGATGTTAAAGTTAAGGTCTTTGCCTCACATCCATAATGTACAAGGCTTGCTTCTGTTTCCACCTCAAGTTCAACCAAGAATGTAACTTGCGCAGCACAGACTCTAGCTAATGCTTAGTGGGGGAAGAGTTGTATAGACCAATCACTTTGGGCATCAACCATTGCATCCTCTAGATAGGAGAACACTGATCACAGACTATGAGCTATGTCAAGGACAGCCACTCAGTGACATAAGATTTAGCTCTAGGTGATTTGGTCATGTTGACTGATATCACCAAAAATGAGCATGGGTATTTGGTGGTGATAAGTGGGTTGAGGTCCTGGGTACTCCTTCCTAGGCTTGGGACATATGCAAGTGGTGGGAGAAGGCTATGTGTCTCTGTTGGTTAGTGTATGCTTGCCATAAAGCTGAGCAGCTCTGGGTTAATAAGCTAATAGTCAGCTGGTGTTCAGTTGCTCAGTTTTGGTTACCTGGTATAGCTCTGTTGAACAAAAGCTGGGTGTAAAAACAATCAACCTGCCAAACATGGGCTAAGGATTTCTACACTCATTATAGTTTGACTGATAGAGATTGAATGTGGATGACCTGATGGTAAGGAGGGTGCTGGGCATCCATTGTATCCAGGAGACAAGATGGAAGGACAATGTTGCAAAGCTGTTTGGCTTGGCATCCAGAGTCTACTGCTCAATTGTGGTGAAGAAGAGACTTCAGAAGACATTGAGGGGTGTCATCAGAATTATTGACAGACTCACGGAAGTAAGTGTCCAGTGTAAGAGTAGAGCACTATTCATAATCTCAGGTATGCCCCACATCAGGATTGTGATAGGGAGGACAAGAGTACATGTAGACTGCAGTTACAGGACCGAGTAGACAAAGCAGGACAACTTGAGTTGGTATTGATAATGGGGGCTTTAAATGAACATATCAGGACAGACAGACAAAGCAGGTTATGAGGACAGCACCTCAAAACAGCATGTATGTGGACCATAGAACAGATATGCAGCAGAGCGAGGTATGGAAATAAGGTACACAGGGGAAGCTGGTGATGGAATACAGGCATCCAGGAAGTCATCAAAAGAAAGAAAAGAGTGCAGGAAAAAGTGGGAGATAGAAATGACAGACCAGGATAAGGAGGAATACCAGTTGGCTAACAAAGAGGTTAAGTGAGCGGTTGCAAATGCAAAGAACAAAGCATCAGACACACTCTACCATCTTCTGGAAACTGTCTAAGTAGATGGCACACACACACAAAAAATGCCTCTAGATTGCAAGAAAAAGACAAAGAGGATGCCAGTAACAACTTTTCTGACCAGTCCAGAGGACATCAAAGACAACTGGAAGGTGAATTTCCAGCTGTTTCTGAAAACTACACAGAAGCTGTACTACTCCAAGCATAGCCTACAATGAAAGAAGAAGAGAAGCCCACTGTAGAAGAAGTAAGAACAGCGGTAAGAAAAATGAAGTCAGTGAAAGCAGCAGGCTTAAATGAGATCATAGCAGATATGATGAAGATGCTGGGTGAGTTAGGGGAGAAATAGCTCCTGAAAGTACTCATAACTGAATGGAGAGTAATGCATTTCCCACATGCCAGGAGAATAAGCAGACTAGTGCAGGTGTGCCATAACAAAGGGGGCTTTCACAACTGTGGGCAGTACAGAGATATCAAACTCCTGTCACATTGCAAGAAAGTTCTGGAGACAGTGATTGATGAATATGTAGAGTAGAAGAAAGTAAGATGGGAGATTATCTGTTCAGATTGACATCAGGATGCAACACAGCTGACCCAATGTATACAGTGAGAAAGACGGCAGAAGCTAGAGACAAAAGAAGGGCATTCCTAGTCTTGGAGAAAGTATATGACAGTGTCCCAAGAAAGCGTATTTTGACAGTACTGTAATGGTTTAAAGCCCCAGAAACATTACTAAAATTAGAGCAGGCTATGTACAGTGACCGATGACTGAAGTATAAGCAGAGTTTGGTCTCATGGATGGGTTCTCAGTGGGACTGGATGTGTATCGAGGTTCACCTCTGAGACTATTGCTGTTCATATTGGTGATGGACTGCATTAGTAAACCGATCTCATGGAACAGGTCAACAAAGTTGCTATATGTAGACAATGTGACATTACAGGCAAACTCTGAGCAAGAACTTCAGCAAAGAATAAGGAGATAATTTGCAAAACTGAAGGCACATGGGATGAAACTGAGTACAGATAAAACAGCTGTAATGACAACAAATGGGGAGAGAAGAAGAAGCTGAGAATTCAGAAAGAACAAAAAATAATGGAATGGGTTAATAGTATCTGGGTGGGGTACTTGCGAAGAAGGGAAGTCTGAATGAGGGGGTCAAAGCTAGAATCAGAGGGGCTGCAGCCAACTAGCACACCTATGAACCTATGTGCCCAAACCACACTGATCTACGTGCCCAAACCACACTGATCTGCTCTCTTTGACCTATGAAATTAGAGCTATTTGGGCTTCTGCTCTGATGTCCTCATTTCTTCATCTGTCCCATAATGTATATCCTACCACCCATCTCAGGCATTTCTTCCCCAACACTGTAAGCTTCCTCAGCTGTTCAGTCTTCACTGCTCAGGTTTCTGTCCTCTGCAGTAGTACTGGTCTGACCACTGTTTTGTATACCTTACTTTTCAATTTCTTTAGAATTCTTCTGTCATGCACTAACCCTGATCCTATGTAATAGATTATTGTGGTTCAAGCACATAGGTTCATAAGTTCATAGGTGTCTACTAGGCTAACGAATATTGTGGCCTTTATAAGACTAGCAGAGCATCTCAAATGTATCCTGCAAGTTTATGTGCCTTTGTGGTTATTTTAAGGAGTAGATGTAAAGTAAGCCAAGATTTACAGCTTGCCTCTGTCCATGAGAGACATAGGTGCTAGTTTCAGGGTGCATTTCCAATTTCCCATCCACAGGTCTAGGTTTCTCTTGAATATGATTATGGAAAAGCTTAGTTTAATTTGACTGGAAAACCTATTCCAGAGAAGTTGAATTCTCTGAGATACATATTTGTCACTCCAACTGTCCTATGTATGCCACAGTCAATGTTTATATCCCTAGATTGAGCAGTTCTGTTGTTATTTATTTTTTCAGATATGGCTTAGGTCCATCAGAGTGGGATAGAAGGATGCTTTGTATGCCAGGCATAGATTACCTTGCAACAATTTGTAGGAAATGGAGTATACAGCTAGGGTGTTGGGGGTATCTGCAGGGCATGCTTTTTATGCTCTGTATTCTTTTTGTGAAGAACCTCTTTGGATGTTCCAGCTGTTGCACGCACCTAGTCAGGTACATGCTGAAGGGGGGATTGCACTGAACGATGGGGATGAAGTTCGAGTACAGTGGAGCAATGACTGCCTTGGATCTAGTTGCCATGTCCTTGCTTATAAGTTGAGCAACATAGCATGACATGTGCAGGAAATCAGAAGACAATCTGGTGAAGAAGATATGGAACAATCAGGAAGAAGGAAAGAGGACGTGAGGGCATCCAGCAAAGAGATGGGTGGATTGTATGACAGAAGACCTGCAACAATCAGGCATGGTGTTAAAGAAAATAGAGTGGCATTGAACTGAGAGAGGTGGTAACAGTTAATGCAACATTCCAACCCCATGTAGAAAATGGGGGGAAATGGAGCTGATGATGATGATGATGATCCACTTTGAAACATTTAACACTGGCTGTTCAGGACAAAACCATTTCCATGTACAATTTGGTAATTTAACTGATCAATGTCATGACATTCAGCCATAAACAAATGCAATTAAAATAAACATCATAAATTGTGATCTGTTGCATTTCTTATGTACATGACAAATCCTCAGAAGCATGGAGATGTACACACAACCTATCTTAATACAGTTACATAGATCTGGCATTTTCTGTTTCCTCTGCAAGGAATATTGCAGTCTTAGCTGATTTTTCAAAAGTTGTATTAAAAATGTGCTTTTTGCAGCTATTTTATGTGAGTGCTTAGTAGCTGTCCAAGGCCACTTTTATTGACTGATTGCATATAGAGGTAAACAGCAAAAGCATATCAACATTCAAAAGATGCAATAAATAAATCAGTAAATAAATATATGCCAATAGACATTCAAAAAATAAAATGGCAGACATTACATATATTTTGGCATTGATTCAAAGGTAAGCAATGCACAGACTTGTAGCAATACTTGATAACTGGGCAACTGCATAAATAGCTGCAGATCTAATGAGATGTGCATCAGCCATTGAATAGCACTAGTAATCTGAGCAAAGGACCACTTAATTAAAGAGAGCTTCAGCCATAAGGAGATAAACAGCATTAGGCTGCTCAACAGGAACAATGATACAGTAGGGTGTGTGACCAACGGGAAAGGTGTCATAGCTAAGCCAGGCTATCATGGTCAATTCAATGAGCACTCACATGTAATGTAGCACTACATGGCTGCATCTTACACTTAGTCCTCGCAGGAAGGCCAGCACATTAGCCACAATGTGCATAAATGTGGGTGTGCACAGTAAAGGGTCAACCCTGTTCATCATATAGATTAGTAATCTGAGCAAAGGACCACTTAATTAAAGAGAGCTTCAGCCATAAGGAGATAAACAGCATTAGGCTGCTCAACAGGAGCAATGATACAGTAGGGTGTGTGACCAACGGGAAAGGTGTCATAGCTGAGCCAGGCTATTGTGGTCAATTCAGTGAGCCCTCACATGCAATGTAGCACTACCTGGCTGCATCTTACACTTAGTCCTCGCAGGAAGGCCAGCAGATTAGCCACAATGTGCATAAATGTGGGTGTGCACAGTAAAGGGTCAACCCTGTTCATCATATAGATTAGTAATCTGAGCAAAGGACCACTTAATTAAAGAGAGCTTCAGCCATAAGGAGATAAACAGCATTAGGCTGCTCAACAAGAGCAATGATACAGTAGGGTGTGTGACCAACGGGAAAGGTGTCATAGCTAAGCCAGGCTATCATGGTCAATTCAGTGAGCCCTCACATGCAATGTAGCACTACCTGGCTGCATCTCACACTTAGTCCTCGCAGGAAGGCCAGTATATTAGCCACAATGTGCATAAATGTGGGTGTGCACAGTAAAGGGCCAACCCTGTTCATCATATAGATTTGAAGGAAATAATGTAAATAGGAAAGAAGAAAAGAGAAGAACATCAAGTAAAGATAAACATGCAATGGTAAGTATAATGTACAAAGGTGGGGGAGGGTAGGTCTTACAGAGAATGAGCATCTTTTGTAAGATCTGCAAATGAGGGATAGGTGGGAAGGTAATTGGAAAGGGTGTAGATGGGACAAAGGAACAAGGGCAGGTGATAAGGGCAAACTGATGAACATAAGATGCAGACTCAGACAGAGACAGCATGGACACAAATGTTCAGAGGATAGTAGACTGTTAGGCATACAGAGGTTGAACAGGCTTTGAAAGGAATGGTTGGAAAGGAAAAAGGGAATGGAGAATTATAGAAAAGGGATGGAAAATATTACGATATAGACAGGGTGGAGCCCAGGCATGGGAGGATGTTAGGTTAACCCAAATAGCAGCAGCAATTCCAGGCAGCATTTACCTGGTTTACTAATGTTATGGACTGTTTTCTTTCCAGTTTAGTGCTGGGAGGGGTCAGCCAGTCATGTCACACAATCCTCACCAAAAGGCACTTCACATTTGCAGAGCAAGCATTCAGTTACTGTCAGTCAACAGCTTCCACAACTGATGCCAGGATAACAGAAAAGGCTCATATGGAAAACTTTCAGGAGACCATCACCTCCCCTTCTGAGAAGCAAGGCACAGAAGACTGAAAAGACTTTTCCAGATCACCTCCAGTAGACCATCTTCTTCTAGTGAGAAATAGCCATGGTGGCCACTGGTAACCTAGTGCAGACAAATGATTAGCACAGTCTGAGGTAGCCACAGCCTCATCTCCTCCTCTTCCATAACTGGACCTGCAGAAGAATGATGTAATGGGAAAATTAATTCTACACATATGCATACCTTTCACCATCATGAATGTGCCAGAAAATACTGACTTTTATCATAAAATCCTGAGGTGTCACAAATGTTACTGGCCTCTTTAAATTACAATTTGCAGAACTGATAATTTCCCTCCATCTGCAGACATTGGCAGCATGATGATATCATTGGAGTTGCAACTGCTAGTATATGCAGGGAAGATGAACAAGTCTAAAACCTTCTTTGCTTCTTGCTTACACTAACATTAAAAAATGATGACATATTGAATAAGAGCACTATAGTAATGACAACTGGATTCATGCGCCTCACTCAGCTCCATTCAGTTATGCTTCTGAGTGTATTTTTTTAATTATATTAATGTAACTACATGATAGACTGGCCACTAGCCATGGTGGCAGGTACTTACCAACCATCTGTCCTAATGCAGACAGGAAATAACCGTAGAAATGTACCAGCCAAGAAGTAAAACAAATAACCACACCAGATGGCTAAGAAACCCAAGGGGTAGACCCTGGGAGCAAACTTTAGAGTATAGGGAGTTCCAATGGCAGATGCACTTGAATACCAGTGAGAAGCCAGGGTTGAATGATGCAGTTGCTATTACTAGTGTGTTGAAATTAAGCACAGCAAATCTGTAGTTTTCCAGGGATGCCCCTGCAAATCTTTTCTTTATGCTTATGAAAGATTTACCTGGCTTCTATGTTTGTATTAATTTTCTTACATATCTGTATGTCAGTGGATTTTATCATAATTATTTTAACAAAATATATATTTTATGGTAAATTGCTTCTCCTCCAGTGTCTTTTATATGTACATTTATATTTATATTTATAATTTTATCTATATTCATTTTAGACTACATCTAATTTTTTTATGCATTTTTCAGTTTTATTAGCGTTGGTCTATTGTAATTTTTTTCCAAAATGCTTTTATTCAGTTTATAACACAATAACTCAACAGTACAGTAACAAGAAAAAACAAATAAACTATATACAATGTTCATAACAATTAAAAAAGCAATATACATAGGAGAATGGTTAATATTTCTCTAACAGACTAGACAATTTTGTCCAAGCAATTAAATGATGAATTATGTTGATAGTCCTTCTTTTTATAGTAGCAATCTCATTCTTACAAATGTATTTCACAAGATGGATAAACTCAACTTTAAAGAGAAGAGTAGATTGGGATTCCCAATTTTTGGTAACAATCTTCCTTGCTATAGAGCGGATAGACCATAATAAATATGTTTGTTTTTTTAGGAATCACTTCAGGAACAGGAACAATGAAAAGGATAAGGGAGTCAGAAATTATACAGTTGTCATTCCATAGAACTTTACAAAGATATTTAAAGTCTAATCAAAATGGATAAATTATTTTGCAATTAACAACCATATGTACCCAGTCAGTATCAGGGTATCCTCATCTCCAGCATTTTATTTCATCATTTCTTTACATTATTGCTAGTCTATGTGGGGTGAAAAAACATCTATGTAAAACTTTTCATGTGTATACACACAAGGACAGGGAAGATGTAGATTCCTTCACCAACTGTAAACAATTTTTTATCTTTATATAAGAGTACTTGTTTATTAACTTTACTTTAATAATTCCAAAAAGAAACATCTGTTTTTACTAAATTTTTTTCCTGAGAATTTTATAAACAACAGATATGCATGAAGTGTTCTTGGGTGAGCTATTAATAATTGTTGAGATAAAATCCAGGATTTTTAAGTTGCTCTTATTGTATGCCTCTAATGAGGATACAAGCTTAGTATGTACAAAATCCTTAGAAGTTTGGATGTCCATCCAATTGCAATGTTGCAAACTATATCTGCTGATCAAATAGTCTGTATAACTTATTTTATTAGCTGAGAGAAATTGATTCCAGTATAATAAGTTGATCTTCTTAAATTCTAACATTTTCTGAGTATCAAAAGATATCAAACATTCATTTGTGTAGGCAATAGGAAACATAATTATTAATACATTTTAATTGATTAGAAAACATAATATTTTTAAACAACAGCAATATTTGGTTTGTAAGAGGTGTAAGAACAAGTTTTGACCTTTCACTTTGAATGTATATTTTTAAAATCCATATAAAGATGTTTGTATGTATTTGAGTATATGGTTCAAGCATGTCCTATTACTATTAAGAATGAAAGTTTCATGTATTGATTTCCAATATGATGCATAAGAAGTATTATTCCAAAGCAACACTATGTTAATAAATGCAGAGTTTAAATAAAAATCAATATTTGGAAACCCTATACCTCCTTCATCCCATTTTGTGGTGTGCCAGAGTCATTCTTGTTTTTTGGGATACCAAAGGAAGTTGAGCAATAAGTTATTGGGCAGGATTCACGAAGGCTTGCACGGAGTGTAAGAGACGTGCAACACTCCATGCAAGCCTCGCGATCCAGGAACAGCCCTAAGCTCTGTGTAAGAGACCAGCTAAAACGTCTCTTACACGGACTGGGCGTGGACATGCTAAATACCTCACTTGCATCCGAAAGGTATGCAAATGAGGTATATTAGCGATCTACGAAGCAGAAACCAGTCCGTGTAGGAGACGTTTTAGCTGCAGAAATGTACTCAGCTGACAACTGAGTACATTCCTGCAAATTCCACAACGGAGCGATGTCAGCTCCAAAAAAAGGTTGCATATGACTCAGGCAGCATGCCAATGGCCAAATATGTGGCCATTGGCAAGATAACCCGATGCAAAAATATTAAAAATATAATATGTTTAAACCCAGCGCAGCCCCGCGCAAATGGGCTGCGCTGTATAAAACCATAAAAAAGAAGGTTATAAACCCACAAATGTGGGTTTCATGCAATACATGGAATGACAATGCAGGGACCAGCAGACCAAAACCAACATGGCCACTGTGTAGTGGTTGCTAAGGGGGGAAGCTGAGTCTAAGACATGTAACTAAGCATTAGTAGGCAATCTCATGTAAATGAGGGTTCGGATACTGAATCTCACAGTCACATACCAAATGAGCACAGTCTGAGTAGTGTAAGAGATACAAAAGGGGGAGGAATAGAGTAGGAGAAAGGTGACATCACAGGGAGGAATGGTAGAAAGAAATGCAGTTCATTGGAGGCCAGTGTAACATGACAGATGACAGGCACAGATCATGGAAAGAGGTGTGCCACTAGATAAGTCATGGAAAGTCAAGAAATGGAAGGTGTACACTGTTACCTACACCAAAGTTTCTTGCTGGCTGTGCATGCGCACGTGTGCATGCCATGAAGCGCGAGTAGGACAGTGTGCGTGCGTGTAAGGCAGTGTGAGCATGTGGGAGTGTGTTGGGAGATGTTTAACACTGTTTGCGCAGGTGTGCGCGCGTGTAAGGCAGGCTGAGTATGTTGGAGGCTGTTGGCAGATGTGTAACAGTGTTTGCGCGGGTGTACGCATGTTTAAACCCGAATAAGTAGATTCTGAACCGTGTAAGCACATGTGCGCGCGTGTAAGCCACTGTGAGCATGTTTCAGATAGTATGCACGTTGCTCCCCCCTGAGGAAACAGAGAGGAAAAAGGAAGCAACAGAATTAATAGGAAGCTAGCAGGGATAACTGCTGAAGCTAGCAGGTGAAAATAATTAGAAGCAGGCAATCACACAGGCAGAATAGTAGCCCAGCCCAGCACTTAAAACTCTGCAAACATTAGTGCAGGATGTTTCCATTAAGAGACACTGCAAGACAAGAGTACGCTAATAGAAGTGAAAACTGAAAAAGCTTCACTCAGAGCAGAAATGTTAGGGGCTGCCATAGCTGTCATAATGAGACATAGGCGACTTGCTGAGGGTGGTGACAATGCAGATGGTGCCAGACAACCCACAGTGAGGAGACGGAGAAGAGTGTACAGGCCCAGGGTCACCTACCACGGGTTACATGAGCTGGAGATAGTAGAGCGCTATAGAGTGGACAGAGAGCTCCTGCAGCAAATTGTTGAGCTGTGCAGGCCACGCCTCACACACAAAACCAACAGAGGGGAACCCATCTAAGTGGAAACCAACTGGGCTAAGAATACTAGCAACAGGTACCTTCCAGAGACCAACTGGTGATATGATGGGGATATCACAGGCATCAGCCTCCAGGGTACTGCACCAGTTCCTGGATGCCATGTCAGCACATGTCGGTGATCATGTATATTTCCCCAATGTCTGTGAGGTATTGGCCAGCAATATGCATCTCTCGATCAAATAGCGGAATACCCTGAGGTACTGGGTGAAATAGACTGCACGCACATACGCATCAAAGCACCAGCCGGTGAGCGGTGTAGGGCCTACATTAACCACAAGGGTTTCCCCTCCATCAACTGCCAGGTCGTGTGTGATGCCCAGTGCATAATAATGAATGTGTGTGCTGGCTGTCCTGGGAGTTACCACGATTCTTACATCTGGCATTTGACGCAGCTGTACTAGACATTTGCCAATGGGGACATCCCACATGGACAACTAGTGGGGGATGCAGGTTATGCACTGGAGCCGTGGCTGATGACACCCATCAGAAATGCACACACACCTGAACAGGAACGCCATAATGAGGCAAACGCACAAACACGTAATGTAATAGAGCATGTGTTTGGGCTGCTCAAGCCACGGTTCCGGTGTCTGGACACATCTGGTGGAGCCTTGCAGTACACACCAACTACATGTACCCAAATTGTCATGGTATGTGCTATGCTACATAATATGATCTTGCGAAAACAGCTGCAGCAGGACCAGCATAGGGCTGGGCCAAACAGCCCCCCACCATTGCCAAGGCCATCACAGGCAGAGCGTGACTCAGAGGAGGAACAACCTGAGCCTGCCCCAGTAGGCAGAAGGAGGCATGCCCAGTATGCTCTGGCCTTTGCAAAGAGGCAACGCATAGCACATACACTGGCTCAGTAGGAACCCTGGAAATGATACCCCCTCTGACTCACTCAAATAATAACATGGATGCCTAAAATGACATGACCTGCTCACAAACATGTACAGGGAAGTGTAATATGTGCATCTGACAGAGGCAGCCCTGCAGCACCACCTGAGGCATGAATGCTATGTGTTAAGTAATGTAACACCATGTACTATATGCACACCTGAGCATCCTGACTAACATCCACCCTCACCAAGCATGAAGCCACAAAATGATGATGGGATGATCAAGTGCAATAACTGGCTGAAGTAATGCAGTCAGTCAAAGGGAGCCAATGTGTTTCAGGCTGGGAAGACATGCGGAGCTTGACATGATGCACCACCTGCTAGGGGTGGCGTGCACCTATCATGCCATGCCCCATGGATACCGGCAAAGGCTGTCAGTACCCACAGCATGCCCTGAATAGGTAAGTCTCAAAACACAAACCCACCTTCATAGGTTCTACAAGGGATAGGAACCTAGATGTAATGCTACCCAATGACAGATGTATAAACAGAAAGATGTGTGCAGTGTAAACGCACACAGTATGCAGAATGTAGATACCAGTACTGTAATAGAGAACTGGGCAAGGCTCACATCAGCACCCTAACACTACCAGGTCACACCTCATACTGTGCTGTACAGCCGCAAAACATGGAACAAGCTACAAAAGGAGGGTGACTAGCAAGAAATGGCAAGGATAACCACACCCCCATGTTGGTACCACAACAAGAAGCAGCATGGAATAGCCATGGTCAAATACCAATGGCTAAAACTGCCTCGCAGTATATAGCCTGCTGCAGACTACTGTCCTAATACCAGGAACAGCACCTGGCCT
Organism: Protopterus annectens; assembly: GCF_019279795.1. Classification (NCBI taxonomy): domain Eukaryota; kingdom Metazoa; phylum Chordata; order Ceratodontiformes; family Protopteridae; genus Protopterus; species Protopterus annectens. Next base: position 375,359,980 of record NC_056729.1, on the reverse strand, counting down.
ATGTCGGAATACATGAATATATCAAGCCCCCCAAACCACATTATATTGCTTGACTGAAAATACCCAGACATACACCGGTAGCATTGTACTAGCACCAACACAGTAGGAGAAAATTACCCAGATTCCATAAACCAAAATACCCAGGAACAATGTACCACTCCCACAAGAGGGGTAAGCATACTGGATGTGATAATCAGCAACATGTGTACTGGATGGCAAGATGAGAAGTGTACCCCTCACTAGTAAGACCAGACCATAGAGTAATCGCACTGGATATACACATCCTGACCCCAGTCCCTGGCCAGAATACCACAGTGAAAAAATGTGTAAAGTATAGGTTGCAGCCCTCAAAACCGATGTTGAATCCACAAAAGGCCCTGTGCAAGTGCAGAATATGGGACACACCACAGAACATGTTATACAGGCATTCCATGATCACAGCCAGGAATGCTTGGAGTATGCAATCACAAATAACAACAACACACAATGCCATACACGCAGGCATCTGGCATGCTGGCCTCCAGCCATTACCAAACCATGCAAGAGAATGAGGAAGCTACCACATGATAGAGCAAACATAAAAAGGGAAGTAATCACTGACCAGTAGTATGGCAACAACATATGTCCACACATACAATCCACTAAGTCCAGCCACAACAAGTAGAATCTGTGAATCCAGAGGCAATGTGACGCCAGTACCAAGTACACAGACAACCACAACACCCCCCAATAAATACAAATATATGTGATAGATGCATCCATGTATCCAAACCAGAGGTTGAGCTCCAACAACTCAGTACTGTCAAAACTAGTCAGGAGGAGAAGGTAACCACATACATCACAAACCCAGTCCCACATAGACCTAGCACAACTGTAAACCAAACACATAAACACAGACAAATATTCCCGGAGGCCTTAATTACAAACACGCCACACCAACAGAAGCCTCCAAAGTAGATCACAAGCAACCACAACCTTCAAACATAGCACATGCAACGAATAGTACGCAAAGCTGGTGTGCCAAACAGTCACAGGCCAGAAGGAGAAACAACAAGCCTGATACAGTCGTAATAGGTGTCTGTATAGGCAGACACACTGCTGTCCCACTCACCAGACTGAACAAGGGAAAGGGTAGAGTAAGCTGCTTGTAGGCTGCCACAAAATGCCACATAACACAAGTACGCAGGTCACCCCAAAGCAAGCAGAAATATGATGCACTCAATGTCCATGCTTGTGTGAATTACCTGAGATGTACCTCCCTGGTCAACATCAAAAGAGACATGGATGGTCCCTCTGAGTATGTACCCCAGGGCGGGATGACACTGGCTGCGTGCAGCATCCAACCCTCACCAAGAATGATGCCACAGTACAAACACAGAATGCTCATGTATAACAGCTGGCACAGTTACAGCTGTCAGTCCAAGAGGGTCTAATGTGTGTCTGCTTGAGATGTAAAGCATGACAAGCCATGCTGCTGTTCCAGGGATGGCTGTCAGCTGTTACCCATGTGCGTCTGGATACTGGATAAGGCCTTTGCTGCCTCCATAGAGCCGTATGTAGGCAAGGCCAAAAAGACTACCCACCACCCTAGAAAACATAAGTGGTAGGAAACATAAGGGTAATGCTGACCAATGCCAGATGTGTAAACTGCAATATGCATGCCCCTGAGGAACTTCCCATTATGGAGAACATTGATGTCTGTGCAGTGACAGAAGCCTGCTGCAAGCCTAGTGATAGCACACCAGCACTACTAGGTTATACCACATATCATGTGTTATGGCCCCAACACCTGCACCAAAACATCAAAGGAGGGGGAGTATCCATATGCAGCACAGACACCCATATTGCCAGGTAACTGACAATGCACAAAGCAGCAGACACCACCCATGTGCACATAACTGTAGTCAAAACTGCTGTACAGTCTGTAGCATGCGACAGACCACACTCTCACACACAAGAACTCCACCCAGACATCCGAAGACACTGGACAGTATGAATGTCCCACCAAATACCAGACAAGGTACACACAAATTACCACATAGGTGTCAAACCATTATGTATGCAAGGAGTAATCAGGGACCTAGGGACACAGGTCGACATTAATCTGTCATGTGACGCCCACAATGCCAATGTGGCTATGACGACTGTTGATACTGGACACCGTATCATGAAAGGATTCACATCAACATCAACAGAGGTCACTGTGCCGCTGTACTGTTCCCTTATCAGACCCATAATCTAGTACAATGACTCATATGGGATGTACCGTATGTGACACCTGCAGTGGTTCGGAAGACCTCATAGTTACCCAACCAACAGGATAAAGGGTGTGAAATATATGTCATATGCTGCCTGGCTGTAGACACCCCAGCTGACTGCAGTCACACACTGCCTACACAGAGGCATTGTATGTCTGTTGTACAAGGCCATGTCCAACACAGGAGTAATGGACATGTTCCACCACAGGAAATCAAAGCCATTGGAGCTGTGAGAGTCACAGATGTCAGCCTCAACACATAATGAAATAAGATGTGCTGGAGGGACAGATACATAACCCATAGGCTCCCCACACCCAGAAACAGGATCCCAATCCATGGTAGGCAGAGCCCCTCACTGACACCCCTCAACAGGGATATTGCCAAGTGGATGGATGACTGTACATGTATACTGGGGGTCCCCACTGTGTCACGACCAGACAGAGGCACAGTGAAGAACCTCATACATGGCCATAATTGAACATAGCAAGGGGTGGCGAAAGACACACACACTCTGGCTAGGCTTACTAATGGCCTAGGGTGTCTAGCCTAGTATGAACCCATGAACCTATGAAGATACAAAATGTACAGGACACTAAGGATAATCACAAGGCTTACCCAACTAATGGTAGGAACCATGTTGGGCATCCACAGATATGTTCCGAATCACACAGATATTACAAACAACATACCAAACACACACACATATTGCTAACATACAACCTGTCAGGTGTAGTGCAAACATCCCCCCCCGAGTGCAAAATACCTATCCCAGCAGACTGATGGTCCCCTGACATTGCAGATGCTGAGGTAACAGCCATCATCTGCAAAGCAGAACACACAGCAGCAAAGGTATGTGATGGTGTCCTGTGCTGAGGCCAACATGGACTCCAAGAATAATGGAATGCCAAATCACACTACTGCCCAATGTCAGCCTTACCACAGGATATGTACCCAAAGAGCAGTGTACAACAACAGTGGTCCATCACAACAAAGGTGTTGCCTGAAAGGATACTCCAAACTACCACCCCAGGATCCTGACAAGCTTGTTCTGCACAGCTATGGAAAGGATCAGTATGCACCGCAGACAGAAGGCTATTGTGGACCTACTGATACTGGACCCTACACAGTGTGGCTGTCGTAACTGCAGAACCTGCCCCTAAACATGTCTGACCCATTTGAAGCAGTCATTAAGGTCATTGATGAGGGCAATGTGGTCCACACAGCGTAGCTGGACTGTGCACATGCTTCTAGACAATACCGTATGAGTTCAGTATGGATATGTTCAGCAGCTTAAATATATACCCCTATGTTAGTAGAGGGGTTGCAAACCAGACCAAGGACAGAACTGACATGGTCAGACATGCCGCATCCATGTCAGACTACAAAGCGGATATGAGTGGCATCCCACAAGGCCTGGTCTTGCCCCCCCACCCCTGTTCTGTATATATGTCCCATAGGTATAGGCCAACATGGAAGGACTGTGACTGAACATGTATGCAGAGGAGTACAAACAGCCCACCATATCCGAACCCCAGCTGAAACAAGCAACCCACAAAAGGGCCACCTACAAACAGACAACTGTAGCCATAGCCATGTCAGCAAGCTAATTGCAGAACTGTGTATAGACAACCACCATGGATATACAGTAAGTGCCCACAAATTACCACACAGGTGTTAACCCATGAGGTACCTAACATGTAATGTGAGACCTGGGTACAAAAGGTGATAGATATCCTGAACTGGACAAACATGTGGCTGTAGTGTTCGCAGAAACATGTACCATATACCCACCCAAACATGAAGGTTGGCAGATGTAGATAAGGGGAACTCACTGTGGCTCTGCAGCCATCCTCCATCAGCGTCACAACTGACTACAATAGCCCCTGTGGGATATACCGCAGCAGACACCTCCATCAACTGTAAAGTCCACAACAGTACCCCACCAGGGGTAGCAAAGAGCATGAACAGATGCCATGTGTTGCCTGAGTAAACAAACTGCAGCCACACACACCGCCATCCTTCCCAGCTACAGGAAAGCTGTGCCAGATGTATGAAGCCATGTCCAACCTGGAATGAATGAACATGTTGCACCTTGTACAATCTGAATGGCAGTGAGCTATGCACATGAGAGACCTGAACCCCAGCACTGACATACATAGGACAAGCTGTACAGAATGATCCATAGCACAGAAGGCACCCCCACTCTTCAGTAAACTCCTGGTACAGGTCAGCCAGAGAGTCACATATCGACACCCCTCAAGAGGAATCCTGATGAGTGTATGGGAGATGGTAGGCTAACCCTGGGTATCACTGTTATGTCAGAGGTAGACGGAGGCACAGTATACTAACCATGACATATGTCATGGCAAACTCCAGTTACAATGTGTGTCGAAGGACAAACACACCCTGTGACTAGCATCAGAAATGGCCTAGGGAACATCGCTAGTGTTTGCCAATGTCCACCCATGTTGTGGAATACACTAGCAATGTTAGACGAGCCTGGTGTAGGTAGTCCATATCTGAACATATTGCAACATGGTCATATGTGCACAACTGGCCTCTACACAGTCTGTTGTGCTCACTATGAAGATGTCAAGCAGTCATAGGACTAAAGCCCAGGATACTGTCCACCACAGTGAAAGTACTGAACCAGTACACTATACGGTACTACAGTGTTAGGTCATTATGAAAGTATGTTGAGAACTGTCTGCAAAGTATCCCATGCAATCCCTGCAGGCACAGTATAATCCCTGTTGTGGCAGACACGAAGCAGTTGGCCAGTTAGTGCACAAAATGACACCCAACACACAACCATAAACGTGAGATATTGTTGAAGTTCACACACACCCAAATATGTGGTGGACTTCAGAATGCAACATATGGGAAGCTCACACTGGGCATGCTCGCACACTTTGATAAATGAGGCATATGTCAGACAACATGCCATGGAAAGGCTGAACTGGGCATGCTCACACACTTAGGCCATATCTCCGTTTAGCAGTTGGCCACACATATCTGGTATTTGTACGTGTCAGTCCAGGAACCAACCACAACACAGCAATCAGCCCAGTGCACACAGTAAATGACTACAGAGACATAAGTGATATAGTGGATGACCGTCATATGCAAACATCTTCCACAGATATACAAGTTGGTCATAGGAACAGGGAATGCTATGGCAATAAAGACCTGCAAACAGTAGAACAGCACAACAAATATTGTGCATCTGACAATTGAACATATGGGTGTAGAGGTCAATACTAGGCTTGTTGCCCTAGGGAATGACAGCTCAGCCAGAGTGTGCTTGGCATCTGCATCCCCAGGATAGTAGGCTACTGTGCCACTGTAAAGTAAGTCACAGAAGGCAACATGTGAGGCTAGTGAGCTGTGCCTCTGTCAAGCAGGGGCACTGTGGAGGTCCCAGGGATTGAATGTGCTAAGCCACAGCCATGTTGTCGGTGTGTGCTGTGAGAGGGTTGCTGAGGATCTCTGACAGTAGGTGTCTGTCAATAACAGACTGAGGGAGCCCTATCTGCATTCTCTGGACGATTCCACTGTCAACACTGTGTTGTAATGAGTATGTGTGAATGAAGTGCCGTGCGGAACTGTTCACAGATGTCCTCCCTCTGTGGGCTACAGCTCTGGAATGTACTAGGTCACTCTGTCTGTTGTATGGCATATATGGCTGGTGTACAGCTGACAGGTGTCTTGTTGTGGAGCAGTCATGGGTATATGTGGGATAGCATGACCAATGCAAACCGTACACATGCTCATAGAATGCAATTGTCAAGGATTATGCTGAGTGGCCAGTATAGTCCTCCAGCATGGGTCCTCTGAAGTCGTCCACCCCAGTCTACACAAGTGTAGAGTCTGCTTGTGCTAAATACAGTTTGTGTGCAGTGACAACCTTGCCTGAGGGTGGAGATGGGATATGGATGTCCAGGGAAAGGTGGGTATGGTCAGATATCAACAATGGTGGTCTACCTCTGGTGTGGAACAGTGAGTACCCACATTGCAGATGGACAGGTGCAATATGTATTCCCCCATGTGGCTGTGGTGTGTGGTTCTGCCATAGCACATGGACCCACAAATTGTAGTGGCTGTAGGGTAAAGTGGTAGAGGCCTGAGTAGTTCTCACACACAATATGCCTGTACCTGATGTTAACAACTGGAATGGTGTATGTGAACACCTGCATATCCTGGCACTGTTCCCAGAGAAGCTAAGTGTGTGTCCTGGATGTGGGTGTGGTGTTCTGGACTGGTTGTTTTGTGTGTTACAGGTCCTGTGGTCCCAAAGCATGGTATAGAACATAACCTGCCAGTGCGATGTGCATATCTGACCCTGATGTAGGTGGCTGCAAATGCATATATATGCTATCCCCCACCTGACAGGTAGTACTACATGTACATACCTCTGTAGAAATAAAGATGTCAGCACCCTATAAATACTACAGGTGCAGAGCAGATGTCCAGTAATTCGGATAGTGCGCTCTGCTAATGTGTCTCCCTCGAGGGTCATAACATAGTTAGGTAGGGGTTTGAATCCTGTACATGGTCAGTGTGTGTGTGGAGGGGGTTAGTGTGTGTTCAAGACTGTTTGAAAGAAGTATCCCTTTTGCCAACTAGGAGAATACACTACAGGATGCACATTCCCCTTTCTAAACACTGATGATGTCAGCACCTTATAAGTAAAGCAGGAGAAGGGAAGCCTCCCAGTAATGTGAATAGCGCGCTCTGCTAATGCGTCTGTGTCGAGTGTCATAACATAGTTAGGTAGTGGTTTGAATCTTGCAAGTGTGTGTGTTTGGATGACGGGGGTTAGTGTGTGCGCAATTTTGAGTGAGGGAAATGTCCCTTTTGGCAACTGGGAGAACACACTACAGGATGCACACTCCCCTTTCTAAACACAGATGATGTCAGCACCCTATAAGTACAGCAGGAGAAAGGAAGCCTCCCAGTAATGCGAATAGTGTGCTCTGCTAATGCATCTGACTCAAGTGTCATAACATAATTAAGTAGTGGTTTGAATCCTGCAAAAAGCAAGTGTGTGTGTTTGGATGAGGTGGGGTTAGTGTTTGTGCAATTTTGTGTGAGGGAAATGTCCCTTTTGGCAACTGGGAGAACACACTACAGGATGCACATTCCCCTTTCTAAACACAGATGATGTCAGCACCCTATAAGTACAGCAGGAGAAGAGAAGCTTCCCAGTAATGCGAATAGTGCACTCTGCTAATGCGTCCATCTCAACTGTCATAATATTGTTAGATAGTGGTTTGAATCCTGCAAGTGTGTGTGTTTGGATGAGGGGGGTTAGTGTGTGTGCAATTTTGTGTGAGGGAAATGTCCCTTTTGGCAACTGGGAGAACACACTACAGGATGCACCCTCCCCTTTCTAAACACAGATGATGTCATCACCCTATAAGTACAGCAGGAGAAGGCAAGCTTCCCAGTAATGCGAATAGCGCACTCTGCTAATGCATCTGTCTCGAGTGGCATAGCATAATTAGGTAGTGGTTTAAATCCTGCAAGTGTGTGTGTTTGGATGAGGGGGGATTAGTGTGTACGCAATTTTGTGTGAGGTAAATGTCCCTTTTGGCAACTGGGAGAACACACTACAGGATGCACACTCCCCTTTCTAAACACAGATGATGTCAGCACCCTATAAGTACAGCAGGAGAAGACAAGCCTCCCAATAATGCGAATAGCACGCTCTGCTAATGCGTCCATCTCGAGTGTCATAATGTAATTAGGTAGGAGTTTGAAACCTGTAAATAGCATGTGTGTGTGTTTGGATGTGGGGAGTTTGTGTGTGTGCATTTCCATATGGAAAAACATGTTAGCTTTGGCAATCAGAAGATCACACTACCTGATGCACATTACCCTTTCGAAATACTGATGTTATCAGCACCCTATAAGTACAGCCAGAGAAGAAGAACTATCTAATAATCTGAATAGTGCACTTTGCTAATGCGTCTCTCTCACGTGTCATGACTTAGATTAGGCAGGGGAATGAATCGTGCATGTGTGTAAATGCAAGTGTGAGAGAACAGATCCTTTTGGCAAATACTACAATACACCAGATGCTGCATATTCCCCCAGTAAACACAGGGGATATCACCACACTATCAGCACAGCCAAACAGGGCTAGTTGGCTAGTAATGCCAATAGTGTGCTCTGCTACTGTGTCTATTACCATTGTCAGAGTACAGATAGGTATGTTTTGGTAACCCACAACTGCCACGTGTGGTTGTGTCACACAGTATGACCTTGTGTGGGTCTTTGTACATAACAATGCATGCCATTGCCTAAACCAGCAATGACATTGCACACATGATGTATGTGTGTGACACATACACATAAATACCTGTGACCTGCAGTAGTTACCATGTCTGACACATGCTTCGAGTGGAGAAATGGTATTTGCAATGTATACCAATATGACTGTGTCTTACTGTGCAGGGTCCGCACGTGGTATGTCTCTATACAGTGTGGGTGTATATGGTAACATACCTACAGCAGGGGATACACATCTGGTCTGGGCCATATAGTGTACATGTAGTCGATGTACAGGTGCTGCATGTTCCCACCTGTTGTGGTAGTGGTAACATGTCATTCCACTGCAATTCAGTGACCACATGCTGTGAACCCTTCAACTAGTGTGTTGTAGCTACAGTAATGCTCACGCACAATGTTTGGCTGGATGTAGTCCAGCCATATAAACACAGTTCTTGAGACTGTCATATTGCCAGTGTTGTTATGGAGGATAGGTGGTCTTCCTGTGTATGGGAGGGTTGTGTGCCAGGCTATGAACCAGATGGCAGTCCGACACACTGTTAGCCGCACATGATTAGGCCCTGATGCTTTGTGCTGTGCCAACAACCTGGAGGTGTGTGTATCTGTGGTACCTTGGGATACCACCCCCTGTCCATGTGTGTTACATGTGTAGGGGACGACAGGCATGGTATGGGGCATAACCTGTCAGTGATGGGTAACACCTGTGAGCCATGAATCAGGAATCTGGTACTGCACAGACATTGCAGTTCACCATGCTGAGGACAGTGTCTGGTGCATGCATCTTCCAGTGTACATTGCTGTTGTGTAGCAGCACTGTTAGTGTCCTAACCTGTGTGATACCCACAGAGGTGGCTATGTAAACCATGTCCTGCAGCATAAGGCAGTATGTGTGTACCAAGGAGCTTTGCCATTATACATCGGGCCATGGGTGTCACATGCAAGATGACCCTTGCACATCATTGTGGCTACCCTAGCATGTAAGCACACATTGACAGCCAGCGGATACCCCATGAATGACAGTGGAGACTGAGCATAATGTAGACATACAACACCCTTCCCACATATAGTGGTAGCATACCTGGTGAGGGTATGTTGGCAACCAAGATCAGGCTCATACTGGCCTGTGCCACATGCTGAGAGATCCATTCTATGTTCCCTATCATGTAGTCCAGGGAGGTATGTCTCAGGCCAGCCATACTGGCATGGTCAATGAGTGAGTCATATGTGTCCATGCCTCTGACTGACTTGTATGCATGTGTTCTGTGGTGGACCATAGTGCCCCTGAGGCATATCACTGTGACCTTCACCAGATACAGCCTGTTGAGCGGGACCCCAGTGCAGCACCCAAGACAGGTACCTGACACGTCTGTAGCAGGTGTGTTGTGTAGCCCTACAGGCTGTGAGTGTGTGGCACAGGGGATGTGTGTGCCATGTGTGGCATGTGCTCTGTTCCGATGGAACATGTGCCTGTATGCCAGCTGCGGAGGTGTGTGATGCTCAGGCAGGATGCTATTCTGAGTCCCCACATATGTCCCAGTGTGTTCAGCATGCTGACAGTGCGTGTCAATGTCTGACTTGTATTGTAGTCACTGTAATATATTTTATTTATTTTTTTATTTATCCTACATTTGTTGATCGGGATAGTCCGACTGGATGCATGTCCATTTCCAGGGGAGGCCCGGGGAGAAAAGCTACAAGGGTAAGCAGATACAGCATTACATAATACCAGCATTACATATTACAAACCGATTATTTACAGAGATTACATAAGTAAGCAAGTTAAACATGCTCCACAGGTTAATGTTAGTCCTGAGCACAAGTCAGGATTAAATTAAATTACACAGTAAACTGGTTCACAGATTTTACACATTCGAGTTAGCCAGGCTTGATACATTGACATAGCCAGTTAAGTGACAAATGTTGTTTGAGTCTAGTGTTAAATTGACCTAAGGTGGAAAGTAAGGTAATATCAGCTGGAAGTGAGTTCCAGGATCTACTTACAGAGTTTGCAAAGAGAGAATCACCGGCTGTGTTATTAAATTTGCTAGTCTGAATTAGTAGTTTGTTAGAGGATCAAAGCGGTCTAGGATTGTTATAGGGGGTGATAATATTTGAAGTGCAGGAGTATTGTCCGGATTATAGAGGATTTTATAGGCCATAATCAGTTGATTATACTGTATTAGGCTGGGTATTGCAAGCCAACCAAGCTGATTTAGATTGATGCAATGATGTGTCCTAAAAGGCAGCCCAGTGGCAAACCTGGCAATGTGGTTGTAGCAAATTGAGTGTTTGTTAAGGACAGTCTTGTTCATATTCGAGAGTAGAGGGGATGCATACAGAAGGGTTGAAAGAAGATGTGAGCGAGCTATGGCACCTTTAGCTGGAGGGGCTAGGAAGGCTTTTATTCTGTAAAGTGACCCTAGATTTTTATTGATGGTTTTGATAATTTGGTTAACATGTAGGTCACATTTGAGATTATTGTCTATGATGACACCTAATGGTTTAGTAGATGGGTCAGGGGAGATTATTGTGCCATCAGTTGATGTTATGGTAAAGGTGAAAGCGGTAGACCTACATGTTGGTGAAATAACAGCAGTTTAGTTTATTTGGGATTTAGGATCAGACGATGTTCAGAAAGCCAGTTTTCTATTGTATTAAAGGTGGTCTGGGTAGCTGACCATAACTCTACTGGAGATGTGGCTGAGCAGATCAGAGTAGAGTCTTCAGCATATTGGATACAGCTGACTTTTGGGATGACAGTATAAAGGTCGTTAATGAAGATGGAGAACAGCAAGGGCCCTAGTATAGAGCCTTGTGGTACTCTGAGGGTGTTAGGTAGAAGGTTAGAGAGTTTGTTCTGCCAGAGGCCAGCCTGCTGTCGACCATGCAGGTAGGATTGAAACCATTGGAAGGCTCCGGTATCTAGACAGAATGTTTGCAGGGTGTGGATTACAAGTTGGTGATCAACCATATTGTATGCCTTGGAAAGATCCAAAAAGAGGGCTGAGGATATATAATTAGTGTTGCAAGTATGGTTTATGGTGTTAGTAAAGGCTAGGAGGCTTGAAGTAGTGCTGTGATGAGGACGGAAGCCATGCTGAGTGTCTGCCATAAGGCGAGTTTGGATTAGGTGGTGCATGAATTGTCTATGAATACATTTTTCCATAATCTTTGCAAGTGGAGAGAGTATAGCTATTGGCCTATAATTGGAGAATTCAGTAGAGCTGCCTCCTTTGTGAAGTGGGATTACATATGATATTTTCCAGATGGTGGGAAATTTAGATTCTACCATGGTTCATTTAATTACTTTTGAGACGGGGTAAGCAATAGCATCATCTGATTTTGATAGGTACTCGGCAGGGAGTTGATCAGCAGAAAGTGTAGTGGGTTTCACTGTTTCAATCAAGGTACGGAGAAGTGAAGTGGCGACTGGTTGGCAGCTGAACGCAAGTAGGTTTCTAGGGGTGCTACTTTCAGGACCAGGGGAGCTAGGAGGTAGATGGCTAGCTAGGGCCTGAAATGTCTCAGTAAAGAATTGGTCAAAACTATCAGAAACACCTTCAGGGGCTTTATCAATAGTAGCAGCAGGGATTGGGGTTGACGTTTGTTTAGGATGTAGTATATATGACATGCCACCTGACAGGGTATGGCATTACTGGGTTCAGAGAGCCCAGTCCCCAGATTGGCTGTGTGGTGGCATCCCACACATGTGTTGTACGTTCCTGGCCAAGGGTGATGGCTGACTGCATACATGTGGCAGCTGTGACATTGCCACATGACTCACATAAACCACAACTGGACCATAGAGGTGATTCACAGGTTACCTTTGCACATGCTACCCTAGTGGTGTGATTGCCATGGTGAGTACCAACACATAGGGCCAATGGGGAACAACATACTGAAGGTGTGTATGTGTGGGTGTACCGCTACTGTTTCATAGCACTGGCATATATGACTGCACACGTGGGTAAATGCCAGGTAAGACATGTGCAATGTGTCACAGGCAACGTACATGCGTACAGAGCAGACAGTGACATTCTGTCATGTGTAAAGTTGACATACGTATCGTACTCTATGCAGATGTCACTAGGAGTCTACAGAAGCACTGTAACTCTGCATTGCAGGTGTAAGCAGTGTTCCAGGGAACCCAAGCGAACATGCATGCAAACAAAGCTACAGTAAACAGGGCTGGAAGTAGTGCATTGTACAACAAAGAAGGGGTAACAATAACAGTAAGTAACAATGCAAATATGTAGGCACTATCAGCATGTACCCAGGAATACACAGCGCAGATGCCCATGGTAGAACTGATATTATGTCATAGTTATTTGTGATTTGGATTACATTGGTACTGCACACATATCTACATGCGCGAACATCCACATTGCATAGTCGTTGTGGGCAACTTGACACCATTACTGTACATGTCCACCATTGCATATCACTACTTGCGTTAGCTTTCCCCTGTGCTACCCATGTATGCGGCTATCTGTTGACAACCTTACCACCGGTATGCAATTATGTGCAGCTGTTACACTTTGGTATGTACTATGGGTGCAGATAACAATTCAGGACATTCATACAGTTACTGCAGCAGGCATGCTGGGATATACACACAGTCATAGCAGCACACTGTACTGTTACCAACATGATACTACTAATACACTTCTATGTAGTCACCCTGTGCATCAGCAATGTGTTTACCTGTTCCCGCAATGATGTTGGAGATTGCAGGAGGTGGCATAGTGTCATCATATGCACAGGGTGTGGATTAGGTATGCCTGAGTCAGCCACTGATACCACCAATTGACATGTGTGTGTATGTGTGTTGGTGAGGGGCAGCAGTACAGGGTGGGGCAGTGTTGGTGCAGTGTGTGCGTGTATGTGGTTGCCCTAGGTGTTAAAATTTCGCATGTGTGTATGCACGCACACAGTTCCACCTCATGGCTGCCATATACAGGGGTTTGTGGACAGCCACAGACTGCACCTGGCAGGCCATACAGATCAGTGCCTTTGTGCACGGACACGGTACCTGTGCCTGGCAGGGGTGCTACGGACCGTATCCAGTACAAAGCCAGACTGGGTACTGTCATCAGAAGCGGGAGTGTGTTGACTGGACACAAGTACCTGTTGGGACTGTCCAGAGCCACGTGCACGTCATCTCCTGGGGCGTTCCGATGACAGCACAGACCCAGCATTGCTGGGGCTGCTGCTGGCACTATGGGGCGTGCGCGAGCCTGTTGTCGTCCGCGCCGACTGCCAGCTGCTGCTGCTGCCGGCATATGGCCATGTCGATGCCGCAAACGCCCACCATTGCCCTGGCTCATGGACATCTGGTTGTGGAACTGCTGGAATATGTCCCCACAATGTCTGTCTATGACATCGGTGAAGTTACGGATAGCATCCGCAATGTCACGCATACTGTCTGTCATGGCTGTGCGACATGCTCTCAGCTCCCTCAGACCCTGTCTGGTGTACCTTTCCATACGTAACTGTGCCTGCATGACAGTCCGAAACATAGCTGAGGTTGACAGACCTCTTTGGGCACGTCGGCCAGAGGCAGTACGCCCACGGATGCTCCCACGAGAACCCATGGGCAACTGTCTGTGTGGTACCATCGGAGGACCCTGCCCATGGCTGCTGTGTGGGGATGCATGTGCCACAGGTACCACATTACCCTGGTCTATGCCCACTGTATCCTGTCCATCACCTAGGGACAATGGTGACAAAGGATGTACAGGCAGGATGACTGTGCGCAATGATGGGGTTGACAGCTGTGTACTGTCAATTGGCTGACCAATGGCAGACCCTGACACACCTTCCTGTACCATTACACAAATATCATCATTACCAGTAGCCATGGCACAGGATTCAGGTTCCCTGCTGCAGGTCACCAGAGCAGCCCAAGAACCTGTGGGAGGAAGACAGGAAACACAGTTTACAGTCTCCAGACATTGTTACCAGTGATGCACTTATACACACATGCACACATGCACACATGGACACATGCACACATGCACACATGGACACAGGCACACATGCACACAGGCACACATGCACACATGCACACAGGCACACATGCACACATGCAGACATGCACACGTGGACACATGCACACATGGACACATGCACACATGCACACGTGGACACATGCACACATGCACACATGCACACGTGGTCACATGCACACATGGGCACATGCACACATGCACACGTGGTCACATGTACACATGCACGCATGCACACATGCACACGTGGACACAGGCACACATGCACACATGCACACATGCACACGTGGACACAGGCGCACATGCACAGATGCACACGTGGACACAGGCACACCTGCACACATGCACACATGCACACATGCACACATGCACACATGGGCACAGGCACACCTGCACACATGCACACCCCGCAGTATACACACAGAGCACTACTGAGTTACACTACTGTTACTAGCATTATCAGGACTATTATAGGTTATGTTAAACACACTCACCAGCATGGATGGCCTGTCTTGATGTAACCCTGGAGGGACCTGCAGAAATGATGAGATTAATGTCAGTGGGCACAACTGTGCCATTGATATTGCATATGATACAGTGTACAGAACAGTCAAGTGTACATATGGCATATTACCTGCACGCTCCATGTCGTGCTGCTGTGTGGAACCAGCCTCCATCATAATGCAGGTGTACTGCTGTTGGTGTTCAGGGCTGGAGCCACAACACTTAGGAGTAGCCCCTCCAGTCTGGTGAGGGGGGGATGTGTGGCCACCCCACCTCCTGTGGCGACCTGTTGCCTGTGGATATCTGATGCACGCTGCCGGACACTTCGGATTAAATCACTGCAGTGATGTCGCACCTGCTCATATGTCCTGTTATGCGTGCCAATATCATTTACCCTATGGACAAGGTCTTGCCACAGTGCGGCCCTCTCCTGCTGATTCTGACTGTTGCGGGAAAACAGGATGTCATACTCCCGCACCAGGCTCTGGTGGATCTCCTCATCTTCCGCCACAGAGTAGGCGGGGTTACGCTGTCGCGCCATCTCCCTGGAAGAGAACACAAACAGTATATCAGCAGACCATGTCAGCAATATATGGCACACATACTATACATGATACTCATGTGTAGTGATATACTACTACTCCCATATGTTGCATGTGTGTGTCGTGGTGGATACACAGGTACATGGTCAGATATCAGTGCTCAGCCAACACCTGTGCAGCAATACCTGCCACATTCCACACAACATAGTAGCATGCCCCATCGGTCAGCACACACTGACAGGTGCAATGCACAACCTCACTCTGGGGGTTCATCCCAAGGTACTGTATGTGGGATACCGTCCACTACTGTGATGTGGACAGAAGTTACTCGGCCTGGATATACATATCCCACCACCACCACCAGCACAGTAGACTACTTTGATATGTATGTGATTAGACAGTTATTCACTTGCTGGGACTGAGATGGTATCCATGCAGCACACTGGGCCAGTGGAAGCCACAAGCCACACTGCTGACCCCTTTGCAAATGCTTACCACGGACATGCCACAGATTGCATGGAACTTGCACACACATTTCTAACCCAGACCGCACAAAGGTTAGGCATCCTGTCCGGTGGACCCCAGACAGAGGCAGATTGTATAACAATAGCAGGAGGCTACTGCAGGACAGAGCACATTCACATTAAGGGAAGGCATCTGTGGTCAGCACTGGTACTACGCTACGGTCCGTCATAACAACGGCCACGGCCTACTCTGGGAGGGAAATGGACACAAACACTATGGATGACCACAAGGCCTTTTTCAGTTATGTTACACATATGGACCACATGCCTCAGATATGCTCTGTGTTAATACACACCTACTTAACATTCACCAAACACACAGATATTGGCAACAATCTTGCAGACATGTTCGGTGCACGTATCCCCCCTCCTTCTCCCCCACCAGTTGAAATATTTATCACAGCTGGATGTAACCTCCCTATCATCTCACATGTCCAGGTAAGGGCCGCCCTCAGCAGAGAAGAACACACAGCATCACTGTGACCTCGTGGTATCCCTGGATGTGTGCTACCGGCACTCCGAGAGGACATACAACCGCATATAACACTGATAGTTTATCTTGGCCGTACTACAGGATATGTACCTGGACAGTGGCATACAGCAACAGTGGTCCCACACCACTAAGGGGGCACCTCGAATGACCCTGGGAATTACCACATCATATGCATAACGGGCCTGGTCTGCTAAGATATGGAATTATGCAGTATGGGATGCACATGCAGTGACATCGGGTACCTGCAGACACTTGTTCCCAGCCAGTGTGCCTTTGGGATGGGCTGATTCTGACTTTTGAACCTGGCTGACCTTTCAAAGCAGTCACTACAGCCATTGCTGGGCCAACGCACAGACAACTGCTGCCAGGATCATGGCCTAAGACTGATTGACATGTAATGTATGGTCATCCCCTTTTGGTGGAAGTACGTACACACAACATATCACATGGACATACCTATGGATACAGACCTATGACACATTTGGAGGGTTCACAGTATGCACACTATTAACCTGCTACTTTGCATTACCTGTGTTTGTCGCAGCTGGTTGCGTTACCACAGCTTCTGCTTGCTGCTGCTACTGTCAGTGCTGACAGCTTCGGGTGACAGAGTCACAGTGTCTAATTTTATTTATTTATTTTTTTTTGCTCTCTCTCTCTCTCTCTCTCTCTCTCTCTCACTTCTCGCTCTCCCTCTGTCTGCTTATAGACAATGCAATGAATGTATTGCATGTGGGGAGTGTTACCACTGGATGCTTTTGTAGGTATCTGCATAGGTCCATGTGGTGGCCTCTGCACCAATTGTAAGCCAGCATTTGCTAATTGCATACAGCCAGTTGTGTACTGATTGCAGTTCTCACTGTGATTTCAGGTCAGTGCTATAAAAGGGTATGTGGGATAGGCGTTGCCCTTTCAGATTGTGAGGGCGGGGACCATGCTGGTATGCTGTGGACAGTGTTCTGTGAGTGTAAAGGTTAGTATCTCTCTCATAATTCAGGCTGTGTTGTATATTCACATTTCTCCATTCCTCTCTCATGTTCCCTGTAGCAAGTGTGTATGCACATTGACTCCTACAACTATATATATATATATATATATATATATATATATATATATATATATATATATATATATACATATACATACATTTATATATGTACTTTAACTGACCTTATTATCTACAAGCTGCCAACTAGCATGGCTGTTTCTGTTCACACACTACTATTATGGAAATCCTGTAGTTTTGACAGTAATTTTAAATGACATGCTTTGTGTACTACACATCCTATATTCCCTTTACATTCATCCCTACTATTACATGTTATATTTATTTTAGCACAATGCTTTTGTATGAGAGTCATGCCTTAGTGGTAGGTCGTACAGACTAGTGTTTCCAAGGTCCTGGGTTCGGGACCGACAGTGGGATTTTATTTTGCTTTTGAACTGAGTACAGGACCTGTCAATCAAAGTGACTAAGGCATTTTTAAGCAGTTGTAACCAGGTTAGCGCTGGTTTGCGTGGAGCTCACGCATGCGCACTGGTGGTTAGCTCCGCGCACACAAGCGCACACCCGCTTACAACCACTTAACGGTGCTTACTCTGGCGCACACCCGGGCTATTTTCTTTGAAAGAAAAGAAAATGGGGAGACAGGAAAGTGGTGAAAAAGGGGTCACAAAGAGGGTAAGACAGTAGGGAAACAAGCTTGGGATGTGCAGGAGGGATGTAGGTAAGGCCCATAGCTGCCCATTTCTTCATCAGCAACAGCTGTGCATATGTATGTAATTTGGTGTGACATTTGAAACCTTCCACCCCTGAGAGAGGTGTCAGGACAACAATAATACTTGTTGTACAGCCAATTGTAATTGATAGGTTCCATGTCCAGCAGACATGTATGCGGAATGGGCAGCTATGTATGGGGCGTAATTTTTTTGTGGGTACAGAGTGCCCTTTTTTTTTTCAGGTGAGAGTGGTATGTCAGGTGAAGGAAGTCGGTACAGCTGGGGAGGTAGGTTGGGTAGGTAAACAGACAAGACAAACAAGACGCATACAGGGGCGGTGTATGACACACGTGGGGGGGTTACACAATTGACGGGGACAGAGGTTTGGATATCCAGAGCCCATGAGCCCACAGATGGCAACAGTGGAACTGATATCCCCACCCATAGGCAGTTGCCACTGTTCCTTCACTGCCCAGGAGGGGGCTGTGCTGGGGGCTGTGTAGGCCGGGCAACAAGCATGCCCGTTAGTTGTGCCACCCGTGCCTCGAGTTGGCATAGGGGCTCGAGAACAGAGTCCCGAATCTCCCTACGCACCACAGTCCGGATGCTACGGGGGTGAGTGGTGGTACTCCTCTGGCCACACTTGCTGAGGGGGGGCGAGCCCCATCCCCTGCAGCGCTTCCACCTGCAGGTGGCACAGGGCCACCGGAGGAGGGTCCAGACTCGGCACTAGTGCCAGGTGCACTCGCCAGCTGAGGTGGGAGAGGTGGGTCCGCTGGAACCCGCCTTCCCTGTCGTCCTATGTTTTGCATTATGTCATGACAGTTTGGGTTAGTGACATATAATACCATTCACAATTAGTTGTAACAGCATGCATTAGTATTCCCATTAACCAAACACCCAGATATTCACACTATTGAACAGCGTGCATAACACATGCATAATTTGAACAGAAATACACAGTCCAACAACATGCAGGGTTAATTGATGGCAACAGGCCATCAGGTGTGGATGTATGAACAGGGCAGATGCATCAACGGACATGCAAATATATATGACCCAACAGGACAAACGTCCAGGGGTGTTAATTGTGATTGCACATACCATTTTCACGTGGAATGGGTTATATGTGGTTATAGGGTGGGGTAAAGAAAGTAATATTAACACCTTCGAATAACAATACATATGCTGTACATTTCTAATAGCTACAGTTATATACACACTACTGTTCTAACTACAGTTTCCTATATGATAACTATTTCAACTTGGTGATAGGACTGTTACTGCAACATCAATATACATTTTATTGTTCTTCACACACATTCATATCTAGCTTTGTTCAGCTACATCATCCTGCTACATTTGCTTTATATAGCTGTAGACAAGTGTGGATGTTTGGTACATCAGACAATCATCCTAGCTGCATATTGCAGACTGAGAGCAACATATCCAGATTTTGGGATACACATTCCAGATGCAGCAACACTTTGAACAGATTTTGCTGTTTGGTTTTGAATCTCACATGCATTTCATTCTGTCTTGACTGCAGTATACTTTATTCAGGGGTTATTACTACTGTATTGCTGGATTCATGACACTTTCTCACACTCTCTCACTTGCTTTCATTTTACTATTCAGGATGGTACTTACTTCTAGGCTTTATTGACATGTTTTACCTGTAGTTATTACAATCCTTTCCAGCAGTCTCACTTCTGTCATGTTTCAGTATTTCCACAGGGATATATTTCACACATGTGATTTCATCATCTTCTGCAGCTATACTTCTCAGGCTGCTGCAGGTTGTGTACTATTTTCTTACAGGTAGGGCATTTTTATTTCAGAATATATGTCAGACAGTTTCATTTTTCGGTTTAACTTACAGGCTGAAACACACTTTTGTAATCAAGCAATACTTACAGACACTATCACACTGTTACTTGCAGATTTTATTCCTTACTGACTACACTGCACTCTTTTGCTGACTGTCATACTTTTATATTTCTTTACAGTTACTGGTAGTGGATTACTGACCTGCCTGGTGGTGCAACCACACCAGCCTATCACCATAGGCTCTGCGGTTCGCAGAACAGACACCTGCAGCTGTAATATAAATGAAGTAATATTGGAATACACATCTCCATAATATCAGCTAGTTTAATTTCTTACATACAAAATTAAATGTTACTTACTCAGTAGTGGGGCGTTGGGTGTTTGCCGGGCCTCCTGGATCCAAAGGTTCAGTTGGTCCTGCTTGCGTCTCTTCAGGTCCACATGGTGGTGATGGACCTGCTCACCAGTCCTTGGAATCCCTGTGGCACTGGTGAGATCATGAGCCAACCGGTCCCATGCCTGGGCCCTGTATGCTCCCCTGAGGACCTGGCCCTGCATGAGTTGGGCCACATGATTATGGACTAGGAGCCAGACCATGTACCTGGACTCCTCAACACCCCACCTCTGTGCTCGAAAGCAACTACCCTCTCCTACTCCTCTCATTCTGCCTGCAGGTCAGTTCTACAATCGTTTATGTTGTGTATTCCCGCCTATGGGGCTTATATAGTCCGTTTTCCCACATATCTGTGATTGGCCATTTTGGAATTGTATCAACTTCAGTAAACCTGCATTGTCATGCTCTAGTTTGTATTCATTCCTATATATTAGCTATTATTGCATTTAAAGGTACTGCTGTCATGGCTTAGTGGTTCTGTACCTTGACTATGGTGTATAGTATCCTGAGTTCGAACCTGGCCACTGCTTTCTATTTTTCATGACTGTCTAGACATGCTGAGGGGTGTGTCTGTGTAAAGGCAGTTTTGATACGGCTTGCTCAACGTTGCCCGTCGGTTAGCTTGTTTGCGCGGTGCGCAGCTCCGCGCAAATGGGGTACGCTGCTTTAAGCCTCATTTGGCTATGGGCACACATATTACGCTCAGCTCAGTTAGGGGCACATAGATGTAGCGTGTTAGACCACTGCTCAGCTACGGGCACTCATTTTGCACCAGTTAAACCACTGCTCATCTATGGGCAGATGCACTCACTCTGTTAAACTGTAGCTCAGCTATGAGCACATCTGGCATTTTTTATTCTTTTGTTACCTCAGATTTCTTCAATATAAATGGGCTATTTCATTACATTTTACATAATTTGTGGTTTTATGTGTACATATTTGTCAGGGACTTGTTTCCTGCTTATTTTGCTAAAAAAAAAAATTGGTGTTGTGGGGGCTCGAACCATGAATGCCTGTTCTTCAGCCAACATCTCTACCGCTACACTATTGCTTCCTGGTTTATTTTGCATATTTAGTTCTTATATGCTTTCCCACTAACTGCTAACTGTAGCTGCGCTACGGGCACGCCCGCGCAAACAAGCGCACTCACGGCTAAACATTTTTACAATTTAAAAAAATATATAAAACGTGTTTATTTATATGTTTTCTGTTCATAGTCTGTGGGGGCATGTGTTGTGTTCTGTTTATTCACATTTCCGTGGACTCTGTCGTGGGTATTTACTTTGGGTACTTTTCCTCTTCTGGGGGCGTGTCCGCTTACAGGGCTTGGCCTACGGACACGCCCCCTACTGTCTTACACGGACCGTGTTGGCCTTAGGTGTGATTCAGCATGCTCTCATGAATATGCAGAGCATGCTGACATCACTCCGTTTAACTGCAGCCTCCGTGTATGAGTTATAACTCTTACATGGAGGCTTCATGAATCCTGCCCATTAATTTTCTGTTTAATTTTGACAGGTGGGGAATTCTTAGAGCTTGGCCAATTAATAAGATTTTAGGTAACAGTATCATTTTGATTAAAGTTAGTCTGTATTCAAATGTGAAGAAGAGTCTGTTCCAACTGTCAGTTAGATTTGTAATTGAGTTTATATAAGTTGTTGGTAATTAGATGTGAGTGATTTTTTTTTATAATTAGATTCAATAATGATACCTAGATATTTAATATATGTACCCTCCCAGTTTATGTCCCTTTTTGATCTAAGTTTCATAGTAACACTTGCATAAACTAGAAGTGCTTGAGTTTTTCTGTGATTAAATTTTAGACCAGAGATGTTTGCAAAAATGTCTAGATTATGTAATAGGTGATCTATTGAATTTTCAATATCATTAGAAGTTATTAGTAGGTCATTAGCAAACAGTTGTATCTTGGGGGATAATTTGTCTGACATGTTATATCCTTTAACACTGTCATTATTTCTAACATAATTTGCAAGAGGCTCAATATCCAGGGCAAAGAGTAATGGAGAGAAGGGGCACCCCTGTTTAGTATCTCTTAATATTTCAAATGGGCTAGATAGATAAGATCCAAACTTTATATAGGCTATGAACTTTTCATATAGTTTTTTATATAATCCTATAAAGTTTGGGGAGAAATTTTATTATTGAAGAGCTTTAAACTGATATGACCAGCATAGGGAGTCAAAAACTTTATCTATATCAAGGCTTAAAATAGAAAGCTCATTTTTTTCTTGTTTGATAAGTCTGTTAAGGACAGTAATCTTATTACATTGTATTGTACATTTCTGTTTTTGATAAATCTGGTTTGGGCTACATGAATTAATATTGAAATAATATTATTTAATCTGTCTGCTAAGATAGACATGAATATCTTGTAATTAATATTATTAAAGAAATGGGCCGGTACAATGTGTAAAGGTTGGGCTCTTTATTTGTTTTTTAAGATGGGAGAGATTATAGAATATTTCCATGAGGGAGGGATGTTTGCAGTAGTTTTAACTTCTTGGAATGCATTAAGTAAGATTTTCAAGGTATTATCAGGTTTGAAAAATTCTGGAATTAGACCATCTAGCACTGGTGCCTTTTTTGTCTTAAGATTTTTTATTTCTTCCTTTAATTCTTTAAAGGAAAAGGGTTTATGTATGCTATTAATATTGTGTTTGGATAGCTTCTTTTGAATATTATTAGCAAGAAGGTTGTCTATACTTTTATCGCTTGTAGATGAGTTATTATTAATATTATTTAATAATCACAAAACCATCACTTTTGAAATCCCACCCCTTCAATTATTTAAATTTATTGGCCATCCTACATTATTTCATAGTACCAAAATACAAAAGTAACCACCCCTTTCAGTCCATCTTGCTGTTTTAAAAATAGTAGCTCTCCACTAAACCTTAACTTTTTAAACAGGTAAAACTCAAGTTACCTACTTTCATATCTAACTTCTCTAGTGCACACTGCAGAGTGCATTCTTTTCAATCTTACCTTTAAGCATCCCTGTTACTAGCACTTTCTCTAATACCTAAAAAGATCATCTCTACTTGACTCCAAGTAGACTTTTCTCTATCTGTTAAACCTACCACTTGCTCCTACAGTACTTATTACCTTGATACGGCACTCTTATAGATAGCACCCCAAAAAGGCAAACCCCCATTTCTCGGTCACCCACGTCCCCGGAATCTCTTTTAAAGTTTTTGTCTAGTCCTTCTAGCATGTCGAGGGATCAGTTGCTAGTGTCCTCTCCTGCTCAGCTGGTGAACCTGGGAATATTGAGGCAATGTTACAATTGCCTCATGTACACAGACAACCCTCTCCTCCTCCCACAAAACACAAATACATGCGAGACATGCAACTATACGGCCAAACTGGAGGCTGAGCTCTCTCAACATAGGACTGGCAAGACCAGTCAGGAGGAGAAGGTTACCACACACACTATAGACCCAGTCTCACATAGTACCATCACAACCTCAAATCATACACATAAACACACAAAGACATACTCGGCGGCTCTGATCAAAAATCTACCAAAACAGCAGAGGCCACCAAAGCAGACACCCAAACAACCACCACCTCAGAACACAACACCTGCAACACATAGACCTCACAGTCAGAGTGTCAAACAGTCACAGCCCTTAAGGCCAAACACAATGCCAGACACACTAGTCATTGGTGACTCCATAGTCAGACACACTGACGTCCCGCTCACCAGACTGAGTAAGGAGAAGGTCACAGTAAGCTGCCTGTCGGGCGCTAGAATCCGCCACATAACGCAAGCACTCAGGTCTCTCAACAGCAGGTACAAATACGACTCAGTCATTGTCCACGCTGGTGTAAACGACCTGAGATGTACCTCCTTGGACTACATGAAAAGAGACATTGAGGAGCTCTCTGATTATGTAGCCCAGGCAGGTATGACCCTGACCTTGAGCAGTATCCTACCTTCACCAAGAATGATGCCACAATACAGAGATAAGATGATCATCTTTAACAATTGGCTTAAACTCTGGTGTCATTCAAAGGGGATCCAATGTCTGTCTGCCTGGGATGACATGCTGGACAAGCCATGCTGCTTCGCAAGGGACGGCTTGCACCTGTCACCCTGGGATTCGGATATTGGCAAAGGCTCTTGCAACCCCATAGTGCCTTTTTAGGCAAGGCTCAAATTCTAAACCTACCACCCTAGAACACAAAAAGGAAAAAACTAAGGGTAATGCTGCTCAATGCCAGAAGTCTAAATCTCAAAATGCACGCACTCGAGGCCCTTCTCAGTATGGAGAACATCGATGTCTGTGCAGTGACAGAAACCTGGTTCAAGGCTCCTGAGAGCACCCCAGCACTATCAGGTTTTACCTCTTATCATGCGTTCCGCCCCAAAATCTGGACAATACCAAGAAAGGAGGTATCCATATTCATCAAGGATACCCACACCTCAAGACTGGTGGCAACGCACGATGCATCAGAGACCATCCAGGTGCAATTAACCATAGGCAAGACTGCTCTGCAAATTGTAGCATGTTACAGGCCACCCTCACAAACTCAGGAACCTCACATGGCCTTCCTGAAAACACTAGAGGGATAAATGTATCACCAAACACCATCATACTAGGTGACTTCAATTACCCTAATATAGACTGGGAACACTACTCAAGCCCAAACACCCTAGCCCAAAAGTTCCTGGAATTCATAAACTCAAATGCCATGGAACAACTAGTCACCATCCCCACAAGAGGAGAAAACATACTTGATCTCATCATCACGAACATGGGAGCACAATGTTCAACACCGAAGTATACCCCTCACTGGTGAGATCAGATCACAAACTAATCTCACTGGAGGTCCTCATCCCACCCCACCTGAAATAAAAAGACCACAGTAAAGAACTTCTCGAAAGCCGACTTCACACTTCTAAAGACTAGTGTGGTCTCCTTTAAGGCCCCGAGCGGGAAAACAGTACTCAAGCCGCTGAATCACTTACAAATGCCTTCTACCAGCACCTGCAGGACTGCATGGATAAGGCAATCCCAAGCAAAACAAAGACTCTTTGTACCAAAGGCAAGCGTCCAGTCTGGTGGACCCCAGCCATAAACAAACTCTACAACAAAAGGAGGAAGCTACTACAAGATAGAGCCAAATCCTTAAAAGGTAAGACACCCTTGATCACTATAAGTAAAAACTAAGAGCTCTCATAAAATCATCCAAAGCAAATTTTGAGAGAAAAATAGCTAAAGACTCAAAAGACAATCATAAGGCCTTCTTTAGCTATGTTAGAAACCTGGGAGGAAACTCCCAGATATGCTCAGAACTAGTTCAAAATGATGTGAAGATTACTGATCCTACAGACATTGCCAACATACTGGCTGACAGGTTCAGTGCAAACTTCTCCCCTCCCCCAAAAGGAGAGATATCTATACCAAGCGATTGCAGCCCCCAAACATCTCCAACGCCCAAGTGAGAACTGCTCTCTCCAAAGCAAAAAACACAGCATCCATGGGACCTGATGGTGTCCCCGGCTGTGTGCTCCACGAACTCAACGAGGAATTAAACCCACAGCTAGGACAGCTGTTTAATCATAGTCTTACCTCTGGATACGTACCCAGGGAGTGGCGCACTGTAACTGTTGTCCCACTTCACAAAGGCGGTGCCTCCACCGACCCTGGAAATTACCGGCCCATTAGCTTGACAAGCCTTATCTGCAAAGCCATGGAGAGGATCATAATGGACCTCATAAATAAAGACATAGGGAATTTGCAGACTTTGGATCCATCCCAGTTTGGCTTTGTCAAAGGCAGATCATGCCTTCTAAACTTGGTTGACTTTTTCAAACAGTCACCAAAGCCATTGATGAGGAAAGGCAGTCCATACAGCCTACCTCGATCTGGCGAAGGCCTTCGATACAATACCCCACTCGGGTATCATTGAAAAACTTATCAGCTTAAATGTTAACCCATATATCACAAGATGGGTTGCAAACTGGCTGAGTGACAGAACCCACAGGGTCAGAGTTGCTGGCGCCATGTCAGACTCAAAGCCTGTCACAAGTGGTGTACCACAGGGCTCAGTCCTGGGCCCACTCTTGTTTGGCATCTACTTTTCTGAAGTACAAGCAAACACAGGAGGGTTATGGCTGACAAAGTTTGCAGATGACTGCAAACTGGGCGCCATAGTAGAAAACACATCTGACACAGATATCCTTCAGAAGGGTCTCACAGAAATGGATAACTGGTGCCAGAGCCATGGCCTAAAGTTAAATGCCAAAAAATGCATAGTCATACCCTTCGGGAAAAACAAGGTTACCCCTAGCTACCAAATAGGTGGCAATCCACTGAGCACAGAAGAAGTTATCAGGGACCTGGGGACCCAGGTTGATAGTAGTCTGTCATTCGACACCCATGTAGCTAAAGTAGTTAGGAAGACCTTCTACATTGCCCACCTTATCATGAAGGGATTCTCATCTAGATCAAGGGAGGTCATAGTCTCCCTATACTCATCACTCATCGAACCAATGATTGAGTACAATGCCCCATTTGGAATGTATCTGACCCGACACTTGCAGCAGCTGGAGAGGCCACAAAAGTTCCTCACCAAAAGGATAAAGGGTCTCAAACATCTGTCCTATGCTGCCCGACTGAAAGAACTCCAGCTCTATTCAGTCGCTTACCGCTTGCTCAGAGGTGACCTTTGCCTAACATACAAGGCCATGTCAAACCCAGATTTGATGAATATGCTTCACCTCAAAAAATCTAGATCCGTCAGAGCCACAAGGGCGGGAGACTTAAACCTCGACACGGCTATTAATAGGACGTGCTGGAGGGATAGATTCATCACCCAAAGACTCCCTATGCTGTGGAATAAAATCCCGGTATATGTGAGGCAGAGCACCTCGCTGGCCTTGTTCAAGAGAAATCTTGACCAATGGATGGGAGATCGCAGATGTACCCCAGGGATTACCTCAGTGTCACTGCTCGACAGAGGCACAGCAAAATAATGGGTATAGTTCCCCATACTAAAGGGGTGGCGTAAGCCACAAAACTATGGGCTAGGCTTGTAAATGCCCTCGGGCAGATAGCCTAGTATGAACCTATGAACCTATGAACCTATTCTTGTAATGCTTTTTAAAACATAATAGGGTATATTTTAGATATGTAACTTTGATGGTCTGATTATTTCTAGTAATTATTATTTCTTTTATATGACTTTTTTCATTTAAATGTTTAGATCTAATCACAATCCTGTGCATATTTTTGCGAGTAACTGAGTAGGATTGTAATCTGATTTTTTCCAGATTTATCGATATTTTATCCTGCATGATATCCTGATATTCCTTGTTCAGTTTACATTTGTCAGCTAACGCAGATTTGTCATTTAAGTTTTTGCTTTAGTTCATCAATTTCTTTTTGCATGTCTACCAGTTTTTTATCCCACTCCTTCCTTTTATTTATATACCATATTTTGACTTTCCCATGTAAGACTGCCTTTAAAGTGTCCCATAGGATAATATCTGAAACCTCTACATTATTATTGACATCAAGGTAAAGCTTTATTTCATTTAGAAACCATTTTTAAATCCTTGTATTGTTACTAGATAAGCAGGAAGTCTTTGACAGAAGTTTAAGGGGTCAGTATTAATTGTTACATTGAAGGTAATAGCATTGCGGTCAGACATACGGCATGATGTCAGCACCACATTATCTATTTTGGCCAGTAAAGAACTGGTTACAAAGACTTTGTCTATGTTGATCTCTGTGTCAGATCTGTAAGAGTAGTGGGAATATTTCAGGGAAGATAATATTTTTATACTATCAATGTCAATTAAGTTTCTGTCTTTTATATAGTTGTTCAAGTGCTTAGCAACAGGGGACATCTTGAAAGGCTTAGTGCTTGTAGTATCATTGGAGGACAAAATACAATTAAAATCACCTTTAGACTTTAATGTCTAAATGTTTTTTTTTTACAGTTTTAGTCCCAATATGCAGTATCCAGCAGATGTTTGCAAAAGTGTACTTCTTTTTATCTAGTTTTAGTATGACTAAAGGAAGCATACCATCATTGCTTGAGTATGAGTCACTATTTCTGGAATTCACATTAATTTTCTGTGTAAAATTAGGACACCTCTTCTCTTGTGGTTGTAGTTTGAACTTACCAAAATGTAATAATTCTTAAAGGTTACTTTGTTTAGATCTTCTGTTACTAAGTGAGATTTCTGAATGAATGGAAAATCTGCTTTATGTAGCATTAAATATTTGTTGACACTACTCCTTTCCACAGGTTTGTTCAACCCATTGACATTAATAAATATAATGTTAAATATTATCATTTGATGGAGACTGCTATTATAAATAAAATTGAAAAGTGCTTTCCTTGATTCATTATGACAAATACATTTTTTAAAACTGTTATGGACAATTTAAAAACTCTAAATTTGGAAACATTAAAACTGTATATTTTAACAATCTTCTGCATGGATAAACCAAATCCAAGCTTACTAGATCTCTCATAGAAGACACAGACTAACCCTCTCATGACATCTAGTGGGAAGTTCTAGCTACTGCGGGTTAATAGCAAGCAGAAGGGAAGCTGTATGTACATTAAAAACATACAAATGGAACATTTTGATTTAATATACTATGTATACATGAACTAAGAACATGAACCTGTATGCAATTTCTTAATTTGTTTTTTATATAAACAGACTACCTAATACAAATTGATTAATCCTAATAATTATTTGTTACTATGAATAAATACAGGACTATAATGTCATTAAAGCAGAAAGGAAAAAAGATGCCTTTAAAACTGTTACTGTCAGAAACATATTTGTAATTCTTATTTAAATATAAATGCAATTCAGATGAAGTAAATCACTATTTACATTAAAATGTGTTTATAAGACTTTTTAGATAGAAAATAATTGCTAAATGAATGAAAACACAGTTCCAAAGATCATTCTTGAATATGATTGGTTGTTAGTGTTCAGTGAAGAGAAACAGGTTCAGAGGTCATGCCTACTTCTTGAAAGACAGCACAGATTGTTTCTCATGCGTCTGGGTGCTAATTGAATCCTTTAGAAGCTTGAGCTTGTCACAAAAGTTGTCAAAGTTCCATCAAAAGAGTAAGTAGGTGGGAATTTTCTACTGAAGTGAAGCTTTTAAGCATAACTTTTAAAATGCTGAATGTTTAAAATAAAAGCTCCAAATTACCAACCATACACAACTATAAGTTATATTAGCAAAATGGAGCACATTACAGAAGTTCAGTTAAGTAGCAAATGTATATATAATATTAAAATGTCACCACTTTCTTGTTAAATACTTAAAAGTAACACGATAAGCATTTCTCTTTCCCCTGCAGTGATTAAATATTATGACACTAGGACTAAAAGAGAAAGAAAAGGCACATACATGAAGAAATAAGTATAGGATATAATGTGTGATATTCTCTAGACCTATCAATTATTTAACCTACTCTATGTACAAATATTCTCTAATTGCTTATTTTCTTATGTTTCATGTTGGTTTTAATTTTTTACTCTTATTTTTATTTTTGATTTGACTTTTATTGTAAAAATATATAATACTTTTGGAGGTTTTCTTCTTTGGTCTCCACTGAAAATTGACTCCTGGCTCAGTTGGACTAACCCGGTTAACAAATGTTAATAAATAAATAAATAAAATGCATATAAAGAGATAAAAGTATAAAATAGTAGTTTGAAGTTGGATAAGATTTTGATTTACTTGAATTTTGAATACTATATATATTATTTATAAATTAGTATTGTTGTGGAAAAGATAATAGGAGAGAAAAAACAGTTATATTACCTTCTGTGTATGAGTCCACATTATATAGAAGGGAGAAAAAAACTTGCATGTGAAGTTACGTATAATCATTTGTCTCTGGGTTTCTTTTTTTCTTTAATAGTCCACTCATTTTTTGAGGTTTGTCTTTTTAAGATCATTGCAGAATCCATGGGTTTAGGTTGACTTAAAAGGTTCTTTTTTTGGGCAAATGTAGATGCTTCTTTTAGAGCCAAAAGTTTTCTTTCCTTCTAGCAGAGATAGTCTTATTCGTGCTTGAAATATGACTTGTGCTTTGATTCCTTCCTTTTTTAATGATTTTATTAGAGGGACACATGCTCTTCTTTTGGACATCACAAGGGGTGAAAAGTCATAGTCAAACCTGATAGTTTGGTCACCAATTTTTACTGGAGCAAGAGACCAGGCAGTTTTTAAAACAAGGCCTTTGTCTTGAGTGGAGATAAATTTTACAATAATAGCTCTTGGATGGCTGTTTTTACTGGATACACAAGTTGCAATTAAAGACCTGTGTGCCCTTTCTATCCTGAAGGATAGTGCTTTAGGTAGGTTTAGGATTTTAGGAATCCAGGAAGTCAGGAAATTAATCATACTGTCCCCCTCCATCTGTTCTGGGATGCGATAGATTCTTGTATTGTTTCTTCTGGTTCTATTTTCAATGTCTATCTTTTCAATGAGTCTAGTGTTTTCTTGAAGAATAAAGTCTATGTTTTTCTCTCTTTCTGTTAACATGTAGTCTATATCTGTTACAGAATCTTCCGAAAAAAGCAATTTGGGCAGTTTGTTGTTTAAGGACTCCATTTAATAAGGTTATTTGTTTGGTGGTATCTTCTTTTGTACTGCACACTTTTAAGTTTAAATTGTCAATTTTACCCACCAAATCCTGAACTGTTGTAAGGATTGCCTGTATTTCTTTCTTCATTGGAGTTACTTGCTGACAAAACTTGGAGCTGCTCATCTTCCTTTGTGGATGTGGTTTCAATGTCCCTTCTATTTGAAAGTTTGACAGGAAAATATGAAATTTTCAGCTTAAAAATTGAACCAACTTATAGCTTACAACTTCCAGAATCTGATTTTAGTAGTTTCAGGTCTTTGTAAAATTAAATAAAAAAAAATAGTGTCAGGTAAAACACAAATTAAATGAACAGTAGCAATGTAGAGACTGGCAATAGCAAACTATTTTAGCTTAGAAGCCAGAACATGTTTTTACATATCTGTATGTCAATGGATTTTGACATAATGAATTTAAAATAATATTTATTTTATGGTAAATTGCTTCTCATCCAACCTCTTTTATATGTACATTTATATTTACATTTATATTTATACTTTTATCTGTATTCATTTTGGACTATATCTAATGTTTTTTATTGATGCATTTTTCAGTTTTATTAGCATTGGCCTATTATAAATATTATTTCTTAATAGTTGATTTTAGCCTGTTTCTAACTGTGGTTAGTGATATGCAAATGAACCCAAGTTGAATGGCCAGTTTTGTTAAATGAAACAGATATTTAAGCGTGATGTCAAATGGTTTAATTAGTTCTGATGAAGTCCCATATTTAGGGGTAAAAGCACTTATCTCCTTGTGAATAAATATTTTATTGGCAGCGCTGAGTGCTCTTGGCTGTTTTTTAGCCAGGTGCTGTGGTTACAGACAGGACATAAACAAATTGGTATGTCACAGAGCCATCCAAAGCAGCTGCAGTAAGCCATACTTTTCAGCCAATCCCAGATTTCACAGAGTGTCCCATCTTTACCTCATAAGCTAATATTTGTTTACCTTTTCCTAATATAATATGTAGTTTTCACTTTTCTGGCAAATCATTCGGATTGCAGTGATAGTGAATAAATAATGAGAGATATTTTGAGTTTCATAAGTCCTATCCTTCAGAAAGTGTAGCACTAGTGTAAAGCATATTATTCTACAAATACAATACACATAATTGCAATGTTAATGCAAAGCATAACATCCTTGCAAAATTTTAACTATATAAAAGTAATGCAGTCTTATTTTCAGGGACTCAAGTTATAGTCATTTTCTGGCTTCTAAGCTAAAGTAGTCTGCTACCATCAGTCTCTGCTTTCCTACTGTCCATTCAGTTTTGTGGGGTTTGTTTTCTTTGTTTTTGTGAATGACGGTGCTAATCCTTGATGTATTCTGTTCATGTTTTCTGGTTATTTTTCTGTATTTGAGCCTAGCACTTACACAATATGACAGTGGTACTTTGATAATAATTTAGTAATTACTTAGAAATACACATATAATACATTAATGTGGGCGGTCTAAGGTGCAAATTAAAATACACTGAGATTAATTTTGTGTCCCTGCATCTGTCCATGATCTCATGTACCTAAATGACCAACTAATTCCATAGCTACTTAGTCCAGGTTTCACTTCTTACTCCAACAAGGGAACAACTTCCTCGGGATAATAAAATATGTGGTCCATAACCAGTCAATGGAGAGTTACATGCTTTGTAGAATTTAGTTTTTGTTTTTTTATTTACATATATATTTTTTCATTATACAGCTTCCAGCCTTTGCTAAGCAAGATTTGTTGCTTATACAAAAGTCTGTGCAAGCAGCCTATGGATTTGCCCTGCAGAAAAAAATACTATTATTCTTCAAGGGTATTTAAAAAAAACATGATTTTGAGAAGTATGGTATCCTACAATCCTCCAAGAAATGATCAGTTAGGCAATTAGATATGTATATTTTATGCTCATCAGGTTCCAGATTTTTGGATGGAAGTACTACCTTTTCAACAGCCTTTGCCCAGATTTTCTCTGTCTGCAGGTCGATGGGTATACAACTAGGTTTCAAACACAATCTCAGTTGTACAGTGGACTGGGACAGACATCATACACGCAAAATTGCTGGCAGAGGAATTCCCATCATCTGTGATACCCAGACAAATTCAGCTGTTGCTGCTCTGCCAATGGAATACAAAAAATGGACTTTTAAGTACACATGAAAAATAATTATTACAGGAGAAGAAAGTGGTACTTAAAAGGTACTCAGAGAACATTTAGTATTCCCCATCCTGAGCCTCTGCTTCTTGTTGATGAAGCAGGTATGGGTGGCACCACTTCAGGTCACTGCATCTTTACTGGCACTGCTCACCATCCCATCAAGCTCATGCCTGAAATTTGTCTTCCACAAGGGCAATCATAACTGCCCAGTTATTTTGCAAGAGGAACAGGATAATCCTACTCTCCTGGCACAACACACAAGAATCCTACATTCCCGAGTGACTGAAATTGCCATAGCCACTTATACATTCCTGCTTGAGGATCAAAATGCACTGATACACATTTGTGAGGCATATATGACCAAATGTAATACTGTACAGTGGTGCTAATTCAGGACTATTGCACACTTGTGTTACAGATGTATACAGCATCCCTGCACAATGCCTTATGATCACTTTGGTATCCATGACTGGTATCAATGTGTACTGGCAGTGATTCACTAAGAGTGACATTAACTAGTTTTTAGAATAGCCATCGTACAACGGGACTCCTTTTAATATGATGTAAATTGTAGGCACCATTTTGTATGGCAATGCTCAGTACTGTACGACTGTAAAATAGAGGAATTTTCATTAAAGATTCTGTACACTTGAAACCTCATAGAGTTAAGAAAGGAGTGATGCCACCTAAAGTATTTCAGCAAGAACAACACCCTGTGGTGGATTTCAGCATGAGGCAGGCAGATATAATAGTGTATATGTAACAGAGAGACTATGACAGATTGGCATGGGGCTGTGCATCTGCATGTGGCAGAGGGGGAACACCCTCTATATCAGGAACCTTGGGAAAGGCATGCTGCAAGGTGTATGGAACTCCATGGCTTTATGTTCCAGTCTGGTGACACTATGCATGGGTGGGGGCAAGAGTCTGTTTATAACACTAACTACAGCTGATAAATTGGTACATAAAGCAGAGGGTGGTTGTGGTCTTGACTACATTGCATAAATGGGAGAAGGCTGTGCCTGTCACTAACTGCAGTTGATAATCAAGTGCATAAAGGATGCTTTGATCATGGCTGCAGTACATAAGTGGGAAAGACTGTACACAGCACTAACTACAGCTGTAAACTACATGCCTAAATCTGGGGTCAGCTGCTGTGGGCATAGATGTGTGCAGCCCAGAGCATGCCATAGACAGCCGCTGATTAACACATTTTCTTCACATATCCACATGAACTCATTTGGCCACTAAACGGAGGCAATGCCTGGAAAAGCTTACTAGCCAGAAGAAAGAAATGCTACTGCAGGCCAGCTACACACATGATATCCATCTCCTGGGCAGAAAAAACTACTGATATAGCATTGTTAGGTCCAGATTTGGCAGGAAATGGTGCAGGATATGAATGTTGTGGGCAGCCAGATTAGGTCTTCAAAGTAGGTAATATAACGGGTGATGCCATGCAAAGGTAAAGTCATAGAACATTGCACCAGACAGGTTCATCATTGAGGTGGACAACCACCACTGAAGAGGCCTGCTAAGGTTAAAAGTGTTTGATATTTGGGGTGACTTGGATGCATTATCCACTGGTCACCTGTGTATCAGCAGAGGAAGTACCAGGTTAGGAATGTCCATCACTGTACAGCAAAGCTCACGCCCCTGCATGTTTGAAGGGAACAACTGATAAATGGTAGCCTGCATATTTGTTCTTACCAGTTCCTGTGGTCTGTAACTGCACTAGCCTTCATAAAAAGATACAGCTGACAAAGTATGCTACAGCTACATTTTAGTATGTAGTGATATACATTCCACATGAAGTTATAGAAATATGCTTATATGCAGACAGTGGTGTTTTGTATGTTCCTGTTTTAACAAGTTCCACTGGTGGAGGGTCTAGCACAACAGGTCAACACAGGGCTGATGTCAACAGGGCACCTGCGTCTTACGATCATGGAAAGATGCAAGTGGCACAGTTTGATGACACAGTAACATTGCAACACTACAATGGGAAGGGGTCACCTACGTCCAACATTGCAAAGGCCCCATTAGAGTTACTGGTTGAACACACAGCCTCATCAGTGTATGGCAGACACATTACACCTGAGATACTCTTATAAAGTCAACTTGTGTCTCAACCACAAACAGCATCTGAAATGCACACTGCCTCTAAGTTGTGCATACCCATCAATCAAAAAATATATGCGGTAGGAGAGGTAGATGCTACCACAACTGCAGGACCATTCCTGATATGGCTACAATACTTGGCTTTAACCAGTAGATGTAGAGGTCAATGATCCAGGAACAAACAGTTTCTATCCACAGCATTGCAGACATAGTGAGTATGCTTTATGGCTTTTGGGATGATAAGCAATAAATGCACAGTGATATGGATATTAGGAACAAAAAGCATGCAATACTACCAGTTATTGCCAGCAAATATTGCCTAGATAGATGCCTCCATTAGGCACATTGTAGGTGCCATATTGTCTGTTTCCACTTGCCATGCATTTTGTGGATGTGGGGGTATAGATGTGAGGAGTATGGTGGCAGACCATCTTAAATCAGAGTATACAGACTGTTATTGAAACATCACTGTCTCCTGAGGGCACACAACCTGCCATCGCCATGGGTGCCCAGGTTGTTGCTAATGGAGTTCTTCTGGTTCATCAACTGGGATGCCTCATTAGGCTGCATATGCATAATGCAATAGTTTTATCCTTTTCTGTCACATGTGCACAAATAACCTTCCACTCCCACTCATATGTATTAACCAAGTCATGGTCAATGTAGGTTGTCAGGATAATCTCACAGTATGACCTGTCAAAGTACATTCTCAAAGTCCTGTACACTGAGCACTGTCACTTACAGTCCACACACTGGATACTGACAAAAGTCATGTCATGGCAGTTTAATTCCACTATTGGAGGATTTGATCCCTGACCTCCCCCAAACCTCCAGGATTAAGCTACTATCTTCATTTACTTTGAACTTACCCCATAACATGGTGTTGCAGTCATCTTCCACTGTGCCCTCCACCCCACCCATGCAAGTGATAAAAATTGTGTTCTAACTAATGCTTAACTTGTATAAGTCTGGTGAACACTGATGCACTGTGTATGTGATACCACATTTACACTTCTTTACTGTGTTGGCTATCATGACCCATAATCATGGACTAGCCATTGCTCCTTTGTCAGTGCAGCAATGTAGTACCCACCTCTTCTTCTTCTTCTTCATCTGGCTGTGCACCCTTCCTTCTGATGCTGCTATGACTGGTGTTGATGACCCTGCCAAAATGATCACCTGCTGCTCCTTCTGTTTATCCAATGCCATGTTATCCAGCATGACACAGAGAACAAAAATGTGAAGCATGTATGGACAGTATTGCAATGCCTGTCCTGAGGAGTCCAGACATTGGAAGCATCCCATCAGTAGTCCAAAGACAAACTCTAGTGCATTTTGTGTTTCCACATGGGCTGAATCATTGGCCCTTTCTTGCATTGTCTAGAGTTTGCATTTGGAGCTCATTAACCAGGGCCCTAGGGTATATTTTTAATTACCTGCAATGCAAAGCAAATATATCATATCTTGCCTGCCCCTTACTTCCCCTGGTACTTGTATATATAGATCTGTCAATCTATCATGTGCACACCTACCAACCAAATAGCACCAAAGGAAATCCCCTCACAGAAACTTTTGGTATAGGGTGGACATACTGTATGACAAAAGTGTGAACCATGACAACTGTCCAAATGGTGCAAAGACA
Organism: Protopterus annectens; assembly: GCF_019279795.1. Taxonomy (NCBI): domain Eukaryota; kingdom Metazoa; phylum Chordata; order Ceratodontiformes; family Protopteridae; genus Protopterus; species Protopterus annectens. Next base: position 375,322,846 of record NC_056729.1, on the reverse strand, counting down.
TATTATAAATAGCCTATCTACCACAAGAAGAGTGGTTTCTGGCCCAGAAATTGTAGTTTATTGGTGGTTTGACCAGTTTTTCCATCTCTTTCAACTTTCTGGTATAAAAGCCCGCATTTGTGCTTGTTTCCTGCCTTTCCTGTAACTAGTCTAGTCCAGATACAGATTTGCTGTATCCAAGACTGTTTGTAAGCTTTTGAGTGATGCCAAAGTCTGCTCTTCAATTTTCCCTTAGATCTACTAGTTCTCTCCTCTCCTGCACTTTAACTAGCTTATTAGTCTAGCACTTTACCAGACTTCTTGTCGCAATTATTGTAGCACACAAAAGCGCTACCAGCACTAAATGTTCTACAAGGAAACAGCTACAGTATTTATTATTAATGCCCACCCCTCCATGAATGTTTAAAGGTCAGTTCCCTGTGCTTTCTCCTACTAACCTGGTAAACTTGGGCATCCTGAGGCAGTGTAGCAACTGCCTCATGTATGCTGACAACCCTCTCCTATTACCTCCCAACAATCAGACTTGCGAGAGATGCACATATAGCCAAATTGGAAGCCATGTACTCCCCAGCCAAGACTGGACTAGCTGGCCAAGAGGAGAAGATCAACACTTGCACCACACCACATGGAACATATAGCCCTCCAGAGTACACACCAGCACTGCTTTCACATAAAAACACAAACCGCACACCCACCTTCACGGAGGCTGTCAATAATAATCTACCCAAACAGCAGAGACCTTCAAGGCAGAAATGCACTCGACCACCAGAACACAACACTAATCATGAGACACATAGCTCTCCTAAACAGTGTGCCACTTAAACAAAGACCCTAAGCCAAAATAGCATGTCCAACACACTAATCATAGGTGACTCAATAGTAAGGCACACTGATGTCCCACTCACTAGATTGAATAAGGAGAAAGTAACAGTCAGCTGCCTGTCAGGCACCAGGATCTGCCACATAACGCATGCACTCAGGTCCTTCAACAACAGGTACAGATATGACTCTGTCATTGTACAAGTGGGTGTGACTGTCCTGAGATGTACCTCCCTGGACTACATGAAAAGAGACATGGAGGAGCTCAAGGATTATGTAGCCCAGGTGAGTATGACCCTAGCTTTGAGCAGCATCCTACTATCACCCAGAATGATACCACAGTGCAAGCAGAAAATGATTGATTTCAACAATTGGCTAATTTTCTGGTGTCATTCTAAGGGGATCCAGTATCTGTCTGCCTGGGATGACATGACTAACAGACCTCGATGCTTTGCCAGAGATGGCCTGCATCTGTCACCCATTGGCTTCCAGCTACTGGCCAAAGCTCTTGCCACCCCTATAGTGCCTTTTTTAAGCAGTGTTCCAAAGACCAAATTATCACCATAACAGCTACAAACAAATGCAATCTGAGGATCATGCTGTGAGCCATATATGACCAATGTAGCACTGTACAGTGGTGCTAATTCAGGACTATTGCACACTTGTGTTGCAGGTGTATACATCATCCATGTGCAATGCCTTATGGTCACTTTGGTATCCATGACTAGTATCAATATGTACTGGCAGTGATTCACTAAGAGTGACATTAACTAGTTTTTAGAATAGCAACCGTGCAACTGGACTCTTGTTAATATGATGTAAATTATAGGCACCATTTTGTATGACAATGCTCAGTACTGTACGACTGTACAATAGAGGAATTTTCATTAAAGATTCTGTACACTTGAAACCTCATAGAGTTAAGGAAGGAGTGATGCCACCTAAAGTATCTCAGCAAGAACAACACCCTGTGGTGGATTTCAGCATGAGTCAGGCAGATATAATAGTGTATATGTAACTGAGAAACTATGACAGATTGGCATGGGGTTGTGCATCTGCATGTGGCAGAGGGGGCACACCCTCTATATCAGGAACCTTGGGAAAGGCATGCTGCAAGCTGTATGGAACTCCATGGCTTTATGTTCCAGTCTGGTGACACTATGCATGGGCAGGGGCAAGAGTCTGTTTATAACACTATCTACAGCTGATAAATGGGTACTTAAAGCAGAGGGTGGCTGTGGTCTTGACTACATTGCATAAATGGGAGAAGGCTGTGCCTGTCACTAACTGCAGTTGATAATCAAGTGCATAAATGATGCTTTGGTCATGGCTGCAGTACATAAGTGGGAAAGATTGTACACAGCACTAACTGCAGCTGTAAACCACGTACTTAAATCTGGGGACAGCTGCTGTGGGCATAGATGTGTGCAGCCCACAACATGCCATAGACAACCACTGATTAACATATTTTCTCCACATATCCACATGAGCTAACTTGGTCACTCAAAGGAGGCAATGCCTGGAAAAGTTTACTATCCCGAAGAATGGAATGCTACTGGAAGCCCTCTACACATATGGTATCCATCTCCTGGGCAGAAATAGCTACTGATATAGCATTGTAGGACCAGATTTGGCAGAAAATGGTACAGGATATGAATGCTGTGGGAAGCCAGAATAGGTCTTCAAAGTAGGTAATATAAGGGGTGATGCCATGCAAAGATAAAGTCATAGAACATTGCAGCAGACAGGTTCATCACAGGGGTGGGCAACCACCACTGTAGAGGCCTGCTAAGGTTAAGAGTGTTTGATATTTGGGGTGGCTTGGTTGTGGGATCCATGCTGACACTGGTCACCTGTGTATCATCAGAGGAAGTACCATGTTAGGAACATCCATCACTGTACACCAAAGCTCACTCTCCTGCATGTTTAAAGGGAACAACTGACAAAGGGTAGCCTACATATAGGTTCTTACCAGTTCCTATGGTCTGTAACTGCACTAGCCTTCATAAAAAGATACAGCTGACAAAGTATGCTACAGCTATATTTTAGTGTGTAGTGATGTACATTCCACATGAAGTTATAGAAATATGCTTATAGGCAGACAGTGGTGTTTTATATATTCCTGCTTTAACAAGTTCCACTGCTGGAGGGTCTAGCACAACAGGTCAACACAGGGCTGATGTCAGCAGGGCACCTGCGGCTTACGATGATGGAAAGATGCAAGTGGCACAGTCTGATGACACAGTAACACTGCAACACTACAGTGGGAAGGGGTCACCTACGTACAACATTACAAAGGCCCCATTAGAGTTACTGGCTAAACACACAGCCTTATCAGTGTATGGCAGACACATTACATCTGAGATACTCTTATAAAGTTGACTTGTGTCTCAACCATACACAGCATCTGAAATGCACACTGCCTCTAAGTTGAGCATACCTATCATGCAAAAACTATATGCGGTAGGAGAGGTAGATGCTACCACAATTGCAGGACCATCCCTGATATGGCTACAATACTTGGTTTTAACCAGTAGATGTAGAGATCAGTGATCCAGCAACAGTTTCTATTCACAGCATTGCAGACATAGTGAGTATGCTTTATGGCTTTTGGGATGAAAAGCACCAAATGCACAGTGATATGGATATTAGGAACAAAAGACATGCAATACTGCTAGTTATTGCTGGCAAATATTGCCAAGATAGATGCCTCCATTAGCCATATTGCAGGTGCCATATTGTCTGTTTCCACCTGCAATGCATTTTGTGGCTGTGGGGGTACAGATCTGAGGAGTATGGCAGCAGACCATCTTAAGTCAGTGTATACAGACTGATATTGAAACATCACTGTCTGCCGAGGGTACACACCTGCCATCGCCATGGGTGCCCAGGTTGTGGCTAATGGAGTTCTTCTGGTTCATCATCTGGGATGCCTCATTAGGCAGCATATGCATAATGCAATAGTTTTATCCTTTTCTGTCACATGTGCACAAATAACCTTCCACTCCCACTCATATGTATTAACCAAGTCATGGCCAATGGAGGTTGTCAGGATCATCTCACAATATGACCTGTCAAAGTACATTCTCAAAGTCCTAAACACTGAGCACTGTCACTTACAATCCACATACTGGATACTGATAAAAGTCATGTCATGGTAGTTTAATTCCACTACTGGGAGATTTGATCCCTGACTTCCCCCAAACCTCCAGGATTAAGTTACTGTCTTCATTTACTTTGAACGTACCACATACCATGGTGTTGCAGTCATCTTCCACTGTGCCCTCCACCCCATCCATGCAAGTGATAAAAATTGTGTTCTAACTAATGCTTAACTTGTACAAGTCTGGTGAAGACTGATGCACTGTGTGTGTGATACCACATTCATACTTCTTTATTGTGTTGGCTATCATGACCCATAATCATGGACTAGCCACTGCTCCTTTGTCAGTGCAGCAATGTAGTACCCACCTCTTCTTCTTCTTCTTCATCTGGCTGTGCACCCTTCCTTCTGATGCTGCTATGACTGGTGTTGATGACCCTGCCAAAATGTTCACATGCTGCTCCTTCTGTTTATCCAATTCCATGTTATCCAGCATGACACAGAGAACAAAAATGTGAAGCGTGTATGGACAGTATTGCAATGCCTGTCCTGAGGAGTCCAGACATTGGAAGCATACCATCAGTAGTCCAAAGACAAACTCTAGTGCATTTTGTGTTTCCACATGGGCTGAATCATTGGCCCTTTCTTGCATTGTCTGGAGTTTGCATTTGGAGCTCATTAACCAGGGCCCTAGGGTATATTTTTAATTACCTGCAATGCAAAGCAAATATATAATATCTTGCCTGCCCCTTACTTCCCTGGTACTTGTGTATATAGATCTGTCAATCTATCATGTGCACACCTACCAACAAAATAGCACCGTAGGAAATCCCCTCACAGAAACTCTTGGTATAGGGTGGACATTCTGTATGACAAAAGTGTGAACCATGACAACTGTTCAAGTGGTGAACGGACATATTATAAATAGCCTATCTACCACAAGAAGAGTGGTTTCGGGCCCTGAAATTGTAGTTTATTGGCAGTTTGACCAGTTTTTCTATCTCTTTCAACTTTCTGGTATAACAGCCCGTATTTGTGCTTGTTTCCCACCTTTCCTGTAAGCAGTCTAGTCCAGATACATATTTGCTGTATCCAGGACTGTTTATAAGCTTCTGAACTTCAACACTAGAAGTCTAAATCTCAAAATGCACTTGCTCGAAGTATTCCTTAAAATGGAGAACATTGATATTTATGCCATAACAGAGACCTGGTTCAATGCAGCAGAAAGCACCCCTGCACTACCAGGCTATAACTCAATCCATACCTTTTGGCCCCAGAACTTGGAACAAAGCTCCAAAGGCAGTGGTGTTTCCATATTCATAAAGGATGCGCACACCTCCAGACTGGTAGCCCAACATAACGCATTTGAGATACTTCAGGTGCAGCTAACATTGGGTAAGACAGCGATTCAGGTCATAGCTTGCTATAGATCCCCAACCATGTCCCAAGACTCACACTCCAAGTTCCTAAGCACCCTGGAGAATATTAATGTCCAACCTAACATTCTTATACTGGATGACTTCAACTAACCCTCCATTAACTGGGGAAACTATTTATGTACCAATACACTTGCCCAATGTTTCCTGGAATTCATTAATTCCAATGCCCTGGACCAGTTAATTATTACCCCCACTAGAGGTAGCAATATCCTTGACCTGGTCATTACTAACATGGGCGACTGTTGCTCTACTCCAGTAATCAACTCCTCCCTGCTTAGATCCAACCACAAACTAATCACCTTGGAAATCCACATCCCTCACCCTCCCCCCCCGCCCATAAATGTAACCACCATGAAAAACTTCTCCAAAGCTAACTCTGGGCTCCTAAAAACAGAGGTGGCTAACTTCATGGCACCCATGCAAATGGAGATCAGTTGCATGACCACCGAATCATACACCAATAGACTGTACGAACACGTACACAAATTGGTATACATGCATTTGAGCGAATGGTCGATGTCTGGATGTGAACATGTTGAAAGCAGAATACCAAGATTGCAAAATGTCAAATCTGCGGATGCCGAACCCGGGATTACTGAACACCAGCCAGGCTACTATTCCCCCCTCTCGACTAATGGTAACACTTGTTGCGGTGGTTGTGCAATTGGGAATTTCAAATTCGACATTGCACGTGACATTACTAGCATTCGCACGTACGAGTTTCGAAATTTCTGTTCGGAATTATGACAGATCGACATTCAGTCGCTCGACCAAACACATGTATTCCACACAAATCCATGGATCTCGCCATACCCAATTGAACAAAGATGCTCTCCTCCAAAAAAATGAAGCCAATCTGGTGGTCCCCTGCCATAAGCAAACTCTACAACAGAAGGAGGAAACTGATGCAGAATAAGGTGAAGTCACAAGACTGGAAAAACTCCCTTATCAGCCTCAACAAAAAGGTGAGATCCCTCATCAAATCCTCTAAAGCTAGCTATGAAAACAGAATTGCAGCAGATAGTAAAGCCATTTACAAGGCCTTCTATAGTTATGTAAAGAATCTCCACGGCAATACCCATATTTGCTCTGAGCTACTGCACAATGGTAACTCCTATACAGAGCCAACAGATATTGCCAATATACTGGCCGTCAGATTCAGTGACAACTTCATCCCTCTCTCCCCCTCAAGGGACCAGTCACAATACCAGTCGATTACCAGGCACCCAATATTACTGCTGCACAGGTTGAAACAGCACTGTCCAAGGCCAAAAATACAGTTCTATGGGACCTGACAATATCCCTGGCTGTGTTTTACATGAACTACAGAGTAAACTGGCACCTCACCTGTGTGACCTGTTCAATTACAGCCTCACCTCAGGCTTTGTCCCTACCAAATAGCGCAATGCTACAGTCATCCCTCTCCACAAAGGAGGAGTTACTACTGACCCTGGGAACTATCGCCCTATTAGCCCTATGAGTCTGATATGCAATGCTATGGAACACATCATCATGGACCTAATAAACAAGGATATAAGGAATCTCCAAACTCTGGATCCCACACAGTTTGGTTTTGTGAAGGGTAGATCATGCCTTCTCAACTTGGTCAACTTCTTTGAGTCAGTCACCAGAGCTGTGGATGAAGGCAAGGTGGTTCATACACTCTACCTTGATCTGGCCAAGGCCTTTGATACCATTCCCCACTCAGGAATCATAGAAAAACTCACTAAGCTAGGAATCAACCCCTACATCACTACATGGGTTGCAAACTAGCTCAGAGGTAAAACCCACAGAGTGAAAGTAGCTGACTCTAAGTCAGACTGCCGACCAGTCATGAGTGGAGTCCCACAGGGTTCGGTCCTGGGTCCTCTCCTGTTTGGTATCTACTTTTTTGAAGTCCAGGCAAACACAAAGGGACTCTGGCTGACAAAGTTCGCAGATGATTGCAAGTTGGGAGCTATTGTTTACTCACTGAGTGATGTTGACATCCTACAGAAAGGCTTCACTGAGACCAGTGACTGGTGTCAGAAGCATGGCCTTAAGCTCAATGCCAAAAAATGTGTTGTCATCCCCATTGGAAAAAAAAACAGTTCCCATGAATTACCACATCAGTGGTAGTCCACTGAACACAGAAGGTGTTATAAGAGAACTGGTAACACAGGTTGACAGCAACCTCTCTTTTGACCACCACATTGCCACTGTGGTCAGAAAGTCCTTCTATGTGGAAGATCTCATTACTAAGGTTTTGCATCCAGAAAGAAAGAGGTCATTGTCTCCCTGTACTCTTCCCTCATTAGGCCAATCATTGAGTACAATGCCCCATTTGGCATGTACCTCACTAAACACCTGCAACAACTGGAGAGGCCACAAATGTACCTCACAAAGAGGATCCTAGACCTTAAACATTTGTCCTATATGGACAGACTAAAAAAACTCCAACTATTCTCTGTCTCATATTGCCTACTTAAAGGCGACCTCTGCTTGACTTACAAAGCCATGTCTGACCCAGCTCTGTTCGAAATGCTACATCTAAAGAAATCCCAATCCCTCCATGCCACATGCTTCAGAGACCTCAACCTCATTACCACAATCAGCAGAACATGCTGGAGGGACAGGTTCATAACCCAGAGACTGCCCATGCTATAGAATAGACTTCCCATACATGTCAAGTAGAGCACCTCACTGGCCCTCTTCAAGAGAAATCTTGAAGAGTGGATGGGAAATAGAAAATTCACCCAGGGATCACTCCAGTGGCTTTACTTGACAGAAACACTGGGAACTAAGTTCAGGTGGCATGATGCCAGGGTAATCTTATGGGCCAGGCTTGTAAAGGCTCCAGGGCCATTATCCTAGTACACACCTATGACCTTATGAACCTATAATGACCTGGGTGTTTTGAGACCAACTAGCAGATCAGGTATTGGAAGTCCTTCCTTTTGAGTTATCATAGGCCCACTATACCAGATGAGGCCTCGATGCCAACATCTGCCCAAGATATGGCTCTCAGGACCTCAGGGAAATGGGCTATGTTTTAAAATTATTGCACGATACTTATCTCCTGAATTGTCCAGAGGAATCACATATTCTCCTTGAGATGCTGTAATAGTGGTTTTGTGTTTGGAAGGCTGATTCTCTGCAGTATATCTAATGTATCCTCATATGTCCCTGAAAGGTTCTTCTTACTAAAATAGTTAAGGCTATGCATAAGTTATTATCGAAAGGAAGGTATGTGCCACACATCCTCCTTTATTCCACTTACAGGTGACACAGTTTGACAATGTCCCTTACAGTCAGCCTGTCCACATGGAAATGATGTAGCACCTGTTGGTCTGTGAAATGGTGCATATTAGGAGATGTCTATACCTCCTCCACTGCTGTGAATGTTTGTGATGTGCAACATTGGCAATACACTGGCTGTGCCAGCAGCTATTAACACATGCAGCTACATTACTGCTGTCCCTGGTCTTAGCACTACCCTTGCAATGTGCACCTTCAATGCTGCTATACAAAATGGATGTGTACCATTTATACATTTTGGAATGTGTCTCATTTTGGATGGTATCACTTTCTATAGCTCATGTGGTTCATGTGCATAGGGTTTCTAGGAAGTCATTCAAGTTTAACTTTTGAATGTGTCTATCTGCACTTGGATTTCTATCCTGAAACATGTTACAACATGATGTGGTTCACTGGATGAAAATAGCAGCGTAAGCTGCGGTTTGTTTTAGTGGATAACAGAGTGAATAGTGTTACATTAAAGAGTTTAAGAGTTTTATCAATTCAACATTTAGGAAAAAAGTAGAGCGCTCAGTAGATTGTTTTAGTCCTAGTCTGAAACAATTAATTCTTGAACTATTTTTGAGCCTTCACTTGCTTTCCTGAGTGGAGATGTACTTATATTTCCTTGCTGCTATTTCTATTGAATGATCTCAACGTGGTTAGTCAATAAGTACTCAGTAAAGGCAGTTTGAAGATGTAGGCCAACAATTTCCACTTTATGTTTGACTGAAGCTGTTTTAAGTTGACAGTTATATTCTGATTTCTTTGCTTTTAACACCTATATTAACTATATCCTGATTCAAGTCAATTACTTTCAGTTCTGAAATATTAAGATTACCCATTTGATATGCAATGCACCCATGTTGAAATATTCCTCAAAAATAATGCAACATGGTTCATAGCAATATTATTATATGCAATGTTTCTATCCATTAAAGATGAACCAGCTTACGTGTACCATAATGCAGACCTCGTTGATCTACATAATAAAATACTGTTTTTGTAATGTTAAATCCTGCTATTCATCAAAAATGTTCACATAAAATTGGTCCTTGTGAGAAATATTGAACTTTCATTTTAAATTGAAACTTTGAACAGATCCTGAGACAGACTATGCACCACAATGAGGAGCACTGGTAGGCAGTCATCCTCGAAGTGACAAGCACCCTTAATAAAAACATTTTTTGCTTTTCCTCAGGCATATATTTTTTTACATATTTACATGGTTCCGTCTCTCATTACATCTTGTGGAAAAGATGACATCTGCTAGGAAATTACTTATATCCTAAAACTACTGCCAACAAATCACATTGGATATAATGTGTATATTCCAAGTTCTTGTCTATTTTATATCCATGTATAACATATATGACTGAGTTATTGTATTTAAAAAGATAACTCCTACAGCATTTAAGTAGCCATTTCAATCTCTGCATACAGCGTAATGTATAAGTGCTGTTACAAACAGGAAATTAATTTGTAAACACCAATAGAAGGAAAGGATAAGCAAAGCACAGCAGCAAGTAATAGAAACATATTTATTAGTGACACCACATATGGGTACATTTGAACGTGGACTAGTATCTACAGTATTTGTTCACCGTAAGCGGATTCAGCATATAACTATGACTTTTTTTTACAGGAACATTCCAGAGGACCCCTGCCTAAGGTATTTTGCCTATTATTTTCCTATGGTATCCCTTTAAGTAGTAGCAGCATATTCATGGACTGCAAGTTTTATGAAGGGTTCCTCCTTAATTTGAGCAATTTCTTGCTGTTTTTACCGGTACTGTGTTATCAAGTCCGTCTATCATGGATAAAAGCCTGACTGATTTTGGAGAACTAGCTGGTTCTGATGATGATGATGATAATGATGACAACTGCATCCTGGCATCCTCAGGTGTCATGAAATAAGCGGTAGACTTGCATCATTTGATGACCACATTCCCACCCCATTCCACAGATGGTTTCTGTGCCTGAGCAACCTGGCAAACAAAATCCAGGATGACACCCATGGACAGAAAAATACAGATACATCTTCCCCAGTAATGGTGTCATCACCTTGGCACATTCACCGTTGCTTGCTGTAAGCTCTATAGATCATAAGGATAACATCAGTGGGGAGCTTACCAGTGACCAATCATACCACGAGGGTCATCCACTTTCCAAGCTGAGTGTTTCCATGGCTGATATCCAGCATTTCTGCAGGGCCATAACATAGGAATAGGCAGATGTCATCACAGGCATAGCTGAAGTGGTTAGGATAGTAGGCAGTCTGCATAATGATCTGGGAGGATATGGGCCACAAGTATAGTGTCATGGTCACATGGCATATAGAGTTGTATGCAGCAAGTGTCCTTGTGCTGACACATGTCATGATTAATGGCCTTTCTGTGGACATTCCACCTCACCCTCCTAAAGGGGTAAGGTCTACTATGAGTGGGTACAATATCAAACCCTTAGCACCAACATCTGCAGATAACCATACTCTGTGGAGGGCATCATGGGATGATGTGGATATATGCATGGAAGGAGTGTTCATACAGAGACCACTGATATCATAAGAGGTCATTCACACTCACTGAGCACTACTTTCTCTCAGCCTGGTGTAGATTCTGCTTGTGACCTTCCCAGGACAGGGCATCCCAGTGGACTGTGCATGCATGGCCAGTACATGAGTGTCCTGCAGGAGCCCTGCAGCTGTCCAACAGATCCTACCACAGTGCTGCATCATCTGCTGAAGTTGTATTCAGCACACACACACACACACACACACACACACACACACACACACACACACACACACACACACACACACCCCTGCAATGCTCACTGCCTCATATTCGCATAACATTGGAGACATTACCCCTTCCCTGGTCAGTCTACTTAGCTCTTCACTATCTCCTGCACATGCCTGACAAACACACATGCACAACACAAATCATTCACCATATTGTTAACCCTTATTTCCACATGTGATTGTCATTGTTTTAATACTGTTAATGATTTCCATATCACTATGCTGTCATTTGCACATTATACAAGCTGCAGGACCTCCCTTGATTTACAAATGTGTAGCTTTTCCATCAGGGCCTGGTCAGAGACTGCCCTGTAAGATGGGCACAGGTCAACCCTTAGCAACCTGTAGGCGATAGAATACTGTAACGGGCTTTCATTATTTCCACTTAAGACTTGTTTTGTTTACCCTGTAATTTCCTGGTGAGAAACCTCTGTGGTATCTCCAATTGTTGCAGGTGTCTGATAAGGTACATGTAAAAGGGAGCATTATACTAAATTATAGTTCTGATGAGGGCTGAGTATAATGGAATTATAATATCCTTAGATGTAGATGTGATTCCTTTACCTATAAGATGTGCCACAGAACAATTTCCTTACCACTGTGGATACACGGTGGTCAAAATTCAGAGTGCTATCAACCCAAGTACCCAGATCATGTACCACTGGGTATACACTTGGGGGGGCGTGATGTCTATAATATAATTATCAGGGATGTCAGCTTTCCCAAAGGGAACAATAATGCATTTTTTTGCATTTAGTTTTAATCCATGGCTTTGGCACAAATCATTTGTCTGTGTTAATTCTGTCTGTAGTATAGTAACATCATCGGGGATAAATGATTGGTCCCAATTTGCAATCATCAGCAAACTTGGTCAGCCACAGGCTGTCCAGGTTTGCCTTGACTTCTGCGAAATACATTCCAAACAATAAAGAGCCCAGCACAAAACACTGTGGTATGCCATTGGTGATTGGTCTTTTGCTAAAGGTGAAATCACCCACTTTGACAGTATGTGCTCTATCAGTGAGGCAGTTGGCTATCCATCTGGTAATGTAGGGGTTAATTCCCAACTGTGAGAGTTTATCTATAATATATGAGTGGGGGATTGTGTCAAATGCCTTGGCTAGGTCAAAATAGACAGTATGCACTGTCTTTCCCTTGCTGAGGGCATTGCTGACTTTCTCGAAGTCAACCATGTTTAACAGGCATGATCTACCTTTAAGGAATCTGAACTGGGTTAGGTCCACAGTTTGGAGATTACCTATGCTTTTGTTAATAAGGACCATCATGATTCTTTCCATGGCCTTGCAGATGAGACTAGTCAAGCTTATGGGCATCCCCTTTGTGCAGAGGGATTACTGTTGTTGTCCTCCATTCTGCTGAAATATAGCCAGTTCTCAGGCTGTTGTTAAACAGGGATCCAAGCAGGTCTGCTAGGTCATGTTTTAAGTTGTTTAAAAGGCAGGCTGGGTTGTTGTCTGGTCCCATTGATACCATGTTTTGGCCTTAGCCAGTGCCAAGATGACCTTCTCTCTTGAGATAATAGGCTGAGAAATGGTGACAGATATAGGTTCATAGGTTCATAGGTAGGTACTAGGTTATTGGCCCTAGGGCCTATATAAGCCTAGCCAAAAGATACCCTGCATTTTGCCACCCAAGAAAATTATTTTCTTGCACCCCTGTCGATCAGAGCCACAGAAGTGATACCTGGGGTGAATTTCCTATCTCCCATCCAATTGACAATTCAAGATTTTTCTTGAAGTGTGCTAATGAGAAGCTTTATTTGATATAGATAGGTAGTTTGTTCCAGAGTATGGGAAGTTTCCGGGACAGGAATCTATCCCTCAGTCATGTTCTGTTTATTGTGGTGATACTTTGAGGGAATGACTGGAGGGGATAGGGGAGTGAAGTTTTCTACAAATTTGTTAGCTAGCAGGTTGGCTATTACCTCTGGCTGAGTATGGGTGGTGCTATCCAGAAACAGTTCAGTGCATAGATGGGTATTACCTTTAGGTTTCAGATGTAGTTAAAGTATGCCTTGTGATTATCTTTACCTAGGAAGGATATTTTTGCATCATAATTAGTTTTGGAGGACTTGACAAGATCTCTGATTTGTTTGTTTCAGCTAAAGAGTGATTTCTTACTCTGCTGAGTCAGTTTCCTTTTGTCCTTGGGCATTAGTTTATTTCTCTTCTTATATAGCATGTTTATACTAGGGTCCACCAGGGTGGCCTGTTTTTTTGGCAACACCTGGTTTTAATCTGGTCAGGTACAGCCAATTTTATACAACTGCTTAAGTGGTTATACAGGTCATTGTTGTACACCTCTGCATAGGATTCTGTATTATCTGCATTTGAGGGGACTTTAAAGCTCCATGTTCCATCACTTAGTTGGAGGTAATTTGTCATTAAAAAATTCTTAAGCGTTTTTGAGCTTGATGAGGTATCTGGTCTTATAATTACAGCAAATGAGACTGATTTATGGTCCAGTCTTACCATGGGAACATCACATGGTGGAGGGGGGGTGTAATGCTCTCCCATGTCAGTTACTACTATGTCCAGGCCATTTAAACCTCCTGTGGGTGTGCTGACTAGCTGTTCCATAGCATTTGTATTGATAAACTCCATGAATCTCTGAGCCAGCATGCTTGTGGTGGTGTATGTTTAACAGTCGATGATAGGATAATTAAAATCACCCATGAGTAAGGTGTTAAGCTGTATGGCAAGTAACTCCAGTAAGTCCAGGTATGTGGTATGCCTTTCTTGTTTCATGGTGGGAGACCTATAGCTCTCCTTGATATGGTAGGGGGGCTTTGCCTATAGTTAATTGGACATGGAGTAGCTTGAGAGAGTCATACTATTTGACCAGTCTCAAGGTATATTTATCCTCAATGAAGATGGATACACCTTATCCTTTGGTTTGTTCATGCTAGTTTGTGGTCTGAATGTATGGAAGGCATTGTAGCCCTGAATGGCTGGGGTACTTTCCATACCTATGAATTATGTTTCAGTGACTGCACAGACATCAGCACCTTCCAAAGTGAGGAGTGTTTCCAGGGAGTGCAGTTTCTTGTTTAGACTCCTAGCATTAAGCAGCAGTACCTTGAGTTCATCTTGAGACAATTTTATTATGTTGGGAGGTTGGTTATTTTAACACTACCTAAAAAAAGCACAATGGTGGCTAATGCCTTTGCCCATATCCAAAAGTCTATAGAAGACAAATGCAGACTATCTCTGGCAAAGCAGAGTGACCTGTCAATCATGTCTTCCTTGGCTGAAAATTTTGAATCTCCTTAGACTGACTCCAGAAACTAAGCCAATTGTTTGTATTATGGCATCATCCTTGGAGAAGTTAGACTGCTGCTTAATGCTATGCTTATACCTGCCTGTGGCACATAATCTGAGAGCTCAGTCATGTTCATAGCTTCATAGATTAGTACTAGGCTAACAGCCTTTCTGGGTCATTTTAAGCTTAACCAATTACCCCATGTGACTCATACCCTGAATCTTGCTTCTATAAGGCAAACACCTTAACCATTATGCCAACCTGAAATACTGGAGTGAGGTATGTCTCATGTCATTCACCCCCAAATGGACTATGACAGTCATACTGGTACTTGTGGTTGAGTGACGTGTGCCTGAGTGACTTGATGAATCCTGGCATCTGACAGGCAGCTAACCATAACCTGCTCCTTGTCCAGCCTGGTGAGGGGAACATCCATATGTCTCACAATGGAGTCACTTATGACCAATACATTAAATTTTATGATGTTATGCCTTATGAGCCTATTTGTTGAGACACTAGTGTGTGTGTGTGTGTGTGTGTGTGTGTGTGTGTGTGTGTGTGTGTGTGTGTGTGTGTGTGTGTGTGTGCGTGTGTGCGTGTGTGCGTGTGTGTGTTTGTGTGTGTGTGTGTGTGTGTGTGTTATTATGTTCTATGGTTGTTTTTTGTATGTGAAATGTGCAGTGTGTAAGTGATTTCCATTTTGGAGACCTCTGATCTTTTGTTAAGTTACTAGTGAGCACCTATGCATATGTGGGTTTATGTGTCATGTCTTTGTTTAGCGTGGGAAGTGTGTGTGTTTGTGTGTGTGCTGACAACCTGTTTGGCATTGAATTTGTCCTTGGTCTTGCCACCAATATCTTAGTGCAACTACATCTCTCACACATAAAGTATTTGTTTGTTTCAGGGGTAAGTGGCTGTCAGTATACATGAGACAATTGCTACATTGCCTCAGGATGCCCAAGTCTATCAGGCTGGCCAGAAAGATGACAGGAAACTGCACATCCTTGATAACAGACTCATACTGTATGTATCATTAGAGAAGGGAATGGGATAATTTGACAGGACTGCGTTGGTAGGACCAAGACTCCAAGTGGGACCTAAACTTTGTGTACACTAAGGTTGATCAATAAGGCAGCCCTGCTCAGTGCACAACTGAGTTGCTCTTAAAGTAGCGGAAAAGCTTGGAAGGGTTTCACTGAAA
This sequence comes from Protopterus annectens, assembly GCF_019279795.1. Lineage (NCBI taxonomy): Eukaryota > Metazoa > Chordata > Ceratodontiformes > Protopteridae > Protopterus > Protopterus annectens. The sequence continues at coordinate 375,306,923 of NC_056729.1, read as the reverse complement.
GCTGTTTAGGGAAAAAATTAGCTTCTAGGCTTTTGTATCTATACAAAGGCACTGCTGACCACCGCTGAGCAAAAAGCAGCACCATGCAAATGCAAGACTTAAACATGAGAAAAAGAAACACGTTTTAAGCTAACGACCAATCAGTAAAGCACACAATAAGCCTTCTACCACCAATTCCCAACTCAGATAGGTCAGATCAGCACACTTCTGCCACAAGGGCGCAGAAAAACACCTACTTACTGTAGAATAGCTGGTTTGGTGCCCAAGTGTAATAAGACCGCATAAACTCAATACAACAACCCTAAAACTAACAGATGCAATATAATATAGTGCAATTAACTACTTAAAGCAGCTGCAGACAATACAGTTTTCTGAGATTGCTAAAGTACAGTCACAGTAAATAAGGGAAGTACAAAAAGATAAGTATTGCCCTTTTGTGTGCTTCCCAGCTCAGACGGACCAGGTAAACACCTACTGCGACTAGATGAATGATCCCAGTCCTCCTAATGTAAAAGGACAGTAAAGAAGTTTCCAAAGTGAAACACTACTACAAGAAGACTTAAAAGATATGAAATGCTACCTCAGACAAACTTAAAGATACAGATACAGCAGTGCACTTTAAACATCTTACAAAAATGTGATTATTCAATAATAGTCAAACGAAACAGCAGCCTATGGTTAAGCCACAACTATAAAAAGTAAAATGAAATGAAAAAACATCCAGTGAAAACAAAGCGTTCTGTTGTGCTTTTATTCCAACTTGCACAACAACTCAGTGAAAAGCATAAACACAGAAAATCTCCTACATGTTTTTCATCACAGTAGCTATAACTTCTTCAGAATAATAGTCTTCACTTTGTATAAATTCACCAAGAGCCATTCAACTGTACAGAATTTATAAAGGCATTAAAAACAAGATAAGATGATTAATAAGCCCTCTAGCCAATACTACTACATGGAGAAATCTCAAGTGTTCCTCAACCTAAACAGACCAGGTTACTTCCCAGTGCATTAGATGGAAAATCTACTGACTTCTTGATGCAAAAATAAGTGCTTGCTAGAGTATAAAAATACACTACTTTATCCAACAGCTAGCTAGATAATGAATTCAGAGCAATCAGGAGAACAGATAATGGGGGAGGCAAAATGTACTTTTTCAATATAAGCACAAGGAAAGGCAAATAAATAATTCAAGATATCAACAGCAGTGTAGAAAGGGAGGAGCTTATTAAGCTCAATTTACAGTAGAGGTGAGCAGCTTAAAATCACCAGGTTTAAAAATCATATCAACGAATGGGAAGGTTGGTGGGAAACACTAGTAGAGAATCACCATTTGTGCTTTAGTTTTTGTAGGCTTTAAATGTTTTCAGAAAAAGACAAAGACCCAGAAATTCACCATGTATTTAAGTATCACCCAAACAATTTAACCAATGAAAAAACATGTGACATGTGCAGCTTAGCTAATTTGTGTCTATTTCTCACATAGATTGGGGGGGTGGCCTAATGGTTAAGGTGTATGCCTTATAAACACAAGGTGCAGGGTTTGAGTCTCACAAGGGATAACTGGCTAAGCTTAAAATGGCTTGCAAGGGCAGTTAGCTTAGTACTAACCTATCAACCTATCAACTATCAACCTATCAACAAAAGCATCAGGCCAAGCAAATTTCTTAAAACAGAAAACAAAATGTAGCAGGTAAAACAGAAAGCAGCTTTATCACTTACAGACAAGAGAATGTAGGTATACTTTTCTCACTGAGCATGGAATCACCAGCAGTGCTTTAGTTTATGCAGGCTTAAATCTTTTCAGAAAAAGTGGCATATACAAATATTTCCTTTTCTGTTGTTTGCATATATCACTACTATGTCCTTTCATGTTTGTCATATGTCAACAAAGATCTGAATCAAAGCCCTCATTTATGGCTATGTACACTCACTGGAGTGGTATTGAAAATAGCATACACCAGTTATCAGTGAGAAAGTTTTAGCAAAATGGCACTATCCAGGTATGTGCCTTTGATGGTCTTTCCATGAAATAATGGATATAGAAAGCAAACTATATGTGCTAATATTGAGCATTATTAACATTAACTGCTAACTGCATACATCACAGACAAGCACAACATTTAGCCAAATCAAGCATTGTGGTATATTGGGATATATGTTGCTGCAAAGCTCTGAGGTACATTGTTCTGTATTTCCTACATATGCAGTCAACTAACATGTAAAACAGCAGTATTCATATCATATAAGACCTTAATGAGGCATCATGCATAGACATAGCTTCATACATGTAAAAATGCCACCTTAGCCATATACTGTAATCAATACCATATCATTGTTAGACACTCAGCTGTATACCATATGCCATAAAAATGTTATGTCATTTTAAATTAATATTGATTCTTGTCACAGAGAACAATATTTCAAACCTGTCTTAAATTGACTTAGATCATTTGTGTTTTGGTAGCATTTGGAATCTGACATTCTATATCCAAGCATGTATTTATTCTTTTTATGTTTGTGATTGTGCTATAACATATGGCATGCCTTTTTAAGAGAACTGTACATTATCAGGATCTCAGAATGTAAAAATCATGTGGTCTGGTTTCAGTACACGACTGCATAATAGTCTGAAAAGTAGAGCTAAGGAGCTCACAGCACAACTCCTTGTGTCTGTCTCACTTATTTCATGTTTAAGGATCCAAGTGCCACACGTGTAAGCAGAAAAACAATTCTGTAAACAGTGGCTGGCATGTTGTCCTTAATTGGCTACTTATACTGTGGTATAGGTTTTGACAGGGTATGCTATACAGTTCATTGTTTAACCATGCCATGCTATAGGAGCCAGTACATGGCTGAGAGGACATTGTGTCATGTAGTGAGTATGCTATACTGATATCAGACAGTATGAACTGTAGGGATGCACTAAATACAAATGTTGCTTTATCAGTTGTTGCATGACTGATGATTAAATACCCTACTTGTACTGTGTATTTTATCCAGTATTAGATGCAAGCACAATTAATGGTATTTTTGCACATGTCTAGCAGGCAGTGCACATAAGCACTAAGCCATGCTGCAAGGCATGTATTCTTAGCACATAGTCTGATATTACTCAGCATTTAACCCAACTTCCAGTAGCAGTCGCCTTTGTGTAACAGATACAATTCATTAAAATGGTTAACATCACAGCTGAATGCATTTTTCCTAACTGCTATACTATAGTGTCAAAGGGAAGCTTTATGTAGTAATATCTTGCTTGGGAAGTATCTAAATGCACTAATAGTACAGTCACTTTTAGAAAATAGCTGTTTTTTTGAGTACTTGCCAGCTTTTTTGTTATTTTATTTCCTTTAAAGAGTACTGTCCATAATGGCAGTGGTATCTCTCTTTCAGCTTGTAGTGTGCATTCACACACTATCTACTGCACCTGTTCAGATGTAGTCTGTTTTATTCACCTCCATTTCCCCAATTTCCCAACTACTTCTATATCAACAAATTTACACTTATCCCTCTCCTACAATAAATACATATCACTGTCACATTTAATGTCATCCTACCAAATTGCACTAACTCACAGTGTCCAGGAAACTTATACATTAATCAACATTCTCTTCATTTTAACTTGTACAGCACCACCATCCACATAGTTCAACTCAGTCATTTAGTTCCACTTCTCTATAACCTCCTCCTACTACATCACATTTACAAATATTACCTTGGATCTCCTTATAACTTCATAGACATTCTTTCCCCAGTTCATACTTACTCTAACTGATGAATCACCAGCAAATATAACCTACTCACTTGCAGGGCCACTCAAGCTTTTTCTGAACAAATTAAACCACTACATACTGTATTTATCTTTTACAAAAATAATTCCACAGCCTAGCTTGACTACCCATTTTTCTACCAGTCACCACACTACAGATGCCCAACCTCTCCGAACTTACTTGACCCACATTCAATAATGCCCATCACCACTATGGGCAACTGCCAAAAGTTCCTCAAATTTACAATCAAACTAACACCACTAATCCAAATTGCTCAACACCACCACAGTTTTACATAAAACAATTTTGCATTGCTATGATCATTTCTGGAATCATGCACAATAAATATGAACAAATGCATTCTTTCACAGCCTGCTTTAACCTTAATATCCTAGCTAGTACCGTGTCATAGATTCAAAGACCCCAGATTCAATTTCCACTTTCCTAACTACAACTATGTATACAATGCAAGACCAAGCATACAGGCAGGAGGTGACATAACACTCCTAACAAGGAAAATCCTCACTTGCTTAGAGAAAAACAGCTCTTGTACTCACTTTCTCACTTATCTAGAGGAAAATAGTTTTTTATTCAGGCATGTCCAAGAGTCAGCTCCCAGTGTTCTCTCCTGTCTATCTGATGATTCTGGGCACCTTGGGGCAATGTAGAAATTCCCTCATGTACACAGACAACCTTGTCTTCCTACCACCCAACACTGCAACCTGTGAGAGATGCACTTATCTAGCCAAACTGGAGGTAAAGTTCTCTTCAATCAAGACTGAACTTGACAGTCAAGAGGAGAAGGTAAACACTTGCACCACACCACACTCATCACATAGTCTCACTAAATCTACACCACCAAAATCCACACATAGAAACACAAAAACACTCATGGAGGCTCTCAATAATAATCTGCTCAGGCAACAGAGACCTCCAAAGCAGAAATGCAAGCAACCTCCATCCCCCAACACAACCCAAATGACACACAGCCCGCAGACTCAGTGTGACACTCAACCACAGCCAATAAGGCAAAACAACGTACCCAACACACTAGTCATTGGTGACTCTATAGTCAGGCATACTGATGTCCCACTTACCAGGCTAAACAAAGAGAAGATTACTGTCAGCTGCCTGTCGGGTGCTAGGATCTGCCACATAACCCACGCACTCAGGTCACTCCACAACAAATACAAATATGACTCTGTCATTGTCCATGTTGGTGTGAATGACCTGAGACATATCTCCCTGAACTACATGAAAAGAGACATGGAAGAGCTCTTCGATCTTGTAGCCCAGGCAGGTATGACCCTAGCCCTGAGTAGCATTCTGCCATCACCCAGAATGATGCCACAGTACAAGGACAAAATGATTGACTTCAACAATTGGCTAAGCTTCTGGTGCCATTCTAAAGGGATCTGGCTGCCTGGGATGAAATGGTCGACAGACCATGATGCTTTGCCTGAGATGGCCTGCACCTGTCACCCCTGGGATTCCGGATACTGGCTAAGGTTCTTGCCTCCCCTAAAGTGCCTTTTTTAGGCAAGATTCAAATGAAAAATTCACCACTGTAACAGGAACAGGCAAACAAAAACTGAGGGTGATGCTACTAAATGCTAGAAGTCTAAATCTCAAAATGCACTCACTCAAGGCACTCCTTAAAATGAAGAACATTGATATATGTGCAGTGACTGAGACCTGGTTCAAGGCTCCAGAGAGCGCCCCCGCACTGCCAGGCTATAACTCATACCAAACGTTTCAGCCATGTAACCTGAACCGGAACACCAAAGGCTGAGGTGTGTCCATATTCATTAAGGATAACCACACGTCCAGGCTAGTTGCTCAGCATAATGCAGCCGAGGTTATCCAAGTGCAACTAACTCTGGGCAAAACTGCAATCCAACTTGTAACTTGCTACAGATCACCCACCATGCCCCAGTATTCCCACTCCTCTTTTCTTGATGTACTGGAAAATATTAGGGTTCAACCAAACACCCTAATAATGGGCGATTTCAACTACCCCACCATTAACTGGGAAAACTACTCATGTACCAACTCCTTCGCTCAATGCTTTCTGGAATTCATAAACTCCAATGCCCTGGATCAACTTATCCACACCCCTACCAGGGGCAACAATATCCTAGATCTAGTCATTACCAACATGAGTGACTGATGTTCCACACCTGAAGTCAATGCCTCATTGGTCCAATCCGACCATAAGCTAATTACTCTAGATATCCACATCCAACCCCCAACCCCCATTAAGGAAACCATGGTAAAACATTTCCCCAAAGCCAACTTCATGCTTCTTAAGACAGAAGTGGTGAACTTCATGACACCCATGCAGATGGACAATACAGTTATGACTACTGAATCCTACACAATTGCACTTTATAAGCACTTACACGAGTGCATGGATCGTGGTATCCCAAACAGAACCAAGACGCTATCCTCCAAAAAGAGAAAGCCAATCTGGTGGTCCCCTGCCATAAACAAACTGTACAACAGAAGGAAGAAACTCTTGCAAAAGAGAGTAAAATCCCACGAGTGGAGGAGCTCTCTGGTCAGCCTCAGTAAGAAGCTGTGATCCCTGATAAAATCCACCAAAGCTAGTTATGAAAACAAAAATGCTACTGATTCTAAAGACAACCACAAAGCATTCTATAGCTATGTCAAGAATCTCAATGGCAACACTCAGATCTGCTCTGAGTTACAGCACAATGGCACTAAATATACAGAACCAACTGATATTGCCAACATCCTGGCAAATAGGTTCAGTGCTAGCTTTACCCCCTAAAGAGCCCATCTCTATACCGGAAGAATGCAAAGTTCCTGTAATCATGGCTGCACAGGTAAAAACCACACTCTCCAAAGCCAAGAACACAGCATCCATGGGACCAGACAACATCCCAGGCTGCATTCTACATGAACTACAGACCTAAGTACCATGTTCAATCATAGCCTCACCTCAGGCTTTGTGCCTGCTGAATGGAGCACAGCAATGGTTATCCCACTCCACAAGGGGGGAGCCACCACGGACCCTGGGAACTACCGCCCCATTAGCCTGACAAGCCTGGTATGCAAGGCCATGGAACGTATCATCATGGAACTTATAAACAAAGACATTGGTAATCTCCAAACTCTGGACCCCACCCAGTTCGGGTTTGTAAAAGGCAGATCGTGTCTCCTAAACCTGATAGATTTCTTTGAAGCAGTCACCAAAGCCGTAGACAAGGGTAAGGTGGTTCACACAGCCTATCTAGATCTTGCCAACGCTTTCGACACCATCCCCCACTCTGGAATTATAGATAAACTCACTAAACTAGGTATAAATCCCTATGTCACAAGATGGGTTGCCAACTGGCTCACTGACAGAACCCAGACTGTGAAAGTAGCAGACTCCAAATCTGACTTCAAACCAGTGACAAGTGGAGTACCACAGGGTTCAGTCCTGGGTCCTCTCCTGTTTGGTATCTACTTCTCTGAAGTACAGGCTAACACAGAAGGTCATTGGCTAATGAAGTTCACAGATGACTGCAAACTAGGAGCCATAATCGAAACCCCTAATGATTTGGACATCCTACTAAAGGGCCTCAGTGAGATAGATGCCTGTTGTCAAAGCCATGGCCTCAAGCTCAATGCCAAAAAGTGCATTGTCATCCCCTTTGGTAAAAACTCTGTACCCATGAACTACAACATAGGCGGTAGTATACTTAACACCGAAAGTGTGATAAGAGACCTTGGGACACAGGTGGACAGTAGTCTCTCCTTTGATAATCACATCACCACAGTAGTCAGCAAATCCTTCTACTTGGCACACCTCATCACACAAGGTTTCTCATCCAGAAAAAAAGAGGTCATTGTTCCTCTCTACTCATCACTCATTAGACCCATTATAGAGTACAATGCCCCTTTTGGTATGTACCTCACAAAACATCTACAACAACTGGAAATGCCACAGAAATACCTCACAAAGAGGATTACCAGCCTCAAACAGATGCCCTACACAGACCATCTCAACAAACTCCAGCTTTACTCCGTCGCATATTGCCTACTCAGAGGTAATCTCTGCCTAACATACAAAGCTATGTCAAACCCAGAGCTGTTAGACATGCTCCACTTAAAGAAACCCCAATCCCTCCGAGCTACACACTCTAGGGACCTAAATCTTGTCACCACAATAAACAGAACATGCCGGAGGGATAGATTCCTGTCCCAGAGACTTCCCATACTCTGGAATAAACTACCTATCTATATCAAACAAAGCTCCTCATTAGCACTCTTCAAGAAAAATCTTGATGACTGGATGGGAAATAGGAAATTCACCCCGGGGATCACCTCTGTGGCTCTGCTCAACAGTGGCACAGGAAAATAATTTTCTTGGGTAGCAAAAGCCAGGGTACCTTTTTGGCTGGGCTTGTATAGGCCCCAGGGCAAATAGACTAGTACCTACCTATGAACCTATGAACATAGGTATCCTCACAATATCAAACTCTCCAACAAATGACTATGACCGAAACTGGCTACTGATCACTCTCAGTCTCAACAAATACCACCCTTAACTTGAGCAGTAGTCTATATTCCCCAGCAAATGGGAGCATATGCATCACTGCAGACAAGGCCATAATATAGACTTGAATACAAGAAATGCTCCATTAACTAATGCGATTTCAATATCAACAGCTTAATAACACAAATTGTGACATACATTACACACTAACAAATCTCAGCTTCACACATTTAGTAACCGAGTTCACCAGAGCAGCTTTTCAACAGGCAATCACTTTCTACTTGACTTAGTTATTACTGATGAACCCCAAACAATGCATGACATAAAAGTTCTGTCTCCATTATTTAGCAATCGTTGCCCCATGACATGCCCCCCCCCATAACTTTTGAACACAAGCCACAGCAAAGCATAGCTAAGCTGCACTCAGAATGTGCGACCTTACAGTGGCATAACCTTCTGAGTTACACTAACCCCTCCACTGTAAAGTTCACTCTTACCAAACCACTTTTAAAGCACCAAGACAAACTCTTCCTCAAAGCAGCCATGCTCCTTAAACCATTTCAGAACACATAGATTACTACAGATCTGGATAGCTTCTATAAACACAGGGACAATGACTCTCACCTTTGGAAACAATCCCCCTCAACAGACATCCCCACAAAAAAATCATAACTCTAAGACATGTAATGAAAAAGATCACCAGGAGGCACAAAAGCCAATTTGTTTACTTTTACCCAAAACTGTACACAATACAGCCATAAAAAGTTTTCTGGAAACTGCTGAATAACTTTAGAAGCCTCTCCCATCAAAAAGACTCACATGAAAAACAGGCCCTCAATACTTTCTCAGTGTATGCTACTCACTATGACTTCCTAAAAGAATTTACCTCCTACGCCATACTCAACCTGTCTACCCTCTACTGGTGCCAGCCCTCATTCCACATTGCAACTTCATATAGACTTCTAATCTGATCACACCTTACTCTATATTAAACTCTACTCCAAATATACTTAAGGATCTAGAAAAATCCCACAAACCCTGGGACCAGCAATATTCACCCCTGGTTCATCTCCTTGTGTGAAGATCATATCCCACAACTTTATAGTTACATCTATAATTTATGCAACAAGCAATACAAGGTCTGAAAAATGAAAAACAGTCAGGGTCACATCACTTCCTAAATCTGTCAGTCCATGCTTATCCAACTTCTTCAGGGCTATTTCCTTCCATCCTAATTTAGGTAAAATACTTGAAAATCCAACCAACAGCCAGACATCACGCCACCTACAGCAATACAGACTCCTCAGAATATTCCTGCCTGGTGTCTGTTCAGGTAAGAGGACAATACCTGCCCTATATAGCCTGATGGATGACAAAGTGTCTTCAGATGGGAACCGTGTTTATTGCCCTAGAGAAAACATCTAACATGGTCAACCACTTCCTTCTCCTATACTCCCTGCTAAATGCCACATTAAGCCTGCAAGTAGTGGATTGGTTTAACAATTTCCTGTCCAAATGGCACATTCAAAAAATATTGTTCCACAACCTCACCTTTTGCCCTTATAAACAAAGGAGTCCTACAATGTTCAACGTTATCACCAGTTCTATTCTCCCACTTCATTAACCATTTTCCATTTAATCACCCCAAAATAAGTATTTTTCTGTATGCTGGTGATATGGTCATCTACATTCCTGGCTCATCACTATGGCAAATTAAAACACTTCTATGATGTACTTTTTTCTGCAAGTGGTGGAGAACAAATCTGTTTAGTGGATAACATCAAATAGTAAGGAGTTTTATTTTGTGATCTGCATTATAACAAAGTATTTAAAAAAACACACAGTCAAACTCTTGTCTGCCTATACAAAATCAGAGAGAAATAGGATGAAGTAATGTTTCATGTTTGAAACATAATAATTTATGCAACTCTAGCAGTCGTCTATGCTATGGAATTTAAATGTGAAACATGCATGTCCATTGTCCAGCCTGCCCTTGCATGTACTTTTACTACGTACCACTGTTTTTCCTTGTCTGGAAAGAATCTCGTTTTGACCATTGTAAAGTTACCTTCTGAAGCCTCTGATTTGATATGTAAGAGTTAGATTTATAAAGATACAGGTTCAGCTGACAGACAGTTATTACAACTGTATCATTTAGCACTTTATTTCATGAATGGGCTCAAGAGAATTTATACTTGCAACTTTTAGTTTTAGAGAAAAAAATTACAGAGGACATCCTTTTGAATGATTTTTTTAAAGATGTCATTTATCCACAGCATAGAGATATTTAAAAATGTTTATACCCCTCTCCCAAAAAGGCACTTAAGTTAATAAACTGCTTCCTTAGAGTTATCACAGTGGTTTGTCATTTATTGAGAGAGACATTCAAAACAACTGTCTTGGGTGTATACATGGTTATATTCATACAGGAAATAAAACTGACATCCTACGCTTACTGATACCATTGATTTTGATCCAGATTATATAAAAATATTTTAATTTTGTTTCCACAATGCAGAATTTGTTGACATAACACGAAGAAAGAGAAAGAGAGAGAGGTAGGATGAAGTAATGTTTCTTTTAGCCAGTAGCAACACTTCTATAGAAGAATACAAAATATGTTTTTACAAAGACCCTTCAGCACCAATTGCATTGGTTCTTATTCCATTTGATGTTAGTACTTCAAAGCAATGGGAGAAGACGAATATTCTGGCTCCCTGTCTCGCATCTTAAAGAGAATTTATAATGACCTAAAGCTGTAAACTGTAATACATAGCATTAGCTAAACTATTAGCATTCCAAAAAAAAAATCAGAAGCTAGCAATAAAATAGGCATTTAACATGCTGATTTTATTTATAACAGCACATATCTTTCTATACCAGTACAGAAGTGATACCTATTTTTGTAGGATGTGTTAATTGATAAAGACTGTAATTACATTTATTTTTTTTTTCAGCAGCAGCAAAGCACAAAATGACAGTATTGCTGATAACAGGTTAATTTGTTTGTTTGTAACACAACTATTGCACTGATGTTTTTTTCCTGGAGCTTGGAAAACACATTCATATTACACAGCCAACCATTTTGCAATGCAAATAGGCTGAGCTGTTGGCAACATAGCGATCTGGACTATCCACACAGATTACCTAATACAAAGAAGGCATATAAAAAAAATCCAAACCACTTAAGGATACCGTCTTGCTTCAGCTTAACTCTTGCTCTCACCAGATAATATGTCTATGGTTCAGAAGGAGAGGGGAGTGGAACGAATGGCAGGAAGGGCAAGATAGAGACTTTTTGGGTAGGAAAAATATAAAAAATAAAAAGCATGCACACAGTGACAGCCTGCAAACATGAATGATTATAACTATGCCATTATACAACGACCCCCATTAATATTCAAAACCATGCACGCTGATTGGTCAGCGTGCACGTTGTAAATCAGTTATAGTAATGGAAAAAGGTCCGGTCACCCACACTTTTTCCATTACTATAACTCTTTTTTTACAGTAACGGAGAACGCAAGATCTCCGTTGCTTCACACTGTCTCGCTATGTTAAACAAGTTTAACATAGCGAGACAGCTTTAAAAAAAGCAACGGAGATTCTCCGTTGCTTTTTTTTAAAGCTGTCTCGTTATGTTAAACGAGTTTAACATAGCGAGACAGTTTGTAAAAAGCAATGGAGATCTTACTTTCTCCGTTACTTTTGCCCACAGCTCTGATGTACTGCGTAGGCATACGCATGCGCAGTATATCAGAACTGCCGCAGAATACCAGACAGCTGCGGAAGGGCAGCAAGGAGGCATTACAATGCCATTATTTAAGAAAAATAATTTTTTTTTCTTAAGTAATGTCATTGTATAATAGCAATAACCCATGCCTGGGTGTGGGTAATGCTGGATTTACCCACGGTTGACTTTGTTTGGCCACTCGGGCGTGGGTTATTGCTATAATACACTATAGATAGTTTCCACCAAGAAGAAAATCTAAAATAATTGATATAACTGGTTTCATTGACTGAAATGTGACTTTTCATTGATTGAAATTGATAAATGCTGTTTCAAAGTAGTAACATTTCTAATTAAAGTGGACAATCTTCATATAAAAACATAGTACTCATGCACTAGTGATTGCACATTAGGGTGCTAATTATTAACCTGACACATTTATGCCTGACTTCTGTATAAGTGGGTATAGTTTTCTTCATTTGTTTTGGTTGATTGTAACATTAAGTATTTGATGGTGATAACTGGGGTGAGTACCCAGCCTTCTCCAACCTATACTAGGAACCACTGCTAATGATAGGAGGAGTCTATGTGACCCTATAGGCCAGTGTGTACCTGCCATAAAGCCTAGCAGCCTTAGGTCAATAAGCTACTGGCTGTCCGGTATCCAGTTGCCCATCTTCGGTTACCTGGGATAGCTCTGCTAAGTGAAAGCCAGATGTAAAACCAATCAACCTGCCTACCATAAATTAATGGCTGCTGCACTCGGTATAGATTCACTAACAGGAAGGAGGTTGGAAGTGGACGATATAAAGGTAAAAAGATGCTGGGCATCCTGTGTATTGAGGAGTCAAGCTAGAAGGGCAATGCAGCAAAGCCACTTGGCTTGGGATCTCGAGTCAGCTACTTAAGAGGAGAACAGAGTAGGAAAGGTGTGGGAATTATGGTGAGGGGAGAGGCTTAATCAAATACTGAGGGATCCAATGAAAATCAGTGACAGACTCATGGCAATCACTTTCCAGTGTAAGGATAGGACAGTTTTCATAATCTCAGCCTATGCTCACAGCATGGTTGTGACAGCAAGGAAAAGAGTGCATTCGGGTAGCAGTTGCAGTACCTACTAGATAATGCAGGAAAACATGAACTGATTTTGATAATGGGAGGTCCTGCATTCATGTGGGTTTACTCTGGGTACTCCATTTTCCTCTCATGTTACAAAGACATGCATCTGGAGCATTTGTCCCCAGGCCTCCGCTGAAAATTGGCTCATTCCAAGTCGGATTTTCACAGTAAACAAATGTTAAATAAAATAAATTAAAATAATGTATTGGGGCTGTACTTAGTGAGTCAGGCTGCTCTACTCTGAACTCATCACTCACATGCTGCAATGCTGCCAAGGTACATGATACATCTGACAATCTGTATTTTGTAAAGTCAATAATACCTAAAATCCAGGAAAATTATATGATTTCCATGGTTCTCTCTCTTATCATATGCTATTATGTGCTAACCTGGTTCAGCCAAGGCTTCACTCTCTAAACTGTAACACCTCATCCCAGTATTTTTAAATAACACAGACTGATAAACATTGCTAGATGAAATTTAAGATGAGAACTGGAAGTTTGCCAGCCTGGGATATCCATCCCTGAACATTTTATAAAACTGGTTCAAGGACATATTTACCTTAGTTTAAAGACGGAGTCTATCAAGTTAGTAAGGCAATGGATGGAATGACGTAAGCATCTATATGTTGCTTTTTAAGCTCCTTACACTTCAGCAGCAAAAGTGCAGTAAACGATGACAGCAGATGTGTGTTTTGTCATATCAGCAAATACATACTTAATGAAGTCATTGTTTGTTATTTACATTAGACCCAAACTTGAGTATGGAATAACAATATGGAAACCCTATAGAAAAACAAGCAGGAATAAACTGGAAAGACTACAGCGGAAATATATGTTATTATGAAATACTAAAATATCTGAACTTGTACAGTGCCTCTTACAGATATTTAAGAAGAGATCTTATTCAGGTATATAGGGCATTTAGGGACAACTACCTCTGGGAATGTTTGGGGTTATCAAAACGTACTAGAAAATCATCAGATAACCTATGTAGAAGATTCTATAGGAATGAGAAGTGTACTAATTGGTTCTCTGACAGAGTAGCTGATGCTTGGAACAGACTACCAAATTACATTAAAGCAAGTACTAGTTTAGATATCTTTAAGAACAGCCTGGAAATTTATTATGGGAACAAGTGTTTTGGCATATTGGCAAGCTAGAAGGGCTTTAATGCCTGTGCTTGAAACATTTGTATGTATGTATACTTTTCTTCAAATTACTTTGAGGTAAAATTAGAAAACTTGGACTGATATTATTAGATGTTCCCCGGGATTCACTAATCATCCGTGTAAGACTAAATGAGTCTTACATGGAAACTGCAGCCTAAGAGGAAGACGTCAGCGCACCATGCATATTCATGAGGGCGCGCTGACTCAACTCTAAGGCTAACACGGAGCATGCATGAGTGCAGGGGGCGTGTCGGACTGCTGAGCAGTCCAAAAATCCACACCCCTGCAAGTCCCTCAATCAGCAAATGTCAACTGACATGAGCGAGTCCGCTCAAATGTGTACATACCCAACACTACACTCCCCCACATTCTAAACCCCTGTACAATTATAAAATGTAAAACTTTTATTTATTTTTTATTATTCCCAAAATAGCTGCCCGTATTTGTGCGTGTTTGCATGGGTTTGCCCATTGCTTAGCTACAGTTAGCAGTTTAGAGATCGAAAAGGATAATAAGAAATATATATGCAAATTAAGCCAAATAGCAATAGCGTAGTGGTAGAGCCGTCGCACAAAGAGGAGACATTCCCGGTTCGAGTCCCACCACTCCCCTTTCTATTTTCTGTAGGAAATCTGTATAGAAAAATAATTCCTGACATTTATCTTTTAAATTTTAGTAAAAAGCATTGAAATGGCCTATGTAGTAGTGAACGATATTTTATATATATATATATAAGAAGGTGAAATGGTTATGAATACTGATGAATGCATAAGTAACTTATCTTAAGCAATGTGAAGCATTGCTAAGCAAAGTTTACCAGTATTAAGCACATTTAAGTATAATTTCTCGTAGCTTAGCACTGCTTTAACTAGCGCAATGGCTTTGCGCGGAGCTGTGCATCGCTCCAACTTGCGAAAACAAAACATGTTTGCACGTAGCTGCGCATTGCGCTAACTAGCTCAACGTTGGGCAACGTAGAGCACCATAGAGCAATGTAGAGCAACGTTGGGCAAAGTTGAGCAAAGTCGGCTAAACACAGCCACACCTCCTAGCCGGTCTGGCCAGTAGTAAAACAAAAAGCAATGACAGGCCTCAAACCCAGGATACTGTGCACCATAATCACAGTACTGAACCACTAAGCCATGACAGCTTTTGATATGCATGTACTTTCAACACACACATACATATTAATGAAAGTTTACCCAGTGCTAAGCAGGTGTGCTTTCAGCTGAGATTTTTCAAAACCGGCCAATCACAAATACGTGCGGGAAATGAGGCATATTTAAGCCCCATAGGCGGGAATACTTGCCATAACTGGTTGTAGCTCCCATCTGCAGGCAGCATGGATGGTGTTGGAGAAGGCTCTCACTTTCGAGCACAACAGTGGGGCATTGAGGAGTCAAAAGTGATGGTTTGGCTCCTTGTCCATCATTATGATGACAGACTCCTGCAGGGCCAGTTCCAGGGCACTGAATACAAAGCAGAAGCCCAGAACCATCCAGCACATGATCTCACCAGTGCCACAGGCATCCCTCAGACTGGTGAGCAGGTCAGACACCACTACTCAGACCTGAAGAGATGCAAGGAGGACCGACTGAACCAGTGGATACAGGAGGCCTGTGGGATGGAAAATGCCCCACTACTGAGCAGGTAGCCATGGAATGAAGTATGTAAGAATTGCTATTGTAGTCTATATTATGGATAGGTATATGTCTCAATATCACTTCATTTACTTCACAGCTGCAGGTGTCCGTGCTGTGAATCAGCAAGCCTATGCAGATAGGCTGCTAAGGCTGCGCCACCAGGCAGGTTAGTAATTATTCTGCATGTATTGTTATATAAAATAAGTGAGAGAGCCTGAAAAAAAGTGTTGTAGCCCAATAATAAAGGTATAATTTTATTTATTTATTTAAATTTGTTGACCGGGAGTGTCCGACTGGACGTGGGTCCATTTTCAGCGGAGGCCCGGGGAGAAAAGCTCCACAGTACAATAAACAGACAATAGTTACATTGGATTACATAGCGATTAACAATTTAACATAGAAATTACTTACAACATATTTACAGATGAAGAACATAGTACATCAGTAGACAACTAGAATCTTTATCTGTGAAATACATAACAGGCATTAACAAATGTAGCAATGAGAAGTTCCTGCTGTATAATAAGTACTAGGCTTATGAGCATCTGAGCTTGCTATCATCAAGGTAGTTAGTGGAGGTGAAAGAAAGGTAGTAGTTGGATGGGGTGGATGATATTAGAGTGGGAGTTGCAAGGGCATAGCCAGCATGTTTTAGGTGCTTTTAATAAAGTTTTGAAGTTGGTGCAAGATGGTACGGAGGTAATTGTGGGTGGGAGTGAGTTCCATAATTTGGCTATGGCGCAAGAGAATATTGCTTCACCAGCAGAGTTATTGGCTTTAGTGATCTGCAAGTGATTTTTGTTGCTGGATCTTAGTGGTCTGGTGGTGCGATAGGGTTGGAGTAGATTCTGGAGGGATGGGACATTTAGTGGATGGTTTACTAGTTTGTGGGTGAGTGAGAGTTGATACCACTGAAGGAGGTGAGGGAGTTCAAGCCAACCAGTTCAGCAAGTGAGAGACAGTGGTGACTATGGTAGGATGCCCCTGTGGCGAATTTGGCGATTTTGTTGTAGCAGGTCTCTAGCTTGTTTAGATTACATTTCCTTAGGTTGGTATATACTGGAGAGGCATAAAGTAGGGTGGAGATAAGGTGGGAATTTGCTATTGAAATCTTTGCTGCTTTGGTGAGAAATTGTTTATTTCTGTATAATGCTCCTAGTTTTTTGTGGACTTTTTATGGTCATGGATATGTGAATGTCAAATTTTAGTTTATTGTCTATTTCCACTCCTAGCAATTTGGTGTGTTCAGTTGGGTTTATAGTGGTGTTGTCTTTTGCTGTGATATTAAAGTGAGAGTTGTTTTGAGTATGTTTGGTGGGTTGGAAGATGAGTAGTTTAGTTTTGTTTGGGTTGAGTATTAATTGGGCATCGGATAACCATGTTTCAACAGAGGAAAAGGCTTCCTGTGTGACTTTTTGCAGTTTGGGTAGGGACTGGGCTGAGCAGACGATGGTTGAGTCATCTGCATATTGGATGAGTGTGCCATGTTTGGTGGCAGAGGCTAGATTATTGGTGTAAACAGAGAAAAGTAGGGGTCCAAGGATGCATCCTTGGGGAACCCCTATGGAGACAGGTAGTTGGGGAGATATGTCATTCTGCCATACAACGGATTGTTGGCGGTCAGACAGGTAACTCTGAAACCAGTTGGTGACTGATTGTGAGAAGGATAGGTTATTGAGGACAGAGATAAGTTGTTTGTGTGGGACCATGTTAAATGCTTTAGATAGGTCTAGGAAAGTAGCAGAGGAGAGATAGCCATTGTTTTTATGCTGAAGGATAGTGTTAGTAAAGGAGAGTAAGGCAGTGGTGGTGCTATGGTTTTGTCAGAAACCATGCTGAGTACTGGAAAGGAGGTTGTTAGTAAGGAGGTAGTGTGAGACCTGAGAGTGTATGCATCTCTCTAGTATTTTGGAGAGTGGAGAGAGAATAGCTATGGGGCGGTAATTGGTTAGTTCTGCAGAGGGTCCGCCTTTGTGGATGGGGAATTATATGTGAGACTTTCCACAATGTGGGAACGTAACTTTCTGACAGAGATCGGTTAATCAAGATGGATACTGGGTAGGCCAGAGCATCAGCTGCGATTTGTAGGTATTCACTTGGGAGGTTGTCTGCTGCTAATTTAGTGGGTTTAAGTTTAGTTAAGAGTTTTTTTATGTTGGAGGTAGGTACAGGAGTGGGGAGATTACTAGTTGAAGGTGTGGGTTGGAGGGGAGGGGGGTTGTGTTGTTTAGCTAGTGATAGTATGGTTTGGGTGAAGTGTGTGTTGAATGAGGTAGCAATATTTTCTGAGGAGTGAGGGATGTTAGGAGGAGGGGTACTGACTTTACCTGGATGGAGGATGGAGTTTATGGAAGACCAGAATTGTTTGGGGCTGTGTTGTGAGGAATCTAGGGCAGACTGGTGGTATTGGAATTTGTCCTGTTTTATTAGCTTTTTGACTCTATTGCGTAGTTTTAGGAATGTTTGTCTAGCTGCGGGGGTTTTGGTTTTGCACCAGTGCTCCCAGGCTTTATCCCTGTTTTTCATTTCTGCTTAGCTGACTTATAATAAGTCTTGAATAATTTATCTGCATGTACTGTTATATAAAATAAGTGAGAGGGCCTGAAAAAGAGTGTTGTAACCCATTAATAAAGGTATAATACGTCTTGAATAAGTCTTCTGCATGCACTGTAATATCAAATAAATGAGAGAGCCTCTAGAAAAGTGTGTAATGTAATTAATAAAGGTATAATTCCTGGAGTGTGTCCGTGTCACTTTCTTCGATATGTTGTTGTACTCTTGCATTATAGAAATAGTACTGTTGTATTAAGCGCTGTCAACCCACACTTGGGTAGGCCCATATAGAAGGGAGTGCCAGTAGCTGTTAAGCATATATACAGTCCCCATTAGCCTGACGAGCTTGGTCTGCTAGGCCATGGAATGTATCACCGTGGAACTCATAAACAAAGACATTGGTAATCTCCAAACTCTGGACCCTACCCAGTCTGGATTTGTAAAAGGCAGATCATGTCTCCTAAACCTGACTGACTTCTTTGAAGCAGTCACCAAAGCCATAGATGAGGGTAAAATGGTTCACACAGCCTATCTAGATCTCGCCAAGGCTTTCGACACCATCCCCCACTCTGGAATTATAGATAAACTCACTAAACTAGGTATAAATCCATATGTCACAAGATGGGTTGCCAACTGGCTCACTGACAGTACCCAGACTGTGAAAGTAGCAGACTCCAAATCTGACTTCAGACCAGTGACAAGTGGAGTACCACAGGGTTCAGTCCTGGGTCCTCTCCTGTTTGGTATCTACTTCTCTGAAGTGCAGGCTAACACAGAAGGTCTTTGGCTAACAAAGTTTGCAGATGACTGCAAACTAGGAGCCATTATCAAAACTCCTAACGATGTGGACAAACTACAAAAGGGCCTCACTGAGACAGATACCTGGTGTCAAAGCCATGGCCTGAAGCTCAATGCCAAAAAGTGTATTGTCATCCCCTTTGGTAAAAACTCTGTACCCATGAACTACCACATAGCTGGTAGTCTACTTAATGCTGAAAATGTGATAAGAGACCTTGGGACACAGGTGGACAGTAGTCTCTCCTTTGATAATCACATTGCCACAGTGGTCAGGAATCCTTCTACATGGCTCATCTCATCACAAAAGGATTCTCATCCAGAAAAAAAGAGGTTATTGTTCCCCTCTACTCATCACTCATTAGACCCATTATAGAGTACAATGCCCCTTTTGGTGTGTACCTCACAAGACATCTACAACAACTGGAAAGACAGAAATACCTCACAAAGAGGATTACTGGCCTCAAACAGATGCTCTATGCAGACCGTCTTAAAAAACTACAGCTTTACTCCATCGCATATTGCCTACTCAGGGGTGATCTCTGCCTAACATACAAAGCTATGTCAAACCCAGAGCTGCTGGACATGCTCCACTTAAAGAAATCCCAATCCCTCTGAGCTACATGCTCTAGGGATCTAACCCTTGTCACCACAATAAACAGAACATGCTGGAGGGATAGATTCCTGTCCCAGAGACTTCCCATACTCTGGAACAGACTACCTATCTATGTCAAACAGAGCTCCTCATTAGGACTTTTCAAGAAAAATCTTGATGATTGGATGGGAAATGGGAAATTCATCCCGGGGATCATTTCTGTGGCTCTGCTTGACAGGGGCACAGGAAAATAATTTTCTTGGGTGGCCAAAGCCAGGGTACACTTCTTGGCTAGGCTTGTATGGGCCCTAAGGCCGATAGCCTAGTACCTACCTATGAACCTATGAACTGTTGGTTAATGGCTGGCATGTATAGGTTAATCTGGCACATGAGTAGCTTGTTATTGTGTTCCCCAGAAATGTCAGTGTGCTGCTAGAAATGTAGGGGGCTGTTAAAATATAATTGATAATGTCACCTGAACACATCCAGATATGTAGGTATATAAATATAAATAAAATATATAAATACGTAGCAGTAACATCTGCATCCTGGACAGTTTGTATGTCAGATACAGGTCAGGTATATAAAGAACTAGCAAAACCGATTTCACAATTTAATGGACATTACTTACTGTAATAATGCATGTAGGGGATACATACCTGCAGTCAATAGGAATGTAGTGTAAACCATAAGTACATATAAGTTGTTAAACGAGGTATCTTTTTACACCCTACTGTATGTGCATAAACAATGCAGTTCCACACCTCAATGGGTATGTCTAATCTCAAAACATTTGTTGGGACATATGTCCAATTGGTTTATAAATATCTGCATTTACTTTGATGCATGTGCCCTGTTCAAATACCACAATCTTGGTGGCCTGTTGCCACCAATCAATACTGCATGCTGTTGGAATGTCCACTGTTGTTCTATATATGCATGTGTTATGCTTGCTGTTCAACTGTTGGAACTCTGATGTGTTGGGTTAATGGGAATACTACTGCATGCTGTTACAACTAATTTGGAATGCTGTTGGCTGTTACCAACCCATGTTGTCATTAAATCCTCCTAAACATAGAACGTATGGGAAGGCCGGTCCCAGCGGACCCACCTGTCCCACCTCAGCTGGCGATGGCACCTGGCACCAGCAGGTCCGGTGCCCAGCCCAGGACCTCCTCCTCTGTTGGCCCTCTGCCACCTTCAGGTGGAAGCACTGCAGAGGATGGGGCTCGTCCCCACCGTGCAAGTGTGGCCAGAGGAGGGCCACCTATCACCCTCCAAATGGTCTGGGCTGTGGTGCGTAGGGAGATCGAGTGTTCAGTCGTTGATCCTCTACGCCAGCTTGAGGCACGTGTGGCGTGACTCCCAGGTGAGCCTGCCCCACCTATGCAGCCCCCAGCACAGCCACCCTGTGGGCAGTGAAGGTGCAGTGGTGAATGCCCATGGGTGGGGATTTCAGTTCCACTGTTGTCATCTGTGGGCTCATGGGCTTGCGATTTCCAAACATCCTTCCCCGTCAATGGTGTTCACCCACCACATGTGTCATATTCCGCCCCTGTATGCGTCTTGTTTGTCTTGTCTATTTACCTCCCCAACCTACCTCCCCAAATATACCTACTTCCCATACCCCACATTCCACTCTCACCTGAAAAAAAAAGGGCAATCTGCTCCCAAAAACAAATTACGCCCCATACATATCTGCCCATTTTGCACACATGTCCGCTGGACACATAAACTGATATTTAACTGGCAGTACAACATACTTTGTTGTCCTCACCCCTCTCTCAGGGGTGGAAGGTTTCATATTTCCCTCCAAATTTCTAGCATATGCACAGCTGTTGCTGTTAAAGAAATGGGCAGCTATGGACCTTCCCTACACCCGTCCTGCACATCCCAAGCTGTTTTCCCTACTGTCTTTCCCTCTTTGTGCCCCTTTTTCACCACTTTCCTATCTCCCCATTTTCTTTTCTTTCAAAGAAATGAGCGTGGGGGTTAGCTGGAGTAAGCAAATTACGCCCCATACATATCTGCCCATTTTGCACACATGTCCGCTGGACACATAAACTGATATTTAACTGGCAGTACAACATACTTTGTTGTCCTCACCCCTCTCTCATATATGTATGTACACCAATGGATGTTTATATGTATGTGTATATACATATGTATATATATATATATATATATATATATATATATATATATATATATATATATATATATACACAAATGGAGAGAGAGAGAGAGAGAGAGAGAGAGACAGGTTCATATTTACTGCGAAAGATGCCTGGTGACAAAGCCATGGACTCAAGCTCAATGTTGAAACTGCATTGGCATCCCTGGCATTCTGGGAAAAACCCATGAACTACCACATTTTTGGTAGTCTACTTAACACCGAAAGTGTGATAAGAGACCATGGGACACAGGTGGACAGTAGTCTCCCCTGTGATAATCACAGTGCCACAATAGTCATGTAATCTGTCCACGTGGCACACCTCATCACAAAAGGTGTGTCATTCAGGGAAATATAGGTCAGTGTTCCCCCTCTACTCATCACTCATAAAATACATTATAGAGTACAATACCCCATTTGGTATGTACCTCACAAGACATCTACAGCAACTGGAAAGGCCACAGACATACCTCACAAAGAGTAATACCGGCCTCAAACAGATGCTCTATGCAGACCGTCCCACAAAACAACAGCTAGACTGTGTTGCATACCGCCTACCCAGAGGTAAGCTCTGACTAACATACAAAGCTATGTCAAACCCAGAGCTGTTGGACATGCTCCACATAAACAGATCACAATCGCTATGAGCTACACACTCTAGGGACCTAAACCTTGTCACCTCAATAAACAAAACATGCTGGAGGGATAGATTCCTATCTCAGAGTCATCCCATACTCTGGAACAAACCATCTATCAATAGCAAACAAAGCTCCTCATTAGCAGTCGTCATGAATAATCCTGATGATTGGATGGGAGATAGGAAATACACCCTGGGAATCACCTCTGTGGCTCTGCTTAACCGGGGCACGTGAAATTAAATTACATGTGTGTCAAAGGCCGGGGTAGTGTATGGCTAGGCTTCTATAGGCCCTAGGGCCAATAGCCTATTACCTACCTATGAACCGATACACACCCACATGTACTTGTTGCAATAATTGCTATGTGAGGTTGACTAAGTGTGATGGTGAATGTGTTGGTGAATGTGTCAAAGTTCTGTATATGTGTGATAGCTTAGTGGGAAACTGTTTCTGTCATGCTATGTTGTGTCCTAGCTCTGATCCCAGCAAAAGATATGTATGCTAATGCTAGGCAGAAAAAGCAGTATGGCAAACGATCTGAGTTAGTCCCTTGGTGTTGACTGGGGTGTGTCATTGTAGGCTAAAGCAGTACATGTATGCTTATTGATTGGTACTGCTGGTGAATCCAAACCCCGTATGAAGTGTAGTACTACCTGAAGCTGTAGGCCTAAACAGCACAGTATGGTGTATGTCCACATTGCTTGGAACCACTGTTTTGTGTGTTCCCTGTAGTCAACACAGATTACATACCTCAGGCATAAGGTTTTGTAAGTACTGACACACAGTACTGTATGGTACACAGGTAAAGCTCATCTGGGTTGCCATACCTTTGTGTCTTGTATGTATGTCTGATGTGTGTGTGGGTATGCCTGTAACATGCCTTCAGTCATATGTGTGTTACAGGATATAAGTGCGTATCTAGCAACATGTATAGTCTAGTACATCAGTATGCCACCTATATTAATGAATGTGCACATATGTTAGGCAGGGGTTTGCCATCAACAACTAGTGTGGTATACTGGTAATACTGTAACTGGACTTTACAATCATTGCAATGGATGACATATTTCTTTATGTATTAGCTTGATATATACCTCCTGTGGCTAGGTGGTGCATTGTGTCGCATACAGTGTGCCATGTACTGTTGTATAGTCTTACATACTGGTTTCTCTTTGTTGCTGTGCAGAACATAGTTTGATATATAGAGCATGCCAGGCACTGTCAAGCGGTTGAGTTGAGCACTGATATGTGGTATTGCAAGTGTGTATCCTCTGACAGCCAATAGGTTGCTATATATGGCAGTTCAGTGATATCAGTACTTTAGAATGTTAAGTGTGCCACATGACTTGCTCACGCATATTGTGTCATTGTCTTCCAGGGTCATGGCCCACCATCGCAATCCTAGCTATAGCCTAGCAGAGGATGAACAAATAACAACCAGCCTGGTTCAGCACTACACCCTGCTGTTCTCAAGAACCAGCCAGGACCAGCATGAGCAGACTGCACTGTGGCAAGATGTTGTCCATAGGGTAAATGACATAGGCAAGCATAACCGGACATATGAGCAGATATGCCATCACTGCATTGATTTATATCGGCATGTCCGTCAGCGTGCGTCTGATGTCAGTAGACAACAGCTTGCCACAGGTAGTGGGGTAGCCATCCATCCCCCCCTCACCAGAGTGGAGGAGCTGCTCCTGATCCTGGTGGCTCCTGGCCAACAACAAAAGCAAACATGTATCATCATGGAAGCTGGAGCCACCCAGCGAGTTGACACGGAGCGTGCAGGTAACATGGCATATCTGTAGACTACTGTTACCTCCACTGGTAGATCATGCATGTGTGAGATGTGTACTGTGTAGTTAGAAGATGTGGAGCCTGGTGTTGTGCAATACTGATAATTTGGAACATATTCTGTAGGCCTGTGACTATCAACCATTGTACTACTGTAAGATTGCAAACCCACAGTAGCAATGCCACAGTTGTTGCCACTGACAAACTGTCCCATATCCTTGTAGGTCCCTCTGGTGTGACAGCAAAGCAGCAGATCCATGCTGGTGAGTGTGTTCTACATTTAATATTGCAAATTAAATGTGCATGTCATAGGTGAGGTGTAGGCCATGTACACTTAACACACCTACGCATAATGTATGCTGTGCATGTTTGCTGTGAGACTATGCACATCCCAGTAATGTGAGTAGCTGCCTCAAACACATGCAATACACAGAGCATCCCACACAATTGTGGCAACACTGTAGTGGACATTGGATAGGCAGAGTCGATACACATGCACACAACATACACAACTTTGTCATATGCAGTACATGTTAATATGCTACACGGCGTATTCAGACACCCGCTGTAAGGTCACACTCCAGTATCCCAAATGTCATCCACACAGCACACATAATATACCTAAGGGGTAGAGGCCTATCATGGGGCTGTGCATAACACATTCATGTTAGGCAATGCTCCTTATCGGGCACCTTACAAACCCATGTAACAACTGGCTGTAAAATGGTGAATGCAGCCATGGTACTGCAGTTCAGGTACAGCATGCTAGGTGCCGGTCTGGCACACATTAGTAGGCTTGAGTGACCACATGATGCTGCATGATGATGGCTCATAGTACTACACCCCATCCAGTTACAGTAACCACAGTACTACACATAGCATTCATTGCTATGCACCTCAGTGTTGTGCTTGTGCAAACATATGCACCTATACACAATAAGCATAGCAAACACCATTTGTACAAAGTGACGCATATATGTCTTGTAATGCTATTGAGTGTTTAGGTCACATGACACACATTGGGTATGAGTGATGTTTAATGTTGCAGTTGTGTTGTAGCATGGCATGTCATGGCTGGCACTGGCATGGCCACAACATGTCCTACACTCACCATAACCACTGTACAATGGCTATGTTGAGCAATGGTATTCCATCAGGTATACATGCACCACATGGGGTTGAGAGGGTGGCCTAATGGTTAAGGTGTTTGCCTTACAGACACAAGGTACAGAGTTTGAGTCTCACAAGGGATAATTGGCTAGGCTTAAATGGCTCACAAGGGCAGTTAGCTTAGTACTAATCTATTATACTGTGGAATAGACTGCCCATACATGTCAAACAGAGCACCTCATTGGCCTTCTTCAAAAGGAACCTTGATGATTGGATAGGAGATAGGAAATTCACCCCGGGGATCATGTCAGTTGCCCTGCTAGACAGGGGCCCAGAGAAGTAAATATTGTGGGAAAAAATTTCCAGGGAATTGTTATGGCTAGGCTTGCATAGGCCTTAGGGCCGATGGCCTAGTACCAACCTATGAACCTATGAACTCATCCTATGTGTATACATAGCATGCATGTGCTAAACCTGTGTCCACAATTATCTGCTAAAGACACAGACGCTCTAATCAGAAATGGATATCTATGTGACACACAGATACACATCCAGCCATGGTATGTATACCTGTGAGTGATGGTGCACAGGACATTGCAGAGCTTTTAATACTTGCACAGCAATGTTGTGTCCATGTACACATTGCATTCAAGGGTGAGGCCAATCACTGAACAACAACACACATGCATCAAAGCCATGTATACTGTTATTAGCAAGGGCTGCCTACACTCACACTGCATGCTGTTGAGCAACACATGTCCTGCATGCTGACGTGTGATATGACTGTTTGGCTTGTGGTACTGTACCCCATCATCAACCGCTATTGAGTATGTTCTGGATTGCTGGTGGTGTGTGTGTGTGTGTGTGTGTGTGTGTGTGTGTGTGTGTGTGTGTGTGTGTGTGTGTGTGTGTGTCTGTGTCTGTGTGTGTGTGTGCGTGTCTGCTTTAGTGAGGAGTGTATTTGTGTGCATGTGTGCATGTGTTCATGTGTGCATGTGTGCATGTGTGCATGTGTTCATGTGTGCATGTGTGCATGTGTGCATGTGATCATGTGTTCATGTGTGCATGTGTGCATGTGTTCTGACATCATGTACAGGTTGTAAAGTGTGTTTCCTGTCTTCCATTCACAGGTGCTGAGGTTGGGCTGGTTCACTGCAGCAGGGAACCTGATGTCACTGAGTCAAATAGTGATAATGAGGATAGGTGTGTTGAGGCACAAGCATGTTTGCCAGGGTCTGTCATTGGGAAACCAATTGACAGTACACACGTGTCCACCCCATCCATGCACACAGTCATACTGCCAATATATCCATCACCCATGCCCTTAGCTGAGGGACAGTGTACAGTCGGCATTGGCCAGAACAGTGTGGTATCTATGGTGCATGCATCCCGACACAGCAGCCATACCCAGATGTCTGGAATGGTACCACATAGGCAGATGTCCAGGGGTTCTTGTCAGAGCACTGCTGCTCATCATACCCCTGGCAGACGTGTCACAGGTCTTACAACCTCACGCATGTTCCAGGCTGTCATGGAGACACAGGCACGTATGGAACGGTACACCAGACAGGGACTAAGGGCACAGAGGGCACATAACACCACTGTAATTGACAGCATCCATGACCTAGCAGGTGCCATCCATAATTACACTGAGGTCACTGATAGACGTTGGGGTGAGATATTAGATGTCCTTCGAAATGTCATGTCCATGTGTCAGGACAGTGCGGGATGGTTGAGATGTCGATGTGGACATATGCCAGCAACATCAGCAGCTGGCAGTCGCCGCGAACGTCCCTCAAGTCACAGCCGCTCCCGTAGTGCCAGTACCAGCCCCAGCAATGTTGGGGGTGGTCTGTCCATAGACCGTCCTAGAAGACCACGTGCACGTGGCTCCAGACAGTCCCAGCAGGGTCCTGGGTCCAGTGTACATCTGTCCACCTCTGAGGATAGTACCCAGTCTGGTTTAGTACTGGATACTGTCAGTAGCACACCTGCCAGGCACAGGTTCCATATCCATGGCCAGAGATGGTGATCTGTAAAGCCTGTCAGGTACAGTCTGTGGCTGTCCCACAAATCCCAGTATATGGCAGCCACATGGTGGAACTGTGTGCATACAGACACACACCCACATAAACCAGACACCGAGGGCTAACACATACCTGCACACATTACATCAACATTGGCCCATAGCAGTACTCTTGGCCCTCACAGACACACACACACACACACACACACACACACACACACACACACACACACACACACACACACACAAACATACATGTCGATTGTATGGCTCAATGTAGGCCTCTGGCAAACCAACAACACACCCTGTGCATATGATGAAACCTGTGCCACCTCCTGTCATCTGTAACATTGATGCAGGAACAGGCTACCATGGTGCTGATGCACAGGGTGACTTTATAGCAGTATAGCAATATTAGCCTGTTGTCAGCAGTAAAATGTAATGATATCCTTGAAGGTGTAGCTGAATAGACATGATGCATTAAAGCTATGATTGTCAATGTAGTATTGTTTACACCAGTGTTAGTTCTAATAGTGTATTGTCCACCCATGTGCCACTTGGCTGATGTGTGTAGTATTGGCAGCATGTGTTAGAGAGTGGACAGTATGTGTGGGATGTGTGTAGCACAGATTTGCAGGTGTACATTTGTGAACATGGTGGAGGTGCACTGTCTGCATGTACGTGCATAGTGGACACATGAGCAGGGTGACATGCCCTGTATTACACAGTAACACTTCATAGTTTCTATTGGTGGCCAGTATGCATTGTACTACACACATTTTGGAACATGAGTACACATGTGTGTATGACATGGTTTGTCATTGTTTTGCATTCTGGTAGTATACATAACCTCAACAGCCTGACCATAAACAATCGTTAGATGATGTCTTAACAACTGACACACAGATGTAGGACACACAGTAACATTTGGATCCTTCAGGTACTATACTATCCCATTAACCAGTGGTATTCACCTGCACCCACTCCTGAGGCCACTCCTGTTTGGCATATAGCTCATTTAGGTGCAAGCAATCACAGTAGGGATATGTCCGTCCACATCTGGAAATGCATACTGTGGCCTATAATGCATTCTCCAGATGACACACACATCCTCCACAAGGGTATCATAGAGACAGATACCTGTTGTCAAACCCATGCTGTAAAGCTATAAGCCAACTAAAGGATAGTCATCCACATTTACAACACATAGTATCCCCACAGTACCACATAGGTAGTAGCCACCAACATGTTGAACAGGTACCGATGTGTACATGCAGCCAAGTGTTACGTCATCTCTCCTTTGGTAATCACTTTCCAAAGGTATTTTGAAATCCCTCGGTGGATCACATAAGCAATATCAGGTCTGCATGCATATCCACAAACCTATAATGAATACCCATCATTGACAGACTTTTCTGTGTTTGAACAGGTCTGAAATATACCTCAGCCATAAATCCTCACTCACACTATTCAATAGAAACCGTAATGAGTGTGTGTGACACGGATGACCTAGGCCAGGGATCACTGCAGTGGCTGAGCTTGTCACAAGCATACAGATGTGACCTAAGGTCTGGAAAGCGGCAGCACACTCTGGCAAAGATGACAGATGTGTTCATGGAGAAAGCAGGATTCCTACCTAGGAAATAATTGAGGTCACATGTACGTATATGTATTTGCCACACAGCTACCTGACATGTGCAATGCACATACTGTTGTCATACAGTAGTAAAAGCAAAACCCACAACACATTGACCAACAGTGTCACACACATAGAGTACACACACACTCACCAAGTGCAGGATTCAATCCCCTACCTAACTACTTTTTGATAACAGAGCAATAGACATTAACACGACGTGCTATATACATTACTGGAAGTTTTCTTTCCACAGGTATATTTGTAGGATGGTGACATCATCAGACTTGGCAAAGATAAGTATACCACTTTTAAGGTGTTTTACTACTCTCCAAAAAGGTTGTGCTTCTCCAAGGAGATCACACACAAACACACACTGTTGTCAAGTGCAGGATTCAAACCCCTACCTAACTACTTTATGACAGTACAGGAGTATGCATTAACACAATGCACTATGCAAATTACTAGGAGCTTATTTTTCCACAGGTACATTTGTAGGATGGTGACATCATCAGACTTGACAAAGATAAGTATACCACTTTTAAGGTGTTTTACTACTCTCCAAAAAGGTTGCTCTTCTCCAAGGAGATCACACACAAACACTTGTCAAGTGCATGATTCAAACCCCTACCTAACTACTTTATGATACTACAGGAATATGCATTTACACAACACACTATACACATTATTGTGAGTTCTCTTTTCCACAGGTATATTTGTAGGATGGTGACATCATCAGACTAGACAAAGTGGGTTACATTAGGTGACATTAGGTGGGCTACATAGAAGGAATTTCTAAACATTTTGGCCGTGTGATCATCAAAGGAGAGTTTACTATCTACCTGCGTCCCCAGGGCCATAATGAATTTCTTCGTACATACTGGATTACCACCTATGTGGTAATTTGTGTGCACTTTTGTTTTATTCAAAGGGGATGACTATGCATTCTTTGGCATTCTGCTGGAGGGCATTCTTTTGACACCAGGTATCTCTCTCTGTAAGACCCTTCTGGAGGATGTCTGTGTCAGCCATAGAGTCAATTATGGACCACAGTTAGCAGTCATCTGCAAACCTGTTCAGCCATACTCCTCCCATGTTTGCCTGTACCTCTGAGCAGTATCTACTGAACAGATGGGGTCCCGGGACCAAGACCTGTGGGATGCCATTTGTGACTGGTTTAGAATCGGACATGGCACACACAACTCTAAACAAGTGTGTTTGATCTATGAGCCACTTGGCCACACATCCTGTGACATAGCTGTTAATGTTCAAGCTGGTAAGCTTGTCCATGATGACAGAGTGGGGAATGGTGTAGAATGTCCTTAGTGAGGTTCAGGTGGGCTGTGTGGACTACTTTCACCTCCATCTATGTCCGTGGTAACTGTTTCAAATAAGTCAACTAGGTTTAGGAGGCAGGATCTGCCTTTAACAAGGACAAGTTGGGTAGAGTCCAGTGTCTGGAGGTCCCTGATGTCTCTGTTTATGGGTTCCATGATAATTTGCTCCATAGCTTTGCAGACCAGGCTAAGTAGACCTATGGGGCAATGGTTTCCAGTTTCTGTTGTGGCACCCCCTTTGTGGAGCTGGATGACTGTTGGTGTATGCCATTCTTTGGGTACATAGCCTGTGGTACGATTGAGTCTGGACAGTGAATGTAGGTGAGGGTGTATTTCCTTTTGGGGCTGGTGTAAGATGCAGCCTGGGACACCATCCAGTCCCACTGATGCCGTGTTCTTAGCTTTGGAGAGGGCTGTCTTTATCTGCATGTCCATGAAGTCTGGAGCTCTACATTCTTCTGGGATGAACACAGGCCCTTTTGGGGGTGATGGGGGTGAGTTTGCACTGAACTTGTCCCCCAGGATGTGGGCAATGTAAGTTGGTTCAGTGTATTTCTTGCCAGTTTTCAGTAGCTAACAGCATATTTGGAAGTTGCCACCTACATGTTTGATATAGCTAGCGAAGGCTTTGTGGTTGTTATTCTTACATTCCTTGGCAATTTGTCTTTAGAAACTGGCCTTGGATTATTTTATGAGCGATCATTGTTTCTTCCTAATAATGATCAGTGATGCCTTTCCTTTTGTGAAGTTTGCTCTATCATGTGTTCGTTTCCTCCTTCAGTTGTCTAGCTTATTTATGGGCGACGACCACCAGATTGGTTTCTTATTTTTGGAGGAGTGCATCTTGGTTTTATTTGAGACGTCTCAATCCATGCATCCCTGTAGATGCTCATAGGATGCACTTGTAAAGATTGTATAGCATTATCATATAGCAAGGGGTTTTGGAACTTTCCACTTTGGTCTTGGGAAGTGTGCAGTTTGCATTTGAAAATGTCTTCACAGTGGTTTCATTGACTGGGGGGGGATGCGGATGTCCAGTGTGATTACTTTATGATCTGATATTACCAGCAAGGGGTTTATCGCTGTTGTGGAACACTGGTGATGATCAGGTCCAGTATGTTGTCACCTCTAGCGGGCATGGTGACCAGCTGTTCCAGGGCGTTAGAGTTTTTAAACTCTAGGAAACATTGGGCAAAGAACGTTGTACATGAGTAATTCTCCCACTCAATGTTTGGGTGGTTGTAATCTCCTCATATAATGGTGTTTGATAGGACCTTTATATTTCCCACAGTTTTCAGGAATACTGAGTGAGGTTCCTGAGACAAGGTAGGTGATCTGTAGTAGGCTACAATCTGATAAGCAGCTTTGTCCAATGTTAGTTGCACTTGCATGGTCTCCAAGGCCTCATGCTGTGCCACTAACCTGAAGGTGTGGGTATCCATAAGGTAAATGGATACACCCCTTCCTTTTGTATTTCACTCATGGTTTTGGGTCTGAAGATCAGAGGGATTGTGAGTGTTTTACGTGGAGCATGTCCAACAGCTCTGTGTTTGACATAGCTTTGTATGTTAGGCAGAGATCACCTCTGAGTAGGCGATATGCGAGAGAGTATGGCTGGAGCATTTTGAGAGGGTCTGTGTATGGCCATGTATTTCAGGCTGCTAATGCTCTTTGTGAGGTATTGCTGCAGGCTTTCCAGTTGTTGTAGTTGTCTTATGAGGTACATAGCAAAAGGAGCGGTGTACTCTATTATGGTTCTAGTGAGTGATGAGTAGAGGGGAACAATGTCCTCTTCTATTCTGCATGGGACACCTTTTGTGATGAAGTGTGCCACATAGGAGGATTTTCCAACTACTGTGGGGATGTGATTATCACAGGTGTGTCCACTGTCCACCTGTGACCTAAGGTATCTTGTCACACTTTCAGTGTTAAGTATACTACTGCCTATGTTGTAGTTCATGGCTACAGAGTTTTTAACAAAGGGGATGACAATGCACTTTCTGGCATTGAGCTTGAGCCCATGGCTTTCACAACAGCCATCTGTCTCACTGAGGCCCTTTTGTAGGATGTCCACATCTTTAGTATTTACAATTATGGCTCCTAGTTTGCAGTCATCTGGAAAATTCATTAGCCACAGGCCTTCCATGTTAAGGTTTACTTCAGGGAAGTAGATACAAAACAGGACAAGACCCAGGACTGGACCCTGTGGTACTGCACTTGTCACTGGTCCAAAGTCATACTTGGAGTCTGCTTCTTTCACAGTGTGTGTTCTGTCAGTAAGCCAGTTGGCAACCCATCTTGTGACATAGCAATGTATACCTAGTTTAGTGGGTTTATCTATAATTCCAGAGTGTGGGGTGGTGTTGTTGTAAGCCGTGGCTAGGTCTACATAGGCTGTGCGAACCACCTTACCCTTGTCTATGGTTCTGGTGGCTGCTTCAATGTCATCTATCAGGTTTAGGAGATATGATCTGCATTTTACAAACCCAACATGGTTGTGGTCCAGGGTTTGGGGATTACCAATGTATTGTTTTATAAGTTGTATGATGATACATTCCATGGCCTTGAAGAGCAAGCTCATCAGGCTAATGGGGCGCTAGTTCCTGGGGCCCATGGTGTCTCCACCCTTGTGTAGTGGGATAGGCGTCGCTGTGCACCATTCAGTAGGCACAAAGCCTGATGTGAGGCTATGACTGAACATGGTACGTCGGTGTGGTGCCTGTTCATTCTGTAGTTTGTGTAAAACACAGCCTGGGAAGTTATCTGGTCCCATGGCTGCTGTGATATTGGCTTTGGAGAGTGTTTTTTACATGTGCAGCTGTGATGACAGCAACTTTGCAGTCTTCCATTATAGAGATGTGCTCTTTCATGGGTGAGAGGGGAGTAAAGTTAACACTGATCCTATCTGCCAGGATGTTGGCAATATCAGTTGGGTCTGTATATTTAGTGCCATTGAGCTGTAACTCAGAGCAGATCTGAGTGTTGCCATGACATGGACCTGTCTGTTGGGCAAAGATCTCCTGAGTAAACTGTATGCAACAGAGTACAGATTGAGTTAAATTCAGTCTTGTTGCATGGGGCAACTGTTTGAAGCCAGTAATCCTCTTGTTGAGGTACTTCAGTGGTCTTTCCAGCTGCTGAAGGTGCCTACTCAAATTCATTGCAAGTGGTACTCTCTGACTGGTCTGATGACTGATGAGTAGAGGGAACCTCCTTTGACCTACATGCTAAGACCGTGGCAGTTTGTGGGAACACATAGCATGATTTTCTGACCACTTTGTGAATGTGTTTCTGGAAGTAGTGATGACTACCCACATTTGTATATAGATCCCTTATTATCACCTCCATATTTAGCCTAAGTTTGTGAGCATGCCCAGTATGACCTTTCAGTGTGATGCTGAATGAAATCTACTACATTTGTTGAAGTGTGTGAGCATGCCCGGTATAGACATTTATACTATATGTGTGTGGAAAATCAAGTTGTATTTTTACAGCAGGGCTCACCTTTGTGTCATAAATCAATAGGGATCATGCTGTGCCTGTAGGGCTTCCATGAGACACTTTGCATAGACGTATCAGCATTTCTACATACAGGGGGGACAGCTATTCTTTGTACATTTCTACCCGGGGGCACACCTGATTGTTACTGTGGGTGTACATAGGATGAGGGGTTCATCTGACACTTATACACATTTGCTAGGCTTGCACTGCTATGTAAGGTACACCATTTCAGTCTGTACTGTTGCCTATCGCACTGGCTTGAGGCATACTACTGTACTACAGATCTTAGCATCCAATGTCATGTATATTAGATTGCGACTTCATAGCCTACCCAACCCACATCACACCGCCTGGACTGCTGTTCTCTGTCTGCATAGGCCTGTGGGGGAGGTTACCCATATGCCTCTTTAGGGGCATGATACAGCATTTCTTTGTGTTTGCATTAGTGTACAATTGTCCTGCTGTGTAATGCTAGTGAAATGTTGTCATGGCTTAGTGGCTCAGTACTGTGAGTATAGTGCACAGTATCCTGGGTTCAAGCCCTGTCACTGCTTTTTATTTTCATACTGGGCAGACCAGACTGCTTAAGGGACAGTAAAGCAAATATGAGCATGTTTACCTGACTTTGCTCAACTTTGCCCGCCCTTACCCAACATTGCTCAACATTGCCCGACGCTGCGCTAGTTAGCGTGGGCAATTTTGTTTACATATACTAAATAGTGGTAAAAGCTGTTTAGCACTGCTCTATATTGCTTAAAACATGGCAATCATGCCTCAAGTGGTGCTGCAGGACTGCCTGTGTCAGATACACATAGTACACTCTCTATACATGTTTGAAAACAGGTAGTGTCAAGTTAGGCATCCCTTATATTTTATGTGCGAGTCAGAGAGAGGTATAATTTCCAGGGTTCCTACTGAGCCAGTGTATGGGCTATGCGTTGCCTCTTTGCCAAGGCCAAGGCATACTGGGCACACCTCCTTCTGCCTACTGGGGCAGGCTCAGGTTGTTCCTCCTCCGAGTCACCCTGTGCCTGTGCAGGCCTTGGCGATGGTGGGGGGCTGTTTGGCCCTGCCCCATGCTTTTCCTGCTGCAGCTGTTTTCACAGGATCATATTGTGTAGCATGGCACATACCATGACAATTTCGGTACATGTAGTTGGTGAGTACTGCAAGGCTCCACCAGATGTGTCCAGGCACGGGAACCATGACTTGAGCATCCCAAACTCATGCTCGATTACATTTCGTGTTTGTGCATGTGCCTCATTATGGAGTTCTTGTTTAGGTGTGTGTGCAGTTCTGATGGGTGTCATCAGCCATGGCTCCAGTGCGTATCCAGCATCCCCCACTAGGTGACCGTCAGGGATGTCCCCATTGGCAAATGTCTGGTACAGCTGCGTCAGATGCCAGATATGGGAATCGTGGTAGCTTCCAGGGCAGCCAGCACACACATTCAGTATTATGCCCTGGGCATCCCACACAACCTGGCAGTTGATGGAGGGGAAGCCCTTGCGGTTGATGTAGGCCCTACCCCACTCACAGGATGGTGCTTTGATGTGTATGCGCGTGCAGTCAATTGCACCCACTACCTCAGTGTATTCCGCTATTTGCTGGAAGAGACGTATATTGCTGGCCAATGCTTCACGGGAATTGGGGAAATATGCATGATCACTGACATGTGCTGACATGGCATTCAGGAACTGGTGCAGTACCCTGGATGCTGATGCCTGTGAAATGCCCATCATATCACCAGTTGGTCTCTTGTAGGTACCTGTTGCTAGTATTCTTAGGCCAACACATACCTTGGTTTCCACTGGGATGGGCTCCCCTCTGTTGGTTCTGTGTGTGAGGCGTGGCCTGCACAGCTCAAAAATTTTCTGCAGGAGTTCTCTGTCTACTCTATAGCACTCCACTATCTCCAGCTCATGTAGCCCCTGGTAGTTTACCCTGGATCTGTACACTCTTCTCCGTCTCCTCACTGTGGGTTGCTCAGCAGCATTCGCAATGGCACCACCATCAGCATCTTGCACATGTTGCCTTATAATAGCAATGGCAGCCCCTAACATTTTTTTGTCTGAGTTAAGCTTTTTAAGTTTTCACTCTCTTTGTATACTGCAGTGTTGCAGTGTTTCTGAGAAAAACATGGGGGAATGTTGTTTGCAGAGTTTTAAGTGCTGGGCTGGGCTGGGCTAGTGTACTGCCTGTGTAATTGGATGATTCTGATTGAATTCACCTGGCAGCTCTGCTAGTTCTCCTTGGTTAACTTCCTACTACTTCTTTTCTTCCTTTTCCCTTTCTGTTTCCACAGGGGGCAGTGACGCACAAACAAGCGCAAACACGTGCACATGATTGCACACACGCGCACACAGGCTTAAGCAGTTGCACATCCATGCACACAGGCTTAGACAGGCTTACACAGGCTTACACGGGTGCACACGCACGCACACAGGCTTAGATGGGTTTACAGGTGCGCACACGGTGTAAGCACGTTTGCAAGAAATTTCAGTGATATCCACGGCGTACACCTTCAGTTTCTGGGTTTCAGTTAAGACAACTGTAGACACGCCTCTTCCAATCCTGAGTATCTCACAGCAAACACAAGCCACTCTGCTCCAATAAGCTTACAGTCTTTCATACACACCTCCTCATGATGTCACTTATCTTCTACTCTACTACTCCCCTACTCCTACACTTACACTCTAGGGACATGGCTCACATGCCAGGGAAAATTGGGATTCACCATCCTTATCCTCATTTGCATAGGATTGGCTACTAATGCTTGGTTACATCTCTCAAACTGAGCTTCCCCCCTTAACAACCACTACTCAGTAGCCATGTTGCCTTCAGCCTGCCATTCACTTGCATGGCAAAATAATATTTTTAATATGAATGCCTATTTTTGGCTTTTTTTTTATTTTCTGGTTTTTAAAGCACCGCACGTTTGTGCGGCGCTGCGCTATGCTTAAACATCGGAGATGGGAGAAAAAAAAAAGATTTTTATTAATTTTCAATGGATAAAAATGCCAATGACCTTATATTTGGCCATTGGCATGCTTCCTCAACTAGATGCATCCTTTATTTGGAGCTGTCATAGCTCCGTTTTGCTATTTGCAGAACGGTACTCCGTTACCAATGGAGTATATTTCTGCAGATAACTCTACTCTTACTTGAACAGGTTAGTGTTTCCTGGATCACAAATTTACCTCATTTGCATAGCTTTCAGCAGCAAATGAGGTAATTTGCATAATATAACACTGTCCGTGCAAGAGTAGTTTTAGGAGCTCTCATGCACGCCCCTGCCGGCTGTTGCTGGATCGCTCGGCAGACATATTGGCTATCTGCCGGCTTACACTACTCTTAGACTCCATGCAAGCCTTCGTGAATCCAGCCCGTTGACTCTAAAGGCAATTGAAATCTTGGCATATAAGATCTGGTGTAAAATGATTAAGCACAGTATAGCTGAAATACAACATATAAAATCAGGACTAAAGCTATATGAATGGGTAATGTTTTGTAGGCATTTGGAGTCCTATATCAGCATGAATATGGCAAAGTAAAGCATAAAATAGCTCAGCTCCTAAACTTCTGTAGTGGAAATTGACAGTAGAAGACCAGTTGAAATTAAACACCACAGTATCCTTAGATAAAATCCAGGTAAGATTAAATTCCATGAAGGACAGTAGGTAGGGGCATGTGAGCTCCTTCTATACAAATATATGGTATAGTGAATGTCAAAACATTGCTGAAGGTTTGCAAAGAAGAATGGAGGGTTCAGTGTTTACCAGTTTTATGGTGATGCATAGGGCTAAGCACTACAAATTCAGAAAATATTACCTAGAATTACATCTTTTGATCAGTGTGTTCTCTTATCAGTGTGTTATCTATCTAATATGCAGTTAGTTTTTCCAGTCCTAAAGAACTAATAGTTCCTGGATATCTTGGTGAGTATGCCGGATTGTGTATATTATGGGGCAATTGCAGAAGTAAAAATAAGAGTGAACATATCACAGTCATTGGAGAATGAGAAAGGGACAAAGCAGAGGGGTCCACTATCCTTGTTTCTATTTGCTCTTTGTTATTGTTACTCACCTTTCACCACAAGTTATAAGAGGTTATTAAGAGAAATGAGTCATGATAACCAAAATGGACACAAGTTATACTTATATGCAGTCATAAAATGGGTCTTTATTGCAAACACTGTGAAGTCACATGACCCATTATGGCAGTTCTAAGAGCCGTTGGTGAGATCTTCAGAATGCTGTCTTATGTGAAAAATTCTGAGATCTTACCTATTTGTTTTATCCCATCAGACAGACATGTTTATCCAAGGAGGTAAGTCACTTAAATATATGCATATTCAGCTAGCATGTACACAACAACAGCTACTGCAAGAGCATGTTTATGAATCTACTCCATTAGTAACAGAGTATATATTGACCAACTTTTAGTGCTATCAGTGCAGAAAAACATCCTGGCAATCAAAATTTCTCTTTCCCAAATACCTGCTCTAGTGGTGTGATCTCCTCCTAGCCCCTAGCACTGCTCTGTCACATGGTTCTTTTCAATGGATAGGGCCAGAAACATGGTGAGATTCTACATCATATATCTAGAAAAGTCCTGCCTTTTAACTTGTTGGGTGTGGGTACTGACCTGTGTTCTAGCAGCTGGGATATGAAGTAGTTAACATGCCTCTGCTGGCTCTGTACTTAAATGGGCTTTTAGGATAAACCTGCACATTGGTAAGTACTAGGCTAGCTGTCCTTGCGAGCCATTTTAAGCCTAGCTATTTTTCTTTTCATAGGTGAGAACTAAACTCTGTAACTTGTGTCCTTGAAGTAAACACCTTAACCATTAAACCTATGCCCAATGTGCTCTAGCCACCACTCTGCATGCTTACAATGGCCCAAGAGATTGGCATGCAATGGGCATATGCAACTTCTATCCATGTCTCTGCAAGTGAAACTGTTAAGCAGCACACCACTTTGCATATGAACACCTCTACATGAGTCCCAGTTTCTGCTAGGGACTCTGCTCTGACTCTTATGTTGCCAGCAAGTACCCCACCCCACCCACTAGAAACGAGCTGAGCAGATGGACTCTTCTTCCCTATGTTAGCTACAGCAGTTGCTTGAGCAGCTATTTAGACTCAAGTCACCCAGGTCACTGTCAAGGTGTTATCCCTTTATATCAGTGCTGCTGGCCACAAAGTTAATATAGCTGATCTTCATCCTGAGTTCTAATCCTCATTTGCAGATGTTTCAGAAGAGGCAGAGAAAAAAACTTTGAAAATTGTTGGTGGCTACAAAGATCTACGTCAGCAAACATACTACACCAGAGACTTCATTGCTAGAAATGTTGGATATTTTGAATTTGTGAGCTTATATCTGGCCTGAAAAAATCAGGTCTGGCTGTTGTGGCTAATGTCTTCCTAGAGGATAGGCTTGTAGGAAATGGAGTCACTTAATATCTCTTACATGTTAAATGAAGCCAGTTTGATTGTCAGCCCTTAGCAGTCAACTGTCTAACGCCACACCAGCAAGTTTATATATGTGTTACAGGAATCAGTTGCTAGCAACACATTAGTTATGGCCTTCTTTACATCTGCTTACAGCTATTCGATAAGCCTTGGAGATAAACCCACAGCTGGATAGGCCTTTGAAATCTTGGGTTTAGAGAGGCTTGTCTCAAGCCTATCATTTCTTTACGAAAGATGGCTTAAAGTTGTTGGGAGATGCTAGGGGGAACTTTGATACACCTCTGAAAGACTTTTTTATAAATGTATACAGAGCTTATACTTTTTACTGCCACAGGAGTGGAATGGGTACAGGGCATATGGCCACAGTGGGAAATTCAGGAACATTAGAAGTTAATGAATATTCTGACAGAGCTGCTGACTCATCTTTCTAAGGCCTTATTAAATTATTTTCTTCTCAATTCAATCAGAGACCTGGAAATGTGTTCTGGAGGTTGATTTGCAGCAGTGCAGTACAGGAGGGATGTTACAAGCTTTCTATGTTTCATTCGGCAGTATGCAACAGAAGATTTTCACATAGACACTATTTCAGCAATATTTTTTAATCTTAGTAAAGCTATCCAGGTGATATGACTTAGTGTCCATCTTATGCTGCAGGTGTGGGGAGGACAGATTAAAAGACTGGTACAGCACCTTTTTTAAGAGATTGTATCTTTTACCTTGTAAGGGACTGCATTACTTCTGACCAGTTGAAATTAAACACCACAGTATCCTTAGATAAAATCCAGGTAAGATTAAATTCCATGAAGGATAGTAGGTAGGGGCATGTGAGTTCCTTCTATACAAATATATGGTATAGGGAACGTCAAAACATTGCTGAAGGTTTGCAAAGAAGAATGGAGGGTTCAGAGTTTACCAGTTTTATGGTGATGCATAGGGCTAAGCACTACAAATTCAGAAAATATTACCTAGAATTACATCTTTTGATCAGTGTGTTCTCTTATCAGTGTGTTATCTATCTAACATGCAGTTAGTTTTTCCGGTCCTAAAGAACTAATAGATCCTGGATATCCTGGTGAGTATGCTGGATTGTGTATATTATGGGGCAATTGCAGAAGTAAAAATAAGAGTGAACATATCACAGTCATTGTAGAATGAGAAAGGGACAAAGCAGAGGGGTCCACTATCCTTGTTTCTCTTTGCTCTTTGTTATGGTTACTCACCTTTCATCACAAGTTATGAGGTAATTAAGAGAAATGAGTCATAATAACCAAAATGGACACAAGTTATACTTATTTGCAGTCATAAAATGGGTCTTTATTGCAAACACTGTGAAGTCACATGACCCATTATGGCAGTTCTAAGAGCCGTTGGTTAGATCTTCAAAATACTGTCTTATGTGGAAAATTCTGAGATCTTACCTATTTGTTTTATCCCATCCGACAGAGACATGTTTATCCAGGGAGGTAAGTCACTTAAATATATGTGTATTCAGCTAGCATGTACACAACAGCTACTGCAAGAGCATGTTTATTAATCTACTCCATTAGTAACAGAGTATATATTGACCAACGTTTAGTGCTATCAGTGCAGAAAAACATCCTGGCAATCAAAATTTCTCTTTCCCAAATACCTGCTCTAGTGGTGTGATCTCCTCCTAGCCCCTAGCACTGCTCTGTCACATGGTTCTTTTCAATGGATAGGGCCAGAAACATGGTGAGATTCTACATCATATATCTAGAAAAGTCCTGCCTTTTAACTTGTTGGGTGTGGGTACTGACCTGTGTTCTAGCAGCTGGGATATGAAGTAGTTAACATGCCTCTGCTGGCTCTGTACTTAAATGGGCTTTTAGGATAAACCTGTACATTGGTAAGTACTAG
Source organism: Protopterus annectens (assembly GCF_019279795.1). Taxonomy (NCBI): domain Eukaryota; kingdom Metazoa; phylum Chordata; order Ceratodontiformes; family Protopteridae; genus Protopterus; species Protopterus annectens. The sequence goes on along the minus strand of NC_056729.1, from coordinate 375,265,471 downwards.
GCTAGCTGTCCTTGCGAGCCATTTTAAGCCTAGCTATTTTTCTTTTCATAGGTGAGAACTAAACTCTGTAACTTGTGTCCTTGAAGTAAACACCTTAACCATTAAACCTATGCCCAATGTGCTCTAGCCATCACTCTGCATGCTTACAATGGCCCAAGAGATTGGCATGCAATGGGCATATGCAACTTCTATCCATGTCTCTGCAAGTGAAACTGTTAAGCAGCACACCACTTTGCATATGAACACCTCTACATGAGTCCCAGTTTCTGCTAGGGACTCTGCTCTGACTCTTATGTTGCCAGCAAGTACCCCACCCCACCCACTAGAAACGAGCTGAGCAGATGGACTCTTCTTCCCTATGTTAGCTACAGCAGTTGCCTGAGCAGCTATTTAGACTTAAGTCACCCAGGTCACTGTCAAGGTGTTATCCCTTTATATCAGTGCTGCTGGCCACAAAGTTAATATAGCTGATCTTCAACCTGAGTTCTAATCCTCATTTGCAGATGTTTCAGAAGAGGCAGAGAAAAAAACTTTGAAAATTGTCGGTGGCTACAAAGATCTACGTCAGCAAACAAACTGCACCAGAGACTTCATTGCTAGAAATGTTGGATATTTTGAATTTGTGAGCTTATATCTGACCTGACAAAATCAGGTCTGGCTGTTGTGGCTAATGTCTTCCTAGAGGATAGGCTTGTAGGAAATGGAGTCACTTAATGTCTCTTACATGTTAAATGAAGCCAATGTGATTGTCAGCCCTTAGCAGTCAACTGTCTAACGCCACACCAGCAAGTTTATATATGTGTTGCAGGAATCAGTTACTATCAACACATTAGTTCTGGCCTTCTTTACATCTGCTTACAACTATTCAATAAGCCTTGGAGATAAACCCACAGTTGGACAGGCCTTTGAAATCTTGGGCTGTATCATTTCTTTATGAAAGATGGCTTAAAGTTGTTGGGAGAGGCTAGGGGGAACTTTGATACACCTCTGAAAGACTTTTTTAAAAATATATACAGATCTTGTACTTTTTACTGCCACAGGAGTGGAATGGGTACAGGGCATATGGCCACAGTGGGCAATTCAGGAACATTAGAAGTTATTGAATATTCTGACAGAGCTGCTGACTCATCTTTCTAAGGCCTTATTAAATTATTTTCTTCTCAAGTCAATCAGAGACCTGGAAATGTGTTCTGGAGGTTGATTTGCAGCAGTGCAGTACAGGAGTGATGTTACAAGCTTTCTGTTTCATTCGACAGTATGCAACAGAAGATTTTCACATAGACACTGTTTCAGCAATATTTTTTAATCTTAGCAAAGCTATCCAGGTGATATGACTTACTGTCCATCTTATGCTGCAGGTGTGGGGAGGACAGATTAAGAGACTGGCATAGCACCTTTTTTAAGAGATTGCTTCTTTTACCTTGTAAGGGGCTGCGTTACTTCTGTTTGGGCAAAGAACTACTGCAAAAGCATCATGATGGCATTCCGCCCCTCAACAAAAGAATTAGCATTCTGTGCCTTCACTATACTATGTGACATGTCGAACAGAGCTAACTGCATTGTTTAAGATTGTTGGACAGAAGTGTATCAGTTATGCATGGAAGTCCAGTGTTTCCCCTACATTATAGCAATGAAGACAGGTGATGTCCAGCAAAATCCAGAAGAATAGCATGTGGCCACAGTTATATGGCCAGAGATAACAGATGCTAGGTACCTGTGTAAGTGTAAGATACAATTAGACCAAAGTGTTTATTGATATTTAGTGGTGGACTGGTGACAGGAGTCACATCTTACAGGAGAGTTTGCTACAGCGACATACAGCAACATTTCCCGTCCAAGATTTACAATCTTGTGTTCCAAAAATTCTGAAAAGGCACAGTACAGGAGTGTGCACCATCTCTCTTACAAAGCACCATCTGTCTTACAAAAAAAAAAAAAAAAAAAAGCTCAAAATGCTGCAACACTATTAAATGTGCAAAGAATATATCTGCACAATATCAAACATGGGTATTGCTATGGCTGGGTTTGTCTCTTGTTTATTTTTACTGCAAATCTGTCTTTATTTGTATTTGTATGTGGAGCGGGTACAGATGTTCTGCTCACAACTACACTGGAGTTGCAAGACATGTCAAGTTAACAGATCATGAAAAAAGTGAAGACAGCAAAAGGCCATTCACTCATCATACTGCACTCTCAGTACTATTTAATTGCACTTTTTTGAAGCACCTTTATTAAAAAGGTCTATATCACATGAGTGATTCACACAAATTGAGAACGCTCATAATATCGAATGTACCGGACCTCAAAGTGCTTTTTCTGAGATCGCGGTACAGTGAAGAATGGGATATTTGCCCTTTCCTCACTGTAGTGCGATCTCAGAGTTGGAATATATATTTAGCCGGGGTATGGGGGGGGGGCACAGCCCCCCACAATAGGAAGTTCGAGGTCCAGTGCGTTTGATATTATGATCATTCGCAATTTGTGCAATTCGCTCATATGATATAGACCCTATTAAAATATCACTTAAGACACAGACACGTGCATTAGCAGAAAAGAAAATATATTAACATTTTTTGCATTTACACACATTATACATTACATGTTCTCTTTCTTTATAACAGCTTTCTTTCTGTCCAACATTACATAAGTCACTCAGTTCTTGCCTTCCCTTAAACATCACTCCTCCTCCTGAAGAGTATTCTGCATCTATTGTTCCCACAAATTCCATTAAATTCAATGTTAACTTAATCATTGCAGTGCAGAAGTCTGGCTGAGATTTTTTATCCTTCACCCTCCCTTCATATCCAACAAACTGTCCTCCCTTCACAAATTTTATTTTGTACTCAGTGAAAGCAAAACAAAAAATGAATACAGAATATATTTTGCCTCATTCTTCAGTTGGTATTTTCCATCATGATGACTTCAAAGTCATTTTCTCTGACTTTCCTTATGGCACGGAGTATCAGTAATTTTTAGAAGTCTTTTTGGTTCTGGAGGTTTTTCACAGTTTTAAGTGTGTTCACTTGAATTCTGACTGAATCTGAGTTACTTAAGAATTGAAGTATTTGTGCCTAGAAGAATGTTCCCAGTTAGTGAATGAAAACACAGTGTAGAAGTATAAGAAATGTGAAACAATCTACAATACATATGCAAAGAAATAAATATATGCTCAAAGGAAAATAAGATTACTCAGTCCGGGAAATAATCCAAGTGCAGTTAGGTACTCAAATGTCAGCTCTGAATAATAGAATAATACTGAACTGTGCCATAAAGAATATTGAATATATTTTGTCATAATGCATAAATATAGCAACCGAGTCATTTGCGCTTATTCCTGTATATGCAGCTGTTTCTCTTTCACTGTAAAGTTTTAAATACTGAATACATGTATGCTGGTTATAACCCCATTATGCTTTATATAGAGACTGCTTACTTCCAAAGTGGCTATACCTTGGGCATATGCAAAGAAGTGCATTTTACATTGACTTTATCCTAGGCAATATAACATATATTTTATTTTTATAAAAGAAGAAGAAATCAGATGACACACCTCTAACTCCATTCAGCAAACTTTATTAGGCATATTATACCCATTCCACAAATGTTATTATGAAAATTGCACAAAAGTATAAACCCTGGATAATACATCTTTATATGCTATGTATACCTCTATGTTTTCTACCTCTACCCAATAATCAAACTTAACAGTTCAATGAGTAAGTAGAAAACTTTTACAAAATGAGAGGATGAAGCCTTCTGATATTAGAAAACTAGGCAGGCAGTAAGGGATTACAGAAGTTTACTACAGCAAACTTTGTATAAACAAAAAAGAAAATGCATGGAACCTTTTAATACCACATAACAAATATCAGAAAAAATAAAGGAAATATAGTTGTTCTAAAACAAATACAGATAGAAAAAGCATAGACAACAGTTTCATTGTCCAAATGAAACAGTAAATGGCTAACATTAGAGAAATAGTCCAGTGGTAACCGGGGTCACACTGCTCACGCTCTGACAGTGATCCAAGGCAGTCAAATTGCCACATGTCTGCACAATGAAATAACATGCTAAGAAAAATACAAAGATTAAAATAATTTCCTCAACAGGTAAACTGTATATATAACTGCTACAGAACAATCATAAAATAGCTGTAATTACCATAACAATACAAAATTAAAAATAATCCAGTCTTTTCATTTCTGCAGCAGCACTTTTACTGGCATTTAATTTGCAACTGGCTTTGTTTAGTTACATCCTAATATCTGAGATTTTATCTGCATGCTAAATCCTTTCTAGTTCTATTTTGCAAGGCACCTTACAATTCATTGTCTAGTTATTCATTTAATATAAGAATAAAAGAGTATACTTGTATTAAATATATTTTAATTGAAGCAGAAAATGAATATATATTTAAATACTTGGGGGGGGCATGTCCCAACAGTGAAGGTCTGCATACCTGTATGCATATTTGGAGGCTGTGTGCATTAACTTACTGAAAATACATACACTCAAAATCAAGTGCAAAAACCTATGAGGGATATGTTCAGAACCATTTTGTGTTATCTGTTGTGTCATGTCAAACCCAGGAATATAATTAATCAAATAAAAATGAAAATTAAGGAATAAACAAAGATTTAAATCTGGAAATATTCAGTCACCATAATGCTTGCATTGAACATTGAGTATGATTTACAACTTGGGTTTACAGTGTGATAAAACAATGTTCTGTCATCATACAGACACCATAATGCTTGCACTGAACATTGAGTGTGGTTTAAAACATAGGTTTACAGTGTGGTAAGATAATGTTCTGTCATGCTTAGGTTTACAGTGTGGTAAAACAATGTTCTGTCATCATTCACTCACCATAATGCTTGCAATGAACATCGAGTGTAGTTTATAACATAGGTGAACAGTGTGGTAAACATAATGCTTGCACTGAACATTGAGTTTGATTTATAACATACGTTTACAGTGTGGTGAGACAATGTTCTGTCATGCTTAGGTTTACAATGTGGTAAACCAATGTTCAATGATCTGTCATCATTCAGTCACCATAATGCTTGGACTGAACATTAAGTGTGATTTACAACATAGGTTACCAATGTGGTAAACCAATGTTCTGTTATCATTCAGTCACCATAATGCTTGCACTGAACATTGAGTGTGGTTTACAACATAGGTTTACAGTGTTGTAAGACAATGTTCTGTCATGCTTAGGTTTACAGTGTGGTAAAGCAATGTTCTGTCATGCTGCAGAACTGGTTTTGGGTGGTAGGGCTTGATCTTGGAGGGAAGAAGCAAAGGTTCACTGTAGGCATAGTATAACAGAGAATGCACAGCATGGTATATGTATCCAGCCACAGCCCACTCTGGTACCAGTGGGTGTGGCTCTTGAAAAGAATCAGTATGCATCTCAATAGCATAGTGTTGTTGCAAAACAAGATGTGTGCTTTAATGTTTGAGTGGTGGTAGTTTTGGATTTTATAAACATTAAATACAGCAGAGAGAAAAGCCTGAGACAATGCTGACACACTACACAGTACTCAGTGCTGGACAGGCCTGCCTCCTCATGGTCAGTAGGGTTGATGGACTACTGGCTATAGCATTCAGATGACAGAGGATGAGGGTATCCTCTGGCTCCAATCATTGATAAGTGGAAGGACCTGATTGGCACAGCATGCCAAACACCGACATGTGGAAGGAGCTGATTGGCACAGCTTACCAATCACTGATATGTTGAAGGAGGTGATTGGCACAGCATGCCAAACACTGACATGTGGAAGGACCTGAATGGCACAGAATAACAATCACTGATAAGTGGAAGGAGCTGATTGGCACAGCATACCAATCACTGCTGGATTTGAAGGATACCATGTGTGCACATGCAGAGGGTGGGCAACATGTGGTGATTTGTTTACTAGTGACACTGATTTCGGGATGAGAGGTTTCTGGTCATTGTCAGGTATGTGTCTGATGTTGGCTCTAATCAGTTCACATCCAGGGAGAAAAGTTAGGGGTGGCTACTACATTATGCCAATGTAGATATAAAGTCAGGGTGAATGCGATGGGGTTAATCACTGTTAAAAGAGGATGGTAGCCTGAGCTGTATTCCAGGACTTTACAGACTACAGCATAACACTCTTCATTAGTAGCAGACATGTTCATGAACCCCACACATCCCCCACTCCTAATTAAGGGTCTTCAGAATACTTTGGACAAAGCAATTACAGATAGGCAAGCTGTGAACTGCAAGCCCTACCAATATGTTTCCATAGCCTTTGCACAACCTTGAACAGTTTGCAACAAAAAGGCAAAAGTAATCTGGGAGTCACACCCATAATACATACACTTTCTTCACAAAATCATATATAAACCAGAGCTATTATTCAATGTCATTATGACACTCATGACAGTGAAAAACTGCAGTAAAAACAGCTTTTAGTAGACCTGCTAGCTTCTCAGTAAATGTACATTTTTTCTCATGGATGATGATTCCTATGGGAATAATAAAAATAATAAACCACTGTACTACCATATATATTTAAATTTGTGCAGTAAGATGTCATTATGTCATGAGTTTTAGTTAAAAATATCAAATATCTGGTTTATAATTTGATAATAAGAAAACACTGTCTGCAAGAACTTTATACAAAATTCTCAAACAGTGATGGACAACATTCATTTATATTTTGTTTCTTTTTACCAGTTTGTGGCTTCACTTTAGGTCCCATTAAGGATTTATTTATGTTCTTTTTGTTCCAGTTAGACCATTGATCAATTTCACTGGTTGAAAGAAGTACCACGCCGTAAAATACTTTTATAGTGGAGAAGTGTACATGACTCCTTTTCTTTGCTTGGTAGTAATATACAAAATATACAAGTTGATTAGAATAATTTTATCTCATAAGTGAGTTAAATAACTGATATGAGATGTCACTCAGTGATTGTGCAAACAGCCATGTTTTGAGGATGCAAATGTTACCAGATGTATCCACCATCATCTTCATCATCTCCTTCATCTTCATCATCATCAAGTCCATCCTCGTCATTCATCACATCTTCTTCATCATCTTCATCATCTGACCATTCCTGAAAATCTCCGCTACCAAAATCCCCAGAGGATTCAATATCCATACCTGAGAAAAATATAAAATTTTCTGAAATATATTTGTAGACTACAATATTTCAATATTTTAAATAGCAACCAAACATAAACATACTGTATATGGTTTACAATAAGTAATATCTATTATATACTTAGGCACTTTAACTAAAATGGTCTAATAGCTGAATATATTTTGTACACATAACAGTCCTTGCCTTGTCCACAAAAATAAAATTATACATACATTTGTAAGATTTTGGCCAATCTTGCGTAATTCAATCATCTATAAGTAGATATAATCTTACTACTTTGTGAAATCATATAGAAAGCTCAATCAAGCATTATATGAATGTATCTAAGACAAAGATAAAAGAAACTAAAATTTATATTACACAGGTCTAACAAAATAAATACAAAGAAATGTTATATTCAGATGCTTTCTAAAGTCAAAGTCAAAATTAATAGCTCTATGTTACCTTCCAATCATTAAGTTAGCAAATGCTTTGCATATGAATATGTTAACATTTTCAGAAAGGTTATTGTATACTCACTATTTTGTCAACAAGATAATTACAACTACAAGCTGAGGGAATTGTTACAAAGTGCCAAAAGGGCACATGCAAGGCTTTGCTTTCATTTGGATTTTATATTTCTTTTGGAAGAGAAGCAGCAAAATAACTATGATGACTTGAGAGAGGAATGTCACGCTAAGAATCGTGTTAAAAGCAATGGGAAATTCAGAAAAGATGCAGCTGTCAATTAGGAAAAGCAAGTACACAGTTCCTTTCCAAGATATGTCAGGGTTAAAAAACGTTTTGAAAGGTAATCATCATTCCAGTACTGAACTGTATCACTTATTTATCTGTTAACTGGGTGCATAAACCGATCATAATGTGTGTGATGACAGCAGTTAGTCTAATAAAAGATGTATGGACTCAAATCAATATAAAATTAAATGTCACTTTACAGAGCTCTGTGAGAACTCACCCATGTGAATGGTATGTTCTAGAAGGCATGGGGCGCTAAGGATACAGATTTACTACAGGTAGTTTAAAGGATGGCCACTAAATATTAAGAAAATGGTAAGGTTACAGTATGAGGAAAGATTGAAAATTGGAGATATTTAGCAGTAGTTGAGAGTTGATATATGAAAACACAATTTATGGGAGTTGTTTACTGTGTATCACTGAAAAACAGCTGTGTGGATTTCATTTCATCACAGTTAACTGTACAAGCAGCTCAAACACTGAAGTTATAGTATCTCTTCCTCCAAGATGCAGTAACTTTGGAAATGCTTGTAAAACAAAATACAAGGGGGGCAGGGAGTGAACCCCTACTTTGGAGCTGTCATGGCTGAAGCCCTACACACACACACACACACACACACACACACACACACACACACACACACACACACACACACACACAAAAATAATGTATGTAGTGTGAGTTCACAGCACTACTCTTGCTCACAAGCACTGCTCTTTGAAGTATTCTTGCTCCCAAGCACTGCTCTTTGAAGTATTCTTGCTCCCAAGCACTGCTCTTTGAAGTATTCTTGCTCACAAGTACAGCTCTTTGAAGCATTCTTGCTCACACTATTTGCCTTCACCCTACCAGGTTTTAGAAAAAGTCAATATATATCTGCTGAATAGACCTGAAGAGGAAGAAAGGGACAGATGGATGAAATATACATGTTTTAAGAATGATTATCTTACCAGGCGCTGCACTGGGCCTGACTAAATTGCTTCCTAAATTGATAAGTATATATTTTTGCACTTGACTTAACTGTTTTCAGTAAATGACTGAATTATTACCTATATGTGTGCATTTATATACTTGCTGGACCTCTGTGTGAAGTTTGTTTCCTGATCTTTGCTGAAATTTTTATCACTGTCCTAAGTCATTTGTCACAGTACTCAAGCTTAGGCCAACTGGTTTCACGTAGGGTTGCCACCCCTCTGTTTTTTTTTTTTTCCGGACTATCCAGAAATCAAATTGATTCTCCGCTAGTCCAGAAAACACTGTACAAACTCTGGTATTCTCTTTCAAAAAAGGAAACAGACTATCAAAGTTTGTAAATTGACTGATTTACTATGCTTTTTTACAGAAAAGCATAGTAAATCAGCTGAAAGAAGGCATTAGGGACAGAAAAAGAAGGCATTCCCCACCTGATGGTGGTGCAGCGATGTCACGAAATGGGCCGAGGGGGATGGGAGAAAGGGCGGGGTGGGGGTGGATATTAGTGATGCGAGGGGTGTGGCCTTGCTCTGGTTTTAACCACAACAAAAGGTGGTAACTCTAGTTTCACGTAGGGAGCTCCTTTACACTCTCTGTGGCAGCAGGTAGTTTGAAGCATACGCATTCTAGGGTGGAACTATTAGCCAAACAGCTTTCGTGTTTATATGATTGTCTCTAACTTGAGTTTGGAAGGTCTTTTAAATATCTTGCTAATATTACCTTTCTGTGAATTTGTGCTTATTTTGCTAGAAGCTGCAATGTACCCATACCTGGAATCATAAGAACTCTGGAAAAATGCCTATGAAAAATAGATAGAACTGGGCAAAAATAGTACAGTTGTGTACCTACCATAAATGTAGATGTTCGAGTGTATTCACTGTTACAGTCATTACTCTTGGGTTATCCTGCTGGCAGGCTACCTGCAGTCAGCCTGAATTCCAAAGTCTAGGTCCAGCGTCAGTTGCTGTCGCCTCTTCCCTGACGTCAGTGCACCAGGGGTATAAAAGATGCAGCCGATGCCATTTTCTTCAGTTTTTCTTGCCCCAAATGTCAGGTGCCCCCAAAATGGTAGGCTAAAAAATTATGCCAATAATTATGCATGCAGTAAAATAAACATTTCCTTCATCTACAAGCAAATACACCACATAGGTTATATAAGATAGAGAAGTATAGGTACATCCCAGCAAAGAAAAGGGGGATGGTGGGTGGGTAACCTGGACTGCAACAGTGAATACACTCGAACATCTACATTTATGGTAGGTACACAACTGTACTATGTTCATCATGTTTCACTGTTGCAGTCATTACTCTTGGGTTGAATCCCAAAGCTGAGGTTGGGTGGCTGGGCCTAAATAGGATTAGGAGAGGCTATAAGGCCTTGCAGAACTGCAGTGGCGAAGCCTGCTCTGGATTTAGAGTAGAGAAGTAAATGGTAGTGCTTTGTAAAAGTGTGCACTGAACTCCAAGTAGCAGCCTCTAAAATGTCTTTGGTTGGTACTCCTCTAAGAAGGGCTGCTGCCCTGGTAGAATGAGGCCTAATGCCCTTGGGCACTGACTTGCCATGTTGTGAGTAGCAGAAACGAATGCAGTGGCCTATCCACTTTGAAATAGTCTGTTTTGAGATAGGCTTTCCTTGAGACCCTGCAACATATGCCACTAAAAGTTGCTCAGTTTTTCTGAAAGCTTTAGTTCTGTCCAGGTAGAAGCATAGTTGTCTGTGTACGTCCAAGGAATGCAGAAAACTCTCACCCTTATTGTGTGGGTTTGGATAAAAGGTAGGCAAATGAATGGTTTGGTTAAGGGCCACACTGGACACTATCTTAGGCATAAATATTGGGTTCAACCTTAGAGAAACCCTGTCTGGATGGAAAATGATGAAAGGTTCCACAGCCATGAATGCCTGTAACTCTGAAACTCATCTTGCAGAGGTTATTGCTAGGAGCAGAGCTGTTTTCCAAGATAAAAACTTTATATCAGCTGTATTGGCTGGCTCAAAAGGTGGCAGTGTGAGTTTTTCCAAGACATAATTGAGGTCCCATGCAGGTATTGGGGCTCTCCTTGGAGGTCTTATGTTTTTGGCCCCTATGAGGTACTGCCTTAGCAATGAATGGGAAAAAATAGGAGGTTCTGTATTGTAATGAGCTGAAATAGCAGAGGCATGAATTTTAATTGATGAAAAGGATAGGCCTTTGTCCAGCATCTCAGTTAGGTATTGTAAAATCTGAGGAATATTTGGTACAGATGTGCCAATTCCTTGTGCCTGTTTCCAAGCACAAAATCTTTTCCATTTTTCTGCATAAGATTTTCTGGTACTGGGCCACCTGGCCTCCAAAATAACATCCATCACTGCTTTAGAGAGAGGTGTGTTTTGAATGGTTACATTATCCGCCATGCTGCCAGATTTAGGGTCCTGAGTTGGCTGTGCAAAATCTGATTATTTCGCTGGGTCAGTAAGTGAGGAATTAGAGGCAATGTCCAGGCTGGGCCTTGAGACAAGCTTTTTAGGATTGGGTACCAGTGCTGGTGTGGCCAGTCTGGGGCAATCAGAATCATTCTTGGCTTCTCTTGTCTGACCTTTAGGAGTACCTTGGGGAGGAGAGGCAGAGGAGGAAAGGCATATACTGTTAGACTTTTCCAGCTGAATGACAGAGCATCCAGTTTCCATGCTTGCTTGTGATATGTCCTTATGCAGAATTTCTGTAGTTGGCAGTTGTGAGGGGAGGAAAACATCTATGTCTGGGCATCCCCATTCCTTTGTTATCATGCTGAAGAGGTGTGGATCCAGTTTCCACTCATGGTGTTCCGTGAGGTTTCTGCTTAGTTCGTCTGCCAGAGTATTGTTCTTTCCTGGCAGGAATTGTGCTTGCAGGTGTACTTGATAAATCAATGCTGTGTCCCATAAAGTCATGGCTTGTTTGCAGAGGGGGTAGGAATGTGTGTCTCCCTGTTTGTTTATGTACCACATGACTGTAGTATTGTCCATCCTTATCAGTAGTTGTCCTGGATGGACTAGATCCTTGAAAGCTGTCAGGGCATTCTGAACAGCTAACATCTCTTTTTGATTGATATGTAGATGCATTTGGCTTGGGGACCATGTGCCCTGAATACATTTTCCTGCCATGTGTGCTCCCCAGGCATAATCTGATGCATCTGTTGCTATTGACTGCCTGGCTGTGGGTAGAGTGAATGGCTGTCCCTTGTTGAGGTGACTGGCATGTGCCCACCATCGAAACTCCTGTTGCAGGCAAGGAATGAGGGTAATTAATGCTTCCAGGCTTTGACAATGTTGAGTCCAGACACTTTTTAAGTGCCACTGAAGTTTCCTCATATGCAGTCTGGCATATGAAATTAGCAGAATGCAGGATGCTATGAAGCCCAAAGCCTGCAGAATTTTTCTTGCAGATAACTGGGTCTTTGTTGCCAACATTTTGAAGCAAGAAGTTAGTTGCCTTTGTTTGTCTGGCATGAGATAAGCCATCTGGGCAGTTTTATTTAAGCTTGCACCCAGGAATATTATCTCTTGAGACGGTACTAGTTTTGATTTCTTTTTGTTTACTGTGTACCCTAGGCAAATTAATAATCTTTTTACGAACGCCAGATGCTTTAGTAGAGTGTCCTTGTTCTCTGCTTGTATAAGGCAGTCGTCCAAGTAAGGATATATTTGAATTCCTCTTTGTCTGCAAAATGCAATTACTGGTGCCAGGCATTTTGTGAAGACCCTGGGCGCAGTAGATAAGCCAAAGGGCAGTGCAGAGAATTGGTAGTGCATTGAGCCAGCTATGAATCTGAGGTATCTTCTGAAAGATTGTCTGATTGGAACATGCAGGTATGCCTCTTTCAGGTCCAAAGTTACAAGCCAGGCCTTCTTGTCCAGCATGGGCAGAAGCTGCTGCAGAGTTAACATTTTGAATTTTGGAACGTCCAGAAATGTATTTAGAATAGACAGGTTCAGTATTGGTCTCCAGGCGTTGTCCTTTCTGGGTACCAAGAAAAGTCTTGAGTAAAATCCTTGCCCCTGCTCTTGCTGTGGTACTTGCTGAATGGCCCTCATGTTCATAAGGGACGAAACTTGTTTTTGTGCCTCTGCCCATTGATTATGTGGCAGGTTTGGCATACCTTTTGCCTTTGGCAGGGTGTGAAAGTGGAACCTGTAGCCCTGGGACACTATATTCAATACCCATTTGTCCTGGGTGATCATGTGCCAATTTTGAGAGAAAAGTTCTAGTTTTCTCCCTAAGGGGGCTGCAAGAAGATAAGTGTTTGGTGCTGGCAGAGGCAAGTCATTGGGACTGTTTCCTGTATGGCTGTGCTTTGTCCTCTCCACTTTTGGAGGTAGAAGTGCCCCACTGTTTAGGCCTGTATGAACCCTGCGGCTGGGATCTGCCTCTGGGACATCTGTATCTGCCTCTTTGTGGATTGCCCAACACTGGAAAGGACCAATTTTTTGTAGGCCAGTTCCTGCTAAATCTTGGTGGCTGAACCTGTTAAAAATCCTTTACTGTTTGCATAAATTTCACTTTATCCTCCATTTTCTTCAAAACCTCCTCTGCTTTAACACCAAATAAAGTATCATGCTGTAATGGAGCATCTAATAATTTTGTTTTAACGTGATCAGGCAGATTTTGTTCCTTTAACCAAGCATGCCTCCTAATGACAGAACCCATAACTGTGGCCCTGCAGGAGGCCTCCAGAGAATCAAAACCACATTGCAATGTATGCTTTCCCACTTGTTCAGTTGCATGCAATACATCCTGCATTTCCTTATTTTCTGCACAAACAGAATTGGCCAACATTTTCTGTTTTAACAGTGACATTAAGTATTGCTGATATTTAATCATATGAAATTGACAATTTAAAGCCCTCACAGCCAAAGTAGCAGAAGTGTAAACCTTTTTCCCCATCTGTCTAGTGCCCTTGAATCCCTGTCAGAAAGGATAGGGTTTTTTGCAGTAGTGGCCTTAACCCCTTTGGAACCCTGAGAAATAGTTTCTGGGTCAGCAGCAGGGTTTTTATAAAGAAATTGATGTGAATCTGGAACCCTGTAGTATCTGTCTGGTTTAACAGGAGCTGGAGGTAAGGAGTCTGGAGAAAGGCCGGACACTGAAATTACATCTTCTACAATGTCTAGCACAGGGGGAATAGCAAGAGGCCTGTGCTGAGGAAGTAAAAGAAAATCTCTAAGCCTTTTCTTTGATTCTGAGTAATCTTGGCTGTCCCAGTGGAAGTGCTCCCTCATGGTATGCAGGGTTTCCCCAAAAGAATAATCCTCAGGAGGAGAGGCTGAAGGAATGGATTCTTCAGCATCAGAATCCTCATAGGGAGGAAGAAAGTATTCCTGTACAGAAGAGGAGTCAGAGGAAATGGAAACCTGATCTGAAGAGTCATAGTCTGTCTCTTGCCTAGGCCTCTTATCAGGAGGGGGATGGGAACCCCTGATCAAGGTAATAAGGTCTTCGGCCATTTTGAGCATCTGTTTCTTAGGCATGGAAGTTTGTCCTGGAGAATGCTGTACTTGTTTCTTTGTATTTAAAGCTGCTTTAGTCTTTTCTTTAGAAGCTGAAGTAGGCTTTACATATAGCTGTGTAGGTCTGAAAACACCCCAGAAGCCGATGCCTGCTCAGCGGCTCCGGACCCATCTGAGGGAATGATTTCCGAGTGTCCAATACCTTGAGTATCCAGAGGCCTAGCTGGCTCCACGTGGGAGTCATCAGCAGCCTGTGGCTCTGAGGTAGCGGGCATCAGGCACTGCAAAAGCACCTCACTGAGAACCGGTGAACCGGCGACTGGCTTAGCGGAAGCCTTGTCGTCGGTTTTGGATCTCGCATGCCTGTCCTTCTCTTTTTCCTTGGTTTTTTAGAAACTCCGGACGTCGGCTGTTCCGACAGCATTATATAATTGAATTTTTGGCCAAAGTAATGAAACGCAAAATCAAACCGACGCTTAATAGTGCGTTGGTTGAATCTAGCACAAAACCGACAGCTAGCAAGGTTATGATCAGGGCCTAGGCAAGGAATACAGTAAGAATGAAAATCCTTATGAGGTATTTGCTTCCCACAAGAAATACAATTGTTAACATTTTCTGACATCGGTCTGGAGCAAGAAAAAAGTTTCCCCAACAGGGTACTTAGCTTTAATGAAGACTTCGGATCTGAAATTCGTCTGTGGAAATCTCAGGAGTTGGCCAACCGGCACTTGCAAACTGCATTTGCTTTGGGCACCGTGCGGCAAGAAAGACTGAAGAAAATGGTGTTGGCTGCATCTTTTATACCCTTGGCGCACTGACGTCAGGGAAGAGGCAACAGCAACCGACGCCGGACCTAGACTTTGGAATTCAGGCCGACTGCGGGTAGCCTGCCAGCAGGATAACCCAAGAGTAATGAGTGCAACAGTGAAACGCGATGAACATCTGTATGCTGATTAACATAAATGTGCATACACAATTATGTAACCCCACTCACATCAGTGGAATTGTGGGATACCAACTTTTAAACACAAACTGAAGAACAGACAAAATGAAACATATAGCAAACAGAAAAATAGTGTTTAAGTATTTGAACTTGTATCAAACTATGAACTTGTGCAAAACTAAAATACAATTTTCTTTTATAAAAATAAACTGCTTCTACACTAATATTAAATAACAAATTAGAACCAGAGAAAAACTATTTTATTTATATTAACATCTTTGTTAATAGTGACACTCATTTAGTAAACTAAAGGCCGGCGCACAAAAGTAGAGTCAAGGTCTAGGTTTTCTAAATGGAAATCTTAAGTCATGCAGTGAGGTTAGCTAGAATTTGGGTCACTCAGGGCTGTCTTTGAGTTTGTTGTCCCTCATAAAATCATGGTGAAATGGGTCCCCCCCATAAACAGCCCTCCCCCCTGCAACCATTCTAGTGTCCCATTACTTGGCTATTTCTCCCCATTTACCAAAAACTCTGTAATGTGCATACTGTTTTATGCTTTTCTTCTACAATGATTATTTGGATTTCATTTTACATTTTATAGCACAAACACTTATAGACATCTGCTAAACAAAGCAATACAGTCTCACAATGAAAACATACTTAACATTAAAACTTCTCTGCCCTTGAAACTCACATTCATTGAAACAGCATTGAAACCTACATTCAAAGAAAATACATCTGGCCAGTGTTGGATAAAGTTTACCTTTGGGCTGTTTTCAAATCATAGGTCCCTTGCACATATATGTATGCTTGCTTGGTGCTAAATGTGTCCTTTAATTCACCTTCCTGATTGTATTCATGATATTCCTTGTATAATGCAGCACAATGTTTAGAGCATATTTTAAATGTATTGTTTTGAACATTTTTTCCAGTAAGCAATGAAACAAAATGTATGAAACAATAATGACAAAACTGCCCAATTCAGAAAATTTCCATCATACATGTCTAATCAAACTTCTGTCATTACAGACTACCAATATCAGTAGATATGGGCAACCTCTGCAGAAGTAAAAGTCATCTAAATAATTCCACATTAAACAGGTCTGTAACTAATGAAGAGGTTGCAGCTAGCAAACTACTTTATATTTCATTGTTTCATCTACAAATGAAGTGCCTGTTGTCCTTGAAGAATAAATTACCTATGTTTCATTAAAAATGATAAGCTAGTAATATTGCAATACAAATAAATGACAAACTGATAATAGATTTATAGTAATTAGGTATCTCCTCCAAAGAATGACATTCACAGGACTCCAGCATCCACTCCCTTTAAAGTGCAACACAGTACAGTATCAGCAATCCCTCTACATATTGTAGGAGTAGAATTCACAGCCATCTGCTTCAAAAGCATGCATACTACCTGTTGTGCTACTAATAAGGCAAACAGACTTGGCATAATCAGCACTAAAGTTTTCTTCCTCTGAAATTCTCAACTCCTTGTAAAATCCACTTGGCACTCAACTAAATTTCTCAACTTTGCACCACAAGAAATCTGGAAAAAGCCAAAATGTATAAAATGTATTGGGGGCAAGACCAGGGACACATTTTAAACATTGCTTGTATAATCTTAGAAAGTTGTTAGAATAATATGTTTTGTGCTACCATGCATTTCCTGAAAGATAGGAAGACTGAAACTTAAATGGCTATCATTATTTAGTGAATTCAGTTCTCAATGATTTGCTAGAAAACTGCAAATTATAAGAGAAACAGACCAAAAGTATGAGACAAATATTCCAGACATTCTATGAAGATCTGGACAGTTAAGAGCTATGGACTTAACTCCTTGAATCACAATTGGTGGTATGGGTATAGAATTAAGGCTATTGTTTCTTGTATCTAAGGTACAGGGTTTGAAAAACACACACAAGAAAACCAGCAAGCTTGCATGCAAAGTAGCAATGTACACTTGAGCAGCAGCAATTACATTTTCAAATTGGGTTGGACAGGAAGAAGAACAGATGCTACCGGACTGGAAGAATGACAGTGATGCTACAGTTTTTTATTTTAAATTGATACTTTGTATTATTATTTACAGTCCTAAAACTGCCACGACTCTTGTCCCCCCAACTACGCCATTGGACTCAAACATGTTGCCGTATGGAAAAAATAAATACAGACAGTAACACTCACCTCTTCCAGCCCTCAGCCAAATTCTGACATGCTGGCAGTCTGCTCACGAAGCTGACATCATCACCCCTGCACGCGATAATGTCAGCAAAAATTTGCCCCAACAAATTTGGAAAAAGAAAAAAAATGGTAAATTCAGAAATTAAAGAGGCCACTTGGGAATTCAAGGCACCCCCATTATTTTGACCTCAAAACTGGTAAATACAGAGGAATACAGTATGGTTGAGAGGTATGACTGTGCCTGACTGAACTGCCTCCTAAACTGATAAGTATTTTTTTGCACTTGATTTAACTGTTTTCAATAACTGACTGAATTATTACCTCTCTGTGTCTGCATTTATATATTTGCTGGACCTCTGTGTGAAGTTTGCTTCCTGATCTTTGCTGAAATTTTTATTACTGTTCTAAGGCATATGTCACAGCACTCGAGCTCAGGCCAACTGGTTTCACATAGGGGGCTCCTTTACACTCTCTGGGGCTGCAGGAAGTTTGAAGCAGACTCATTCTAGGGTGGAATTACTAGGCAAACAGTTTTTGTCTTTATCTGACTGCCTCAGACTTGGTATTGGAAGGTCTTTTATCTTGCTGGTATAAAAGAGTTACCTTTCTGTGAATTTGTACCTATCTTGCTAGAAGCTGCACTGTGCTTGACTGAATTGCTTCCTAAACTGAGAAGTATATTTTTTGCACTTGATTTAACTGTTTTCAGTGATTGACTGAATTATAACATATCATAACATATCTGTGTCTGCATTTATATATTTGCTGGACCTCTGTGTGAAGTTTTTTTTTTCCCACCCTCCCACCTTATTGTTGTGTTCTTAAACTTGATGGCTTTTGCAGTGCCCTCCCCTACTATAAATTTGATCTGGGATATTCCTCTCAGTCCCGTCTCATTAGCTCATTCTACCTGATACAAAGAGAGAGTTTGGGAAGGCCAACTCCCTTAGTTTCTTAACCTTGAATTATCTTCTGTTCCTCCTCTCTTCCATTCCACTTTACTAAAAAAAAATAATAATTCTATATTCGGCTGCTTTTACTGTATTTGTGCTTCCTCCTCCTACTCTATTACTTTATCTTGCTTTTCTGCTGCTTGTTCTGTAGCATTTATTACTGCTTGTTTACAGTCTGTTTAAAATGTGTTATTCTAAGCCTCTTAGTTTTGGTTTAAGCTCTATCTCTTAGCTCTCCCTGGCCTCTCTCCCTCAGATTCTGACAAATATGGATGGACAATTTCCTACAGTTTCTCCTGCCAGTCTGCTTGATATGGGCATCCTGAGACAGTGTAGCAACTGCCTCATGTACACAGACAACCATCTACTACTACCATCTAGGAACATAATTTGTAAGAGATGCAATTACATTAGGAACCTAGAATCTTATCTCTCTCCCTCACAAGCCAATATATCTGGCATTGAGAAGGTTGTCAACACAAACACTACAGCTCAAACACCTTCCACACTTACACAGCATATACCTGCATATGCAGATGTTCTCAAAAAAACATACCCAAACAAAGCAGACCTCTGAGGCAAAAACACATGCAAACTCCACAACCCTTCACCCCACATACTTCGCATAGTCCACACACCTGTGTCTCACAGCCATTAAGGCTTAACCATAAATCCAACATATTAGTCACAGGAGACTCCATTGTGAGACACACAGATGTGCCTCTAACCAGGCTGGATAAGGATAAAGTCACGGTTAGTTGTTTGTCTGGTGCCAGAATCCACCATATCACACACACACTCAAGTCTCTCAACAAAAGGTACTGCTATGACTCTGCCATGGTCCATGCTGGGGTGAATGACTTGAGCTGTACCTCCCTGTACTATATGAATAGAAACATGACTGAGCTCACTGAACATGTATCCCAGGCAAGTATATCCCTAGCCTTAAGCAGCATTCTACCATCACCCAGAATGATGTCTCAATACAAACAAAAAATGATTGACTTTAACAATTGGCTTAGTTTCTGGTGTCATTCCAGGATGATCCAGTACCTGATAGCTTGGGAAGATATGATCGACAGACCATGATGATTTGCCAGAGATGATCTACATCTGTATCACTTGGGCTTCAGGCTTCTGGCAAAAGGTCTTGCCTCCCCATACTGCCTTTTTTAGGAAAAGTGATGAGGTCAAAACTACCAATATAAAAATTTCAACAAAATGAAAATTAAAGGTCATGCTGCTAAACACTAGGGACATGAAACAACACTCATTGCAAGCATTCTTAACCCTGGAAGATGCTGACATTTGTACAGTCAGAGAAACCTGGTTCACAGCTGTGAAGAGCACCCCAGCTTTACAAGGCTACTCATCCTATCATACACTCAGACCCCAAACTGTGGGTAGCAAAGCCAAATGAGGTGGAGTTTCAATATATATTAAAGACATACACACCTCCCGGCTGGTCTGTCAGTATGACGCACATGAGACACTCCAGGTGCAGTTTAACCATTGACAAGATCCATATTCAAATCATAGCTAGCTACAGGCCCCAAATTTGACTCAAGATGCCCACTCTGCCTATCTGGACCTCTTTGAATCTATCATGATTCAACTTTTTACCCTGATCCTGGGCAACATTAACTACCCAAGTATAGATTGGAAGAACCACTCATGCCAGAACACAAATGCCCAGAAATTCCTTGACTTTGTCAATGCAAACACCTTGGAACAACTAGTCGATACCCCTACAAGAGGGGATAACATCTTGGACTTAGTCTTAACCAACATGAGTAACCACAGCAGCATTCCTACAGTATCATCCTCCCTGGTAAGATCTGACCATAAAGCAGTCACTTTCAAAGTTACTATATCCCCTGACCACCCTTTAGCTAGTATCAAACAAAATAAAAACTTCTCCAAAGCTAATTACAACCTCCTGAGGGATGGTATAAACAGTTCACAGCCCCATTCCCTCAGTAGGAAGTGCCATTAATGTCCAAATCTACACCAAAGTACTATATGAGCATTTATGTAGATGCATGGAATCAAGAATACCTGACAGGATGATATCGCACTCCACAAGGAAGAGTAAACCTGTCTGGTGGACATCTGCAATAAACTCTATAACAAAAGGAAAACATTCCTGTCCAGGAGCAAGAAGGAGCAGGTGCCCAATTGGAAGCAATCTCTCCTTAGCCTGAACAAGCAAATAAGAGCATTAGTGAAATCCTCCAAAGCAAACTTTGAGTCCAAATTGGCTACATCTACTAGAGACAATCATAAGGCCTTCTTCACATACGTCTGCAGTCTCAAAGAAAGCACCCAGATCTCCTTAGAACTGGTGATCAAGAACACCACATATACAAATGTGTAGATGTAGCTAACTTGCTGGCTGACAAGTTCAACAAAAACTTCACCCCACTGCCCCCTCCATCAGTAAATCAGGACATCCCCAGTACCTGCCTCCCTCCCCTTATCTCCCTCCCCTTATCTCCCTCCCCTTATCTCTAGGGAACAGGTCACCACTGCCCTCGCAAAGGCAAAAAATACAGTCTCCATGGGACCAGATCACATCCAGGCTGCATCCTACATGAACTCAGGCAGGAACTTGCAGCACCATTAGGTGCCCTAGTCAACCAAAGCCTGAGTATCAGCTTTACCCCAGCTGAGTGGAGGACAGCCACTGTCATCCCTTTGCATAAAGGTGGAGTCCACCAATCTGGGAAATTATAGACCCATCAGCCTAACTAGCCTGATCTGCAAAACTATGGAATGGATTATCATGGACCTCATTAACAAAGACATTGGCAACCTCCAAACACTCAATCCCACGCAGTTTGCCTTCATCAAGTGGAGGTCGTGTCTGTTAAATTTGGTTGACGTCTTTTGGAACAGTCACCAAAGCCATGGAGGAGGGGAAAACAGTGTACACCACCTACCTTGACCTGACCAAAGCCTTTGACACTATTCCCCACTCAGGCATAATAAACAAACTCTCTCAACTAGGCATCAATCCGTATGTTACTAGATGGGTAGTAAACTGGCTCATTGATAGAACCCACCTAGTCAAAATAGGGGAAGCCACCTCAAGTAGTAGACCCATAACAAGAGCTGTACAAGGGATCAATCAGTCTTGGGGCCTCTATTAATTGGGATATACTTTTCTGAGGTGCAGACCAAAACCAATGGGCTGTGGCTGACCAAGTTTGCAGATGATTGCAAGCTGGGCATTGTAATCAGTTCCCCTAGTGATGTAGACATCCTCCAAGAGGGTCTCAATCAAACAAATGACTCCTGCCAGAAACGTGGCCTCAAGCTGAATACCAGAATATGCATCATCATCCCCTTTGAGGAGAGTGACACCCCCACAAATTATCACATTAATAACAACATCCTAAGCATGCAATCAGCTGTGAGGGATTTAAGCATCCAAGTTGATAGCAACCTCACTTTTGACCATCACGTTGCTTCCATTGTACAGAAATCTTTCTACACGGCCCACCTTATAAGTAAGAGTATATCATCCAGGGACAAGGAGGTCATAATATCTCTGTATTCTTCCTTTATAAGGCCCATTACTGAGTACAATACCCCTTTTGGCATGTACCTCACAAAGCACATGCAGCACCTGTAGTGAACAAAGAGATTCCTCACCAGGAGAATCTAGGGCCTCAAACATCTATCCTGAACTGACAGGCTAAAAGCCCTGTCCCTCTACTCAGTTTCATACAGACTGCTCAGAAGTGAACTCTGTCTGGTATGCAAAGCAATCTTAGACACCACCTTGATGGGACTGCTGTATATCCGCAAGTCAAGCTCCACTCGGGTAACCCACACATGTGAACTCAACCTGGTCTGTGACATCAATAGAACTTGTTGGTGGGGCAGATTTGTGTCCCAGAGACTCCCCATGTGTGGAATAGACTCCCACTCCACGTCAAGCAGAATACCTCATTATCCCTTTTAAGTGCAACCTGGATAAATGGATGAGAAACAGAAAATACACCCCTGGGATTTCACCTATGTCCCAGCTGGACTGAGCCATTGGGTGCTGTTAAACATGGTCTAAACTCTTGGCTAGAATTATAACGGCCTCAGGGCCAATAGCCTAGTAACTTCCTATGATCCTATGACATAATGAAGACTGCTAAAGCAGAGAGTGGTGGTGTCATCTAGTAGCCTACAGCTTGAATAATCAACTGTACATTAATAAAAGGACTTTAAAGAACATGGAAGAGAAGGATACATGAATGCAAGAAAATGGATGACACGAGAACATCACACTTTATGAACTGTGCATCTGCTTATCAAATACTCGGCATGTGTTTAGACACATCATGTACTTAATATTATAACTTGTTTAAACTACATTATTGTACATACAAGGTATGGTCCATAAGCAGTAGAAATAAAAGCAAAGGATACTAACAAAATATCTGTACGAAGTCTCAGAAGGTCATCTGAAATACTAGGGTTAATTGAACTTCCACAAACAACAAGAGTTCAATCTCAGCAAGTTCCTCAACTTTCACACTTCCTCATGCAGTTAAATTATTCATTCTTCAAGTTCTTCTTGCAGTTAAATTATGGGATTCAGTTAAGAATAGCAGTTTTGACAAAGCAAATATTAAAAAGCCAATGTATTTGTTAACTTCCATAAAAATGACTGTTCCTGTTCTAAAATTTAGAAATACCCAGTTTCTTAGAAAATGTTCATCTGTGCCAGCACCCCAAAACATATACCTATGTCTAAATGCCAACTCATATTATTAAAAGTCACAGGCCAAACAACTTCTAAGTTATGTCTGCAAGCTCATATGTACCAACAGCCATCACTTCCTCATCTGCAACTGACATTTTGCAGTGGTCTAATAGCTGGAAACTTCCGCTTGCAGCCTGTGAGCTTCCATAATGCTCACTTAGAAAAACAATGATGCTTAGTTGTGGCTAAATCAAACAAAGTAAAACAAACAAACAGTTTTACCTAGAGTTTCAGAGAAGTACTACACTAGATTTTAAAATAACTTGGGTGGGTTCTGGAAGTAAGCATTGTTGCCTAAATAACTTAAGAATGCTCAGTTATGCACACATTCCACTCTGAAAACTGATAAAGTGCTCCAATAATGAAGAGAAGGTGACTGCCAGACTCTTTAAATGAGGAAAATTCATTTTTTGTTAAACAGCAACTGAACAGTTTCCAGAGTTGCGTTTTTCAAGGCTGCCACCTACAATTAAACTTAGAGGTGTAAAAAGAATGGAAATACATGAAGCAGTATCATGTGATCATGGTATCAAAGAAGAAGCTTAGACAGTGGGAAGCCAGCAGAATATCTGTAGCAAAGTACCGGATTTTAAAATGGTGGTTTGCATCTGGTTGGCACAGGTGATACATTTGTATATGTAACCTGCTCTGTCTGGCAATCTGTGTGGGAAGAAGAAAAGGCAAGTGGAAGAAATTAAATCAGGAATTGTAATGTGGTAAGAGACGCTAGCTGTGTTGTATCATACTGTGTGAGTGAAAGAAACTGCTTGCTATCAGTGCAGGGAATGTTTTGAACTGTGTGGCATATTTTTTTTCCTTCCATTTGATAAGTACCAGAAAGATAAAGAATATTTCACCATCACAAGATGAGTAGATTCTGGTTGGCCTCTTCAGACCATTACACTACACTGTATCTTAGACTCTCAGATGTTGTCCTCTGGAGGTAGGTCCGCTGGAGGCAGGTGCCCATGTAGCAGGTGCCCATACAGCAGGTGTCCACATAGCAGGTGTACATGCAGCAGGTGCCCATGTAGCAGGTTTTCATGTAGCAAGTCATTCAATTTATTCTTGAAGGTATGAACTGATGTGCTGAGTTTAACTAAGAGGGCATGGGAGTCCTTGAGGCGTGATGTCATCATGCTTCGTGGTACAATAGCTTTTAACTGTTATTGAGGCTGAGTATCCTCTTGTGTTCAGGTCATTGCAGGGATATTCTAAGCAAAGGGTTTCCTCTAAGAAGGTTATAAGATGCAGAGCACGCAAGGAGATGTTGTAGTCTTTCACTGCAAAATGCGCCTTGAAGCCCTTTGATTCTCTTTGTGAGGAATGTTTGTACCTTCTCTAACTGCATCACATGGTATGAAAGTAATTTACAGAACCAATATCAGTACTCCAACTGGTTTGAGGAGAGCTATGAACAGACAGTCAATTACCTTACAAGTTGGCAACTCTGAACATTTTGCAGACAGAATCAGATATATGGATATCAGAAAAAAAAGTCTGTACTAAAAAGCCCTTTACTATTTTAATAATTTGTATTTACTGCCATCATTTTGTGTAAAGCTGATGGCAGGGTTACCAAGGAAAAGAAAGTAAGATGGTTCCTGATGCACTAGTGACTGAAGAAGTTGCCTCTGCCCTGCCTTACAGCTCATCTTCTCTGCAAGCCGATTGCTGGTGGTAATTCTATGGGTGCAACTCAAAACATCTATGATTCAATCCTTTTTGTACCATGGTCAACATTTTTGGAAACTACTCCCTGGGTAGCTTCAACATACCCAAATGCTCAGTTGCTTTAAAAAGGTCTCTAAAGAGGTGTTCGTTTTACATGGATTTTAACCAGTCTTTTAATCCTTTAACTTGTTTTACTTGCACTACTACTATTGCAAAATGAGTCCACACCCAATCAGTGTTTGCTGTACTACTCCGAGAAATCAGGAAATTTTTTACAAAAAATAAATAAATAAATGAATATATATATATATATATATATATATATATATATATATATATATATATATATATATATATATATATATATATATATATAGTCTGGGATTCAGTAATCCTCCGTGTAAGACTAAATAAGTCTTACACGGAAACTGCAGCCTAAGAGTATGATGTCATCACGTCATGCATATTCATGAGGGCGCGCTGACCCAACTCTAAGGCTAACACGGAGCGTACACGAGTGCAGGGGGCGTGTCAGACTGCTGAGCAGTCCAAATATCCACGCCCCTGCAAGTGCCTAAATCTGCAAATGTCATCAGATATGAGCGAGTCCGCTGAAATGTGTATATTCCCAACACTACACTCCCCCACATTCAAACCCCCTGTACAAATGAAATAAAATGTAAAACATTTTTTTTTATTATTATTCCCAATATAGCTGCCCGTATTTGCGCATGTGTGAGTTGGTTTGCCCATTGCTTAGCTACAGTAAGCAGTTTAAACATCAAAGAGGATAATAAACCACTTATATGCAAATTAAGCCAAATAGTAACAGTGTAGTGGTAGAGCTTTCGAACAATGAGGAAGCATTCCCAGTTTCAGTCTCACCACTCCCCTTTCCATTTTCTGTAGGAAATCTGTGCATAAAAATAATTCCTGACATTTACTTTTTAAATTTTAGTAAAATGCATTGAAATGACCTATGTAATAGTGAACGATATTTTAAATATATATAAGAAGGTGAAACGGTCATGCATACTAATGAATGCATAAGTAACCTATCTTAAGCAATGTGAAGCACTGCTAAGCAACGTTTACCAGTATTAAGTACATTTAAGAATAATTGCCCATAGCTAAGCTCTGCTTTAACTAGTGCAATGGCTTTGCGCTGAGCTGCGCATCGCGTCAACTAGTGCAAACAAAACATGTTTGGGCGAAGCTGCGCACCGAGCTAACTAGCACAACGTCAGGCAACGTAGAGCAACATAGAGCAATGTTGGGCAAAGTTGAGCAAAGTCAGCTAAACACAGCCACACCTCCTAGCTGGTCAGGCCAGTAGTAAAATAAAAAGCAATGACAGGCCTCGAACCCGGCATACTGTGCACCATAATCACAGTAATGAACTACTAAGCCATGACAGCTTTTGCTGTTCATGCACTGTCAACATACATATACATATTAATCAAAGTTTACAAAGTGCTAAGCAGGTGTGCACTCAGCTGACATTTTTCAAAACTGGCCAACCACAATTAAGTGGGAAATGAGGCCTATTTAAGCTCCAGAGGCAGGAATAACTGCCATAACTGGTTGCAGCTCCCATTTGCAGTCAGAATGGCTGGTGTTGGAGAGGGCTCTCATTTTCCAGTGCAACGGTGGGGCATTGAGGAGTCAAAAGTGATGGTTTGGCTCCTCGTCCATCATCATGATGCAAGACTCCTGCAGGGCAGTTTCAAGGCACTGAGTACAAAGCAGAAGCCTGGAACCATCTAGCACATGATCTCACCAGTGCCACAGACAGCCCTCGGACTGGTGACCAGGTCAGACACCACTATGTAGACCTGAAGAGACGCAAGCAGGACCAACTGAACCAATGCATACAGGAGGCCCATGGGAATGAAAATGCCCCACTACTGAGTAGGTAGCCATGGAATGGAGTATGTAAGAATTGCTATTGTAGTCTATATTATGGACATGTATGTCTCAATATCCCTTCATTTACTTCACAGCTGCAAGTGTCCATGCTGCGAATCAGCAAGCCTATGCAG
The DNA here is from genome assembly GCF_019279795.1 of Protopterus annectens. Taxonomy (NCBI): domain Eukaryota; kingdom Metazoa; phylum Chordata; order Ceratodontiformes; family Protopteridae; genus Protopterus; species Protopterus annectens. Next base: position 375,238,592 of record NC_056729.1, on the reverse strand, counting down.
ATAGGCTGCACCACCAGACAGGTTAGTAATTATTCTGCATGTATTGTTATATAAAATAAGTGAGAGAGCCTGAAAAAGTGTTGTAGCCCAATAATAAAGGCATAATAATTCCTGAATAATTTGTCTGCATGTACTGTTATATAAAATAAGTGAAAGAGCCTGAAAAAGAGTGTTGTAACCCATTAATAAAGGTATAATATGTCTTGAATAAGTCTTCTGCATGCACTGTAATATCAAATAAATGAGAGAGCCTCTAGAAAAGTGTGTAATGTAATTAATAAAGGTATAATTCCTGGAGTGTGTCCGTGTCACTTACTTCGAAATGTTGTTGTACTCTTGCATTATATAAATAGTACTGTTGTATTAAGCACTGTCAACCCACACTTGGGAAGGCCCATATAACGTGGATGAAGGGAGTGCCAGTAGCTGTGAAGCATATATACAGTCCTCAACTGTTGGCTAATGGCTGGCATGCATAGGTAAATCTGGCACATGAGTAGCTTGTTAATGTGTTCCCCAGAAATGTCAGTGTGCTGCTAGAAATGTATGGGGCTGTAGAAATATAACTGATAACGTCACCTGAACACATCCAGATATGTAGATATATAAATATAAATAAAATATATAAATACGTAGCAGTAACATCTGCATCCTGGACAGTTTGTATGTCAGATACAGGTCAGGTATATAAGTAACTAGCCAAACCCATTTCACAACTTAATGGACTTTGCCTAGTGCAACGATACATGTAGGGGATAATATACCTGCAGTCAACAGGAATGTAGTGTAAACTATAAGTACATATAAGATGTTAATGGAGGTATCTTTTTACACCCTACTGCATGTGCATAAACAATTCAATTCCACACCTCAATGGGTATGTCTAATCTCAAAAATTTTTTGGGACATATGTCCTATTGGTTTATAAATATCTGCATTTACTTTAATGCATGTGCCCTATTCAAATACCACAATCTTGCTGGACTGTTGCCACCAATCAATCCTGCATGCTATTGGAATGTCCTCTGTGGTTCTATATATGCATGTGTTATGCTTGCTGTTCAACTGTTGGAACTCTGGTGTGTTGGGTTAATGGGAATATTACTGCATGCTGTTACAACTAATTTGGAATGCTGTTGGCTGTTACCAACCCATATTGTCATTAAATCCTCCTAAACATAGAACGTATGGGAAGGCCGGTCCCAGCGTACCCACCTGTCCCTCCTCAGCTGGCGATGGCACCTGGCACCAGCAGGTCTGGTGCCCAGCCTGGGACCGCCTCCTCCGTTGGCTCTGTGCCACCTTCAGGTGGAAGTGCTGCAGGGGATGGGGCTTGTCCCCCCTGTACAAGCGTGGCTGGAGGAGGGCCACCTATCACCCTCCGAATGGTCCAGGCTGTGGTGTGTAGGGAGATGCAGCATTCAGTCGCTAATCCCCTACGCCAGCTCGAGGCAAGAGTGGAGTGACTCATGGGTGAGCCTGCCACTCCTATGCAGCCTCCTGCACAGCCACCCTCTGGGCTGTGAAGGTGCAGTGGTGACTGCCCATGGGTGGGGATCTCAGTTCCACTGTTGTCATCTGTGGGCTCATGGGCTTGCGATTTCCAAACATACTTCCCCGTCAATGGTGTTCACCCACCCCATGTGTCATATTCTGCCCCTGTATGCATCTTGTTTGTCTTGTCTGTTTACCTCCCCAACCTACCTCCCCAAATATACCTACTTCCCCTACCCCACATTCCACTCCACCTGAAAAAAAAATGAGCAATCTGCTCCCACAAAAAAATTATGCCCCATACATAGCTGCCCATTTTGCACACATATCCGCTGGACAGATAAACTGATATTTAATTGGCAGTACAACATACTTTGTTGTCCTCACCTCTCTCTCAGGGGTGGAAGGTTTCAAATTTCCCTCCAAATTTCTAGTATATGCACAGCTGTTGCTGTTAAAGAAATGGGCAGCTATGGACCTTCCCTACACCCGTCCTGCACATCCCTAGCTGTTTTCCCTACTGTCTTTCCCTTTTTGTGCCCCTTTTTCACCACTTTCCTATCTCCCCATTTTCTTTTCTTTCAAAGAAATGAGCGTGGGGGTTAGCGAGAGTAAGCACTTTTAAGCAGTAGTTAACAGGTATGTGCGAGGGTGCACTTGTATGCGCTTAGCTAAGTATTGCTTAGCTTCGTGCAAACCCGCTTACAACTGCTTAAAAGTGCCTTAGTCACCCTGCATGTGAGGGTCCCTGTTCTGCTCAGCAGCAAAATAAAACACCACTCTCAATCTCGAACCCCGGACCTTGGACACACTAGAATGCATGAAGTACCACTAAGCCACAGTAGATACACAGCAGGTTGTTGCTGAAATATATATATCATCTATCAGAATGAGTGAATGCAAAGGAAAGATAGGAATGCCATAACACAAAACCTGGTCTGTGGAACTTTACCAGCAGTTGTTGTGGAATTGCATTACATGACTGTGATAACAGAACCAGACATTCTAGCAGTAAATAATGTTATAGCAGCACTTTACAACCCCCACACAGTACCATAGCAGGACAATCCCCACCCAAATGTACAAAATACCTGTGTGTTCAAGGTCCAGCAAGGATGTAGGTAGGCATACTCAGCACTGGAATTGTCCAGTTTTCATGAGCATCCGGTGATAATGTCAACAAAAGAAAAAGCACAAACTGTGCAGAAGTGACTACATTAATATCCACAGTATAGCAGTTCCCAAACAGTTCATTTGCCAAATGAAAACATCTCAATAACTACGTATGTATGGCAGCTAATTGTATAAGTAGAAAAGAAACTACATACTCCCATGTATCTTGTGTTAGCATTTGTAGGGGTGAGTACAATTCTACACTGTCAACCATGTACTGGAAGTGGCAACATTCAGGTCTGAGTACAACATTCAAATAATTGGCTACACCCCTAGCATTAGTTATAAGAAGTATACCAACCTTCTGACTTACACAACGCTGTCCACAGTAAACAAGCATGGTCCACACTTTGGAAAGCTGAAAGGGCTACGCCTACCAGACTTAGCAATTTATAGTTTTGGGTTGCTATAACAGTGAGTACTGCAAGTACCACACAGCAGGCTGCATGCAATTGCCAAATGGTGGCCACCAATTGGTGCAGAGGCCATCACATGCACATGTGCAGATACCTATAAAAGCAGGCTGTACTTGTTGTCCACACATGCAATCATTTCATTGCAGGTACGGAGGGAGAGAGCGAGAGAGAGAGAGATGGACGCAGACAACAGCAGCAGAAAAAAAGAAAAAAAGATAAAAAAACAAATATATCGAAAGAAAAAGTAATATACTGAAAAAAAAAAAAAAATAATATATTGAAAAAAATATATATTGAAAAAAAATTATATTGAAAAATAAATAATATATTGAAAAAAAAAATTATATTAAAAAAAATTTATCTCGAAAAAAATAAGATATTAAAAAGAAAATTAATTACAAAACACACGGAACCAACAAATATGAACACATACAAAGGAAAGGTATGTAGCAGCTATGTATTTACTGGCATGTAGTAGATGTTTAAGAAGAGTACTCTACATAGTTTGAATCATCCATATGTGGCAGCAGTACGTATCTATGCACAGATGCCCTGCATAACTACTGGCATGGAGAAATCAGTGTATAGCTGTGTGCAGTGGGATATGACTGTGACATATGTAGTTCAGCATTAAATGTCAAACATCTGATCCATGTTATCTGTGTTCTGTACGGTAGTGTGTACAATGTCTGTTTTGGGGAGTAGCGCATACGGTTATATAAACATGGATGTGACAGAGTAACAAATGCATGATAGTCATATTAATGTGTAGCTTAGCATTGACAACAGCTGTACCAGGCTAGTATACTAATCTAGCATTTGCAGCTATATATACACCTTCTAATATTACTGTGTGCTCACATGTGACACCTGTTCATGTTGCAGCATAGCCCAACAGGTCAGCTGTGAGGTACACGAACTTACAACAGTGTGGACCTTGTGTGTGTATGGCACACACATATGGAGAGATCTGTCTGTGTCAGATATATTAGCATCTGTACATGTGCATAGCGTAAGGGACATACTGCAACTGTTTGTGAAGGGTGGACATACATATGTTGTTGAAGGTTGTTATGTGCATATTTCTATGTAGGTTGTAGTGTGTGGCAAACAAGACAGCATACAGTGTTGGTATATGACATGTGGTTAAACGCTGTGGGTATGATTCGTCAGGTTTGCAGTGTTGTAGCCAGTGAGGCCTGCTAAAACTACATGGGCTGAGAACACCTTCAGGGGATATACTGCAACTGTTTGTGAAGGGTGGACATATATATGTTGTTGAAGGTTGTTATGTGCATATTTCTATGTAGGTTGTAGTGTGTGGCAAACAAGACAGCATACAGTGCTGGTTTATGACATGTGGTAGTTAAACGCTGTGGGTATGATTTGTCAGGTTTGCAGTGTTGCAGCCAGTGTGGCCTGCTAAAGCTACATGGGATGAGAACACCTTCAATGCATTCCACACAACACTGTGCAATATTATGACATAACTGTATACCTTACAACTTTCGCATAATTGATATCCCCACCATGAAAGGTGGACTGTATATGGGCCTATATGTATATCTATATGTACACCAATGGAAGTTTATATGTATGTGTGTGTGTATATATATATATATATATATATATATATATATATATATATATAAAGAGAGAGAGGGTCATATTTACTGCAACAGATGCCTGGTGACAAAGCCATGGGCTCAAGTTCAATGTTGACACTGCATTGGCATCCCTTCTTGCAAAAACTCTGTACCCATTAACTACCATATAGGTGGTAGTCTACTTAACACCGAAGGTATGATTAGAGACCATGGGACACAGATGGACAGTCGTCTCCCCTTTGATAATCACAGTGCCACACTGGTCATGTCATCTATCTACGTGGCACACGTCATTACAAAAGGTGTGTCATCCAGGGAAATATAGGTCAGTGTTCCCCTCTACTCATCACACATAAAGCCCATTATAGAGTACAATGCCCCATGTGGTATGTACCTCACAAGACATCTACAGCAACTGGAAATGACATAGACATACCTCACAAAGAGTAATACCGGCCTCAAACAGATGCCCTATGCAGACCGTCTCACAAACCCACAGCTAGACTGTGTCGCATACCACCTACCCAGAGGTGACCTCAGCCTAACATACTAAGCTATGTCAAACCCAGAGCTGTTGGACATTCTCCACGTAAACAGATCACAATCCCTACGAGCTACATGCTCTAAGGACCTAAACCTTGTGACCTCAATAAACAGCACATGCTGGAGGGATAGATTCCCTGTATGGGCTGTTTGTGTGGGATATGTGTAGCACAGATTTGCAGGTCCACATTTGTGAACATGGTGGAGGCGCATTGTCTGCATGTACGTGCATAGTGGACACATGGGCAGGGTGACATGCCATGTATTACACAGTAACACTCCATAGTTTCTATTGGTGGCCAGTATGCATTGTACTACACACATTTCGGAACCTGACTATAGATGTGTGTATGACATGGTTTGACACTGTGCTGTGGATGATACTGTTACTATCTGTCATTGTATTGCATTCTGGTAGTATACATAACTTCAACAGTCTGACCATAACCAACTGTTAGATGATGTCTTGACAACTGACACACAGATGTGGGACACACAGCAACATTTGGATCCTTCAGGTACTATACTATGTCAGTAACCAGTGGTATTCACCTGCACCCATTACTGAGACCACTTCTATTTGGCATATAGCTCTCTTAGGTACAAGCAATCACAGTAGGGATATGTCCGTCCACATCTGGTAATGCATACTGTGGCCTATAATGCATTCTCTAGATGACACACACATCCTCCATAAGGGTATCATACAGACAGATACCTGTTGTCAAACCCATGCTGTAAAGCTATAAGCCAAACTAAGCATAGTCATCCACCTTTACGGAACATAGTATCCCCACAGTACCACATAGGTAGTAGCCACCAATATGATGAACAGGTACCGATGTGTACATGCAACCCAAGTGTTATGTCATCTCTCCTTTGATAATCACATTTACAAAGGTATTTTGAAATCCCTCAGTGGATCACATAAGCAATAAGGGGTCTGCATGCATATCCACAAAGGTTGTTGTACACCTATAATTAATAGTCATCATTGACAGACTTTGCTGCATTTGAACAGGTCTGACATATACCTCGGCCATAAACCCTCAGTCACACAATTCAATAGAAACCATAATGAGTTTGTGTGACACGAATGACCTAGGCCAGGGATCACTGCAGTGGCTGGCCTTGTCACAGGCATACAGATATGACCTAAGGTCTGGGAAGCAGCAGAACAGTCTGGCAAAGATGACAGCTGTGTTCTTGGAGAAAGCAGGTTTCCCACACATGCAATAATTGAGGTAACATGTACATATATGTATTTGCCACGCAGCTACCTCACATGTGCAATGCATACTGATATGTTATACAGTAGTAAAAGCAAAACCCACAACACATTGACCAACAGTGTCACACACATAGAGCACACACACTCACCAAGTGCAGGATTCAAACCCCTATCTAACTACTTCTGATACTAGAGAAGTATGCATTAACACGACATGCTATACACATTACTGGGAGGTATTTTTTCCACAGGTATATTTGTAGGGTGGTGACATCATCAGACTTGACAAAGATAAGTATACCACTTGTAAGGTGTTCTACTACTCTACAAAAAGGCTGCTCCTCTCCAAGGTAATTACACACAAACACACACATACAGTTGTCAAGTGCAGGATTCAAACCTCTACTTAATTACTTCATGATACTAGAGGAGTACGCATTAACACGACACGCTATACACATTACTGGGCGTTCTCTTTTCCACAGGTATATTTGTAGGATGGTGACATCATCAGACTTGACATAGATATGTATGCCACTTTTAAGGTGTTACACTACTCTCCATAAAGGTTGCTCCTCTCCAAGGTGATTACACACAAACACACACACACACACACACACACACACACACACACACACACACACACACACACACTTGTTAACTGCAGGATTCAAACCCCTACCTAACTACTTCATTATACTAGAGGAGTATGCATTAACACATTGCGCTGTACACATTACTGGGAAGTCTCTTTTCCACAGGTATATTTGTAGGATGGTGACATCATCAGACTTGACAAAGATTAGTATACCACTTTTAAGGTGTTTTACTACTCTCCAAAAAGGTTGCTCCTTCCCAAGGAGACCACACACAAACACACACACACACAAACACACACACACTCACACACACACACTTGTCAAGTGCAGGATTCAACTACCTAACTACTTTATGATACTACAGGAGTACGCATTTACATGACGCGCTATACACATTACTGTGAGTTAGCCTTTCCACAGGTATATTTGTAGGATGGTGACATCATCAGACTATACAAAGTGGTTTACATTAGGTGACATTAGATGGGCTACATAGAAGGAATGTCTAAACACTTTGGCCATGTACTCATCAAAGGGGAGTTTACTATCTACCTGTGTCCCCAGGGCCATAATGACTTTCTCCGTACATACTGGATTACCACCTATGTGGTAATTTGTGTGCACTTTGTTTTACCCAAAGGGGATGACTATGCATTCTTTGGCATTCAGCTTGAGGGCATTGCTTTGACACCAGGTATCTGGTGTAGTACCCTGGATGGTGATGCCTGTGAAATCCCCATCATATCACCAGTTTATCTCTGGAAGCTACCTGTTGCTAGTATTCTTAGGCCAACACATACCTTGGTTTCCACTGGGATGGGTTCCCCTCTGTTGGTTCTGTGTGTGAGGCGTGGCCTGCACAGCTCAACAATTTGCTGCAGGAGGTCTCTGTCCACTCTATAGCGTTCACTATCTCCAGCTCATGTAGCCCCTGGTAGGTTACCCTGGGTCTGTACACTTTTCTCCGTCTCCTCACTGTGGGTTGCTCAGCAGCATTCGCAATGGCACCATCCTCAGCATCTTGCACATGTTGCCTTATAACAGCAATGGCAGCCCCTAACATTTTTTTATCTCAGTTAAGCTTTTTAAGTTTTCACTTCTCTTTGTAGACTGCAGTGTTGCAGTGTTTCTGAGAAAAACATGGGGGAATGTTGTTTGCAGAGTTTTAAGTGCTGGGCTGGGCTAGTGTACTGCCTGTGTAATTGGCTGATTCTGATTGATTTCACCTGGCAGCTCTGTTAGTTCTCCTTGGTTAACTTCCTACTACTTCTTTTCCTTCCTTTTCCCTTTCTGTTTCGACAGGGGGCAGCACCGCACAAACAAGCGCAAACATGCGCACACAAGCGTGCACGCGCACACACAGGCTTACACAAGCTTACACAGGCTTAGGCCGGTGCACATTCACGCAAACAGCCTTAGATTGCCTTCCACAGGCTTACACGGGTGCACACAGGCTTAGACGGGTTTACAGGCATGCACACGCGCACACACAATGTAAGCAGCTTTGTAAGAAACTTTGGTGATATCCACGGTGTACACCTTCGGTTTCTGGGTTTCAGTTAAGACAACTGTAGACACACCTCTTCCAGTCCTGAGTAACTCACAGCAAACACAATATGACATTTCAAAGCAGTAACTCAAGAATGAAGTAGTTCCTTATATGGTTAACTGAGTTGTGGACAGGAAATGCATAGTACGTATGCATTTTAAAGTGCATTTTAAAGTGTTTTAAAGTGCATATGCATTTTAAAGTGCAATGTGCCTATTCATTTTATATTTTTCTAATTTTTTATATATTGAATATAAAAAAAATAAAAGTAGATGACATGAAAAAATGAACTACATAATTCAATGAAAACCTGTATTGTAGATAGATTTTTTCATTTATTCACATACAATTATTTTTTTTATGCAAGTTCAAATTATATTATATATTAATTTTGTTTTGCCATTAAATTAATTTAATAAAAAAAATTTTCATTTTACATATATATAATATATATAATAATGTATCAAAAATAAATACATATATATTGTTGATTTTTAAATAAAATATACAAAACAAAAATTATAAAAATAGAAATTGAACATAGAGATACACAATTCTTAAAATGATTCTTTGTTATATAATTATATGATATGAGGTATTAGTAACAAAAAAAAAAGACTAAACTAGGTTTTTTTTTTTACAATATATTTTTTTATATATACATTTGTTCTATGTATGTACCCTGCTTTTTTTGTATAGAGCTAGAGTTATGTAATAAATACATAATCCAAAAATCATCAACCAAATATCAACCATTATTTAAACTTAAAGCAAACAACAAATATTTAAACCCTTGAAGCTTTGTCTATTAAGATAGCTTTTTTGTTGATGTATTTCTTTAAGCCAGGAGGGGGTGTTGGATTTTTTTAAATTGTCATTGATTTAGTTTCTTCTGAAGGAGAATATTCTTCTTATCCCCTGTTTTGTCTTTTTAATAAGTTCCAAAATTCCAAACTTAAAATCTATGAAACCTACACATACATGGAATGTTTAAACAATGCACTTGTCTCCTTTCTCTTCTCTTTTTAATATAGTCATATATCTCTGAGAGAGAGTCCTCTGAAGTCCTCTTCTCCAGATAGACCCCAAGGACATGCATTTGGAACAAATTGGTCAAATTCATTCAATTTTGCTGCAAAATTACTCTTTTTTTTTATTTTTTTTTTAAACCATTATCATTTGTTATGTTGTATAATGTATTTATTAACATTCATTGCCTGCATTACAACCTTCCTTTCTTATACAATTATTTATTTCCTGCTTCTTATTTCCTGCTAAAAAAAAAATTTAAAATTGTTTTATTTTCCCACTGTTCAATTTTTTTTTTTAAAATTCTCTTTTTTTAGAAAAAATAAAATTGTGATTAATAATAATTATACTTTGGTGTTTAATCTCATGGGTAAAGACAATAAAGGTAGTGGTTTGGTTTGTAGGAGGACATGAATTTTAAATCATCTGGAGGTCCCATAGTAAAAAATAAAAAAAAAAATCCAAAAATCTAAGATTATATTTTATATTTTTCATATATGGGCTAGTAAAGATATATATATCTCCCTCCAACCAAAGAACCATAATTGGCATATGTGGGGGCACATGCCTTTGCATAGCCCTCTGTAATCTGAAAATGTAATCAAAATATTCAAAACCTTTAATTCTGGGTATGCAAGTAACAAATTCTTTGACATCTATGGTCTAGAATTTAACTGCCTCTACATTGATATTAATTGTGCCAGAAATTAGAAAATCCCAAGACAAATGTCTGGGTCAAAGGAGGTTGAAAAATATTTTTATGTATCTTAGGTATTAAAAAATTTGGGGTATATATATATATGTTTGTTTTAAGAAGTTGTATGTTTTTCTTTTCCCAATTCTAGTTTCAATAAAAATATTCTTCCAACCAACTGTCTATTCTTCTATAAGCAATTTAGTTTTCATTTACACACACAGTGGTGTGGGTTTCCATCATCAAGTCAGTTAAAGCATAAATGTAAGCTTCCTCCACCACCTTGTCCGGTTGCATGACCTAAAAAATTGTCTCTTTTTCTTAAATTTTCCAGTAACATTGTTTTTTTTTTTTTTTATTCTTAATTTTTTTATTCCTTTTTTTTTCAAAATGTTCATAAATATCATGGTCACACTACTATATGAAATCTAATGACGGGGCCAGTGATGTGGTGGGGTTGTAAATCTACTTCTACTTTGGGGACTTGAAGAAGAATAAAATACATTACATTTTCTGCATACAATTTTTTTTTTTAGTAATTTTTCAAATTTAATTTTAATTCTTATAGTTAATTTTTTAATTATAATAATATGTTGGCCAAATCACCATATGTTGTCCTCACAAACTTAAAACCCTTTGAAAATAACTCAAAATGCTGTTTTCCACTTTTAATATTAAATATAATTGTGTGTATTTTTTATCTATATATTATATCTGTCTTCCTCTTTATCCTCTATATCTCCTATCCTCTCTCTCTCTCCTCCTCCATTCCAAATGTCCTGGGTCCGAGGAATTTGTTAAATGTTGTTGTTCTTTTTCCGAGTTGTTTGTTTTTGTAAAATTGTTTAAATTTCTTCCCTCTGAGAAAGAATTTCCAATTTTTTCTTATTTCATTTCTTTCACAGAATTTCACCCATTTATTTTTTCTTTCTTCCTATTGAACCCATTTTTAAACTTAAGTATTATTTCCCTGATTTTTCTTGTTAAACAAATTTTTTAACTATAGTTCTTCTTGTTTCCTTCTTTTCTGTGGTCTATTACTATTGGGGGGTATTAAATAAACCTTCTTGTTCTTTCCTATTTACTTCTAAAATTTTAATTAAATCTTCATAGCTCTAAATACTCTTCGACTCTTTTTAAATATTTATATATATATATTCATATTATTTAATAAATCATTAACAATTTCATTCTATATTTCCATTCAAAACATCAATGTAAAGTTTTTTTAACTGAACTTCATTATATTTAATCAGTAAAGCATTCAACATAAATTAAATACAATGAAAAAATTTGTAAAATTTCAAACGTACAGTTTTCAATTATAATTCCAAAACCTGATGTTTGGTATTATTATCAATTTGTGAACACTATAATTTATATAGAATCAAAATGTATGTAGAATAGTATTATCAATTTGTACTTTTTCTTATACAAAATTATTTTTTGAAAAAAATACACAGCAAACACATGCCACTCTACTCCAATAAGCTTACAGTCTTTGATACATACCCCCTCATGATGTCACCTATTTTCTACTCTGTTACTCCCCTAATCCTACTCTTACAGTCTAGGGACATGGACATGGTTCACATGGTAGGGAAAATTGGGATTCACTATCCTTATCCTCATTTGCATAGGATTGCCTACTAATGCTTGGTTACATCTCTTAGACTGAGCTTCTCCCCCTTAGCAACCACTACTCAGTAGCCATGGTGTCTACAGCCTGTCATTCACCTGCATGGCAGAAGAATATTTTTAATAAAATACCTATTTTTGGCTTTTGTTTTTTTTCAGGTTTTTAGAGCGCTGCACGTTTGCGCGGCGCTGTGCTATGCTTAAACATCGGCGATCGGGGGAAAACATATTTTTTATTATTTTGCAATGGATAAAAATGGCAGTGGCCTTATATTTGGCCATTGGCATGCTTCCTCAACTGGATGCATCCTTTATTTGGAGCTGTCATAGCTCTGTTTTGCTATTTGCAGAATGGTACTCAGTTACCAACCGAGTACATTTCTGCAAATAACACTACTCTTACTCGGACAGGTTAGTGTTTCCTGGTTCGCAAATTTACCTCATTTGCATAGCTTTCAGCAGCAAATGAGGTAATTTGCATAACCTAACACTGTCCATGCAAGAGTAGTTTTAGGAGCTCTCATGCACGCCCCTGCCGGCTGTTCCTGGATTGCTCGGCAGACATATTGGCTGTCTGGAGTCTTACTCTACTCTTAGACTCCATGCAAGCCTTCGTGAATCCAGCCCATATATATATATATATATATATATATATATATATATATATATATATATATATATATATATATATATATATATATATATATATATATATATATATTGTGTCTCTATAAGCAACCATCTGAGGCAATGGCATACAGCAAAAATCTCCCTGTACTGCATGTGTGACAGCTGTGCCATGATTGGATCTCCCATTTGGGGAGGGTTCATGGTGATGGACTAAAAGGACTGCAGGAGCAAAAAATTCTCAGGAGTATTTTAAAAGCAGAAGCATATAAGCATAACAGGTTTTATATAAAGAACATGAACAGAGTTTTACAGAGACCTCCCATTGACTGACTTACTGTCATTTCTCTGTGTGTCAAACTAACTTCCCAACTCTAATGAAAATGGTAATACCAAAATACTATGTTCCTTGTAGATATTATTTCTTGACTTCTGTCATCCTGCAGCTCCAGGGAACCACCCAAAACAGTGTGTTTGAAAACTAAATGCCTTCAGATGGAGAAAATGTATACTTTACTATTACAGAGTATATGCCGATGACAATCAAGTGGATTAGGTTTGCATCCTTGATCTCAGCCTCCATCTTCTCTTCCCTCTATCTGTCATCATTACCATGTGCCTGTTTGTACTGGGGGATTTGCATTAGCAGCATCAGTAATAGAAAGAAATCTGTCAAAGTTCACCATTAAACAACAATCTACAACTAGTGGAACCTACCAAAGCAGAACAACATCTTGAGAGAATTACAGAGAAGACTTCAAAAGCTCTGAGCAGGTTACAGTACATATTTTACTGTCTGAAAATCGTGCAAACATGTTGAATGTCATGTATCCTGGGAACCCAATTCATGGACTATGCACATATTCTAAACCTAGTAATAAATGTTCAAACACTCAGGATTCATGTGTTAAATACTTTATTTCTATCAGCTACACAGTCTGATTTATGTTTATCATCATTTCAATGCCAAAAAACACCTTTGCACTTAGAAGTACTACCTATATACCCAGAAAACATCACTTTATTGAAATGTGTAATCTAACCAACTTTAATCTCAACACATTCATATCCACTCTAAAAAATCAGACAACTGGGGGCTACTCAGAACCATTCATCTAGATGCCTCTGCTCTTTTCTTTAATACAGGTTTCTTTAATGTACTAAATAATCAGGCTCCAATTAGAAGAAAGACAGTCAAGGATATCACTGGCCCCTGGTTGTCCTTTAACCCAAAATACTCATGCATAAAAGAATTATGACTGGAAAATCTAGCAACAAAAATCAAACTCCAAAAACTTCAGCAATCTTAAAAAAAAAAAAGTAAAAATAGACAAAAGTCATTCACCACAAAAACTCAAATGAGATCTGGTGCTCTATCAAAAAAAAAATCTTAACTCCCTGGTAGATGTGAAGAGTTCAGCCCATGCCCTGATATGGATCCAGGTAGAACTGCCACTCTATTTAACTCCTGCTTTATGAACACCATAAATTCATTACTCAATAAAAAGAACAATTACAATCCACAAAATACTCTGTCCATCAACAATGTTAGTGCCTTCTTCCTTAGCTTTATCCCCACTTGTAATATACAGAATTACATTCTCAAACTCAAACACACCACCTTACCTGTTGATAACTCAACAGGCAACTATGTCAAAACTGTTGCTGAAACCAGAGACCATCATCTCTATTCTCATAAATAGATCTATACAATAATCTTATGTCCCCACCCTGTAAAAGAAGTCTCACATCCTGCCTCTTCATAAAGGAAGCAGCATCATTTAACTCTCGATCTACAGGCCCATAGCCATACATTCACCTTGTCCAAAATCCTGGCAAAATAAATCCGCACACAGCTACTTAAACATATCCTTGACAATAACCTATTCTCTCCTATCCAACATGGTTTAAAACCAAACCACAGCACTAATACCGCATTATTAAACTTCATAAACATCATTAATTAAAAATGCAATACAAGCAATACTATATCCAGTAAAAATGATGAAGAACATCGTAACACTTGACTGGAGATAAAAAACTGCTTTAATCACACAAATGGAGGCAAATACCACAACAACTAAGTGCTTTCAGCTCGGGTTCCATAGGCATGAAGATAAGAAGGGAATTTCTTATATTTCTTTTCCTCAAGATAAAGATGATAAGATCTGTGATACCACACAAAAGAAATGTAGTTTGTGGGCTGTGCAGGGGTTGAAGCTTGAGATCTGTTATTGTATATGTTTTAGTATTTATTCATTTGCATTTGTAATTGTTAAGCAGGGTAAAGCTCTGCTACACACAGATGGTTTTCAGACTCAGCCCAGCCAAGAACAAAGTTTATGACACTGAAGTTTTTTTGTAATATGCTTTCTACAATTGGAAAGTTGTCTTTGGTATATGAAAGTAAAAGCATCTGATGCATTTGATATAGGTTGATAGGTAGGTACTAGGCTATTGGCCCTAGGGCCTATATAAGCCTAAACAAATGGTACCCTGGCTTCTGCCACCCAAGAAAATTATTTTCCTGTGCCCCTGTCAAGCAGAGCCACAGATGTGATCCCCGGGGTGAATTTCCTATCTCCCATCCAATCATCAAGACTTTTCTTGAAGAGTGCTAATGAGAAGCTTTGTTTGATATAGATAGGTAGTTTGTTCCAGAGTATGGGAAATCTCTGGGACAGGAATCTATCCCTGCAGCATGTTCTGTTTATTGTGGTGACAAGGTTTAGGTCCCTAGAGCGTGTAGCTCAGAGGGATTGGGATTTCTTTACGTGGAGCATGTCCAACAGCTCTGGGTTTGACTTAACTTCATATGTTAGGCAGAGATCGCCTATGAGTAGGCGATATGTGACAGAGTAAAGCTGGAGTTTTTTGAGACAATCTGTGTAGGGCTTCTGTTTGAGGCCAGTAATCCTGTTTGTGAGATATTTCTGTGGCCTTTCCAGTTGTTGTAGATATCTTGTGAGGTACATACCAAAAGGGGCGTTGTACTCTATAACGGGTCTAATGAGTGATGAGTAGAGGGGAACAATGACCTCTTTTTTCCTGGATGAGAAACCTTTTGGGATGAGGTGTGCCATGTAGAAGGATTTACTGACTACTGTGGCGATTTGATTATCAAAGGAGAGACTACTGTCCACCTGTGTCCCAAGTTCGCTTATCACACTTTCGGTGTTAAGTAGACTACCGCCTATGTGGTAGTTCATGGGTACAGAGTTTTTACCAAAAGGGATGACATTGCACTTTTTGGCATTGAGCTTGAGGTCATGGCTTAGACATCAGGCATCTGTCTCAGTCAGGCCCTTTTGTAGGATGTCCACATCGTTAGGAGTTTTGATTATGACTCCTAGTTTGCAGTCATCTGTAAACTTTGTTAGCCAAAGACTTTCTGTGTTAGCCTGTACTTCACAGAAGTAGATACCAAACAGGAGATGACCTAGGACTGAACCCTGTGGTACTCCACTTGTCACTGGCCTGAAGTTGGATTTAGAGTTTGCTACTTTCACAGTGTGGGTTCTGTCAGTAAGCCAGTTGGCAAACCATCTTGTGACATAGGGATTTATACCTAGTTTAGTGAGTTTATCTATAATTCCAGAATGGGGGATGGTGTCGAAAGCCTTGGCGAGATCTAGATAGGCTGTGTGAACCACCTTACCCTCATCTACGGCTTTGGTGACCGCTTCAAAGAAGTCTATCAGGCTTAGGAGACGTGATCTGCCTTTTACAAACCCGAACTGGGTAGGGTCGAGAGTTTGGAGATTTCCAGTGTCATTGTTTATAAGTTCCATGATGATAAATTCCATAGCCTTGCAGACCAGGCTCATCAGGCTAATGGGGCGGTAGATCCCGGGGTCCGTGGTGGCTCCTCCTTTGTGGAGTGGGATAACTGTTGCTGTGCGCCATTCAGTGGGCACAAAGCCTGAGGTGAGGCTATGATTGAACATGGTAATTAGGTGGGGTGCCAGTTTGTTCTGTAGTTCATGTAGAACGCAGCCTGGGATGTTGCCAGGTCCCATGGATGCTGTGTTCTTGGCTTTGGAGAGTGCGTTTTTTACCTGTGCATATGTGATTACAGGAACTTTGCATTCTTACAGTATAGAGATGGGCCCTTTAGGGGATGAAAGAAGGGTAAAGCTAGCACTGAACCTATTTGCCAGGATGTTGGCAATATCAGTTGGTTCTGTATATTTAGTGCCATTGTGCTGTAACTCAGAGCAGATCTGAGTGTTGCCATTAAGATTCTTGACATAGCTATAGAATGCTTTGTGGTTGTCTTTAGAATTAGTGGCGATTTTGTTTTAGTAACTAGCTTTGGAGGATTTTATGAGGGATCTCAGCTTCATACTGAGGCTGATCACGGAGTTCTTCCAATCATAGGTCATATATCAATATGTCTTCTAAAATATTTCTTCCCATTTGTATGTGATCTCAGCATGCTTCTTGTTTTGTTTTTAGTCTGTGTTGAATGGGTATAACCCCAATAGACAAGCTTACCTTAAATGTTATAGACTTATTCAGAGAATTGTACTACACAGATTAACAGTCTTCCAAATCAGGTACAGTATCACTTTAGTTTGGATGCTATTGGGATTGAGGAAGAAGGAAGACAAAAATGACTTTTTTGCAGGGTTGACCATATACTTATGCTGGTATTTTTGACCCAGAGTACACTAAAAGGAGGTTTTCCTTATCCAACAGATGAGTCTATGGTTGGGGTTATATTTTTTATGGTGAGTACTTATGATGTTGATATTCTGTCATGAGTAGATCTTTAAATATTCTGGAATATGGTCCTCCATTAGTGGCAAGTAGATTCCAATAAGTAACTTGTGGTGCAACCTGATTACTTTTGAGGGTGGCGTGCTGCATTCTGTCCTTATTCTACTTCATCTGTTTGGTTTCTACCCATTTCTCTCAAATTATTTGCTAAAGAGTTCTGGGCAAAGCTAAAAATAATGGGGGGGGGGCACAGAGGTCCAAAACTAGGGGTAAGTTTTAAATATTACTCTACTGTGCTTAAAAAGTTGATACAGCAACAACAAGTTTTGTTTCAGTATGCTTTTTTTTTTAAAACAAGTTTATTGTTTTTAACATACAAAATAAATATCATAACAGTCTTATACAAGCAATTAAAATGTAAATAGTTATAACATTTAATAAAACAACCAAAAAATTTACAGAGATATCCACTACAAATCAAATCAATTGATTAAACTGTAATGTCTTACTAATGAAACTAAGATTTTTTTAACAGGTTTTGTAAAGTATCCCATATAGTATAGTAAGACGTTTTCTAGTAGTTCTTGACTTTATTGTCATTAATTCCATATGACACACTTCTGTCATAACATTTTTAAATGCATTAAATGAAGGAGGAGTATCTGAAATCCAGTTTCTGGTTATTATTTTTCTAACCACTGCTAGAATAGACCATAACAAGGGAAGTTTAACTTTTTTAACACTTTTAGGAACAGGAGTGTTAAATAATATAAGTGATTTAGAGACAATGAAATTATCTGTGAAAAGAGCCTGCAAAAAATCATTGATTAACATCCAATATTCCTTCAATTTTATACAGTCATAAAACATATGTGCCCAATCAGCATTTATTTCTACATTACATCTCTTACATAAATTGTCTTTATTATTTATTTTATTCATCATTAAAGGTGTATAGAAAGATCTATGTAAAAATTTCCAAGTAAAAAGTCTCCAATTAATGGAAGAAGTAGTTTTATAAGCAGATTCCAATATATATTGTTTATCTTGTTGTTTTGGTGATTCACCATTAATAGAAATAAAATAATTCCAATAAGTATCTGAACTGTAATGAGTTTCTTCTCTAATAATTTTATGTATGTGTGAGAGCTTACCTTTATCAGAAACCCTATGTTGTAAATTTAATATCAAGTAATCAATCAGAATTGGGACAGATTCTTTAACTGTTAAAGACATTAAATCAAGTTTATTAATAAGATGTTGTCTAAAAGTCTGAATTTCTAACCAACATGTTTCTCTCAAATCAAATTCTTGCTTTAAGAAGTCCAGTATGCTTTTTTGAACAATAAAAAATATGTGAAACTGTAATGACTAGCATTATTGACTGACTGTAATCCTCAGTGAATTGCCGAAAAAACAAAAATGGTATGAGGGACTGAACAAAAATAAGGGACAAAATCCGGCACATTCCACAAAATCAATGACAGCTGAGGGTATTCCTGCACCAGATATTCTCCTAGCTGGATTAAGAGGTAGCAGAGACAGACACATATCAAGGCTTGCAGAGTTTCCTGTCCCCAGATTTGCAGTTATTGAGTGTATCAGCTGAGGTTAAGTAGTAGTGTTTGTTTCAAAATCAGCTTACAGTCAGATTTGCAGAGTTCTTATGCCCTCAATTTCAGGGCTGGTACTTGATGAATTTGTTGGTGAGGAAGGAATCACAGAATACTCTCTTCTTTCTTCAAGGAACAGGTAAGAATTCCACATTCTTGCTTATACCCAAAAAGAAGATGAATTGATACCATTTCTGGACTTACTCAAAACACTGCTTCCTACAAGTGTATAGTTGTCATGAAAAAATAGTTCTTGTGTATTCTGTAAGCACATACTCATATTTATGTGAGACTTCCCTATACTCTTGAAACAGGTATACTCCTCAGTGTTTTCAGAGTTACATTTCTGAAGTACTATTACATATACATATCTAAAATGAAAGCGGTAAGATGGCACCTACCAGTTGACATGATCTGCTAAGCATGCATAGTGAAATGTCTACATGGTATGCACACAGCCAGAGTTATTAAGAAGCCTTTGCGGGAATTATAAAAACGTGAGATATTTTCCATGCTTATATTAATAATGCAAAAACTTGCTGTCATTTTCTGAGGGATGTACAAAAGAAGTTTATGTTTGTAAAAAAACGAATATTAAATGATGGTGAATAATGTGAAGACATTCTAAGATATAAGTGATTTTTTGGCAAAGCAGTAAGGAATATTGGTTATATTTTTATAATTGCATTAATGTGTGATTTAAAAGTGAACAAACAGTCCCAAATTATCTAAAACATGAAGGCACACAATGTTATCACTGATACTTGTCATCTAATGCACACGCTTTATAGATTAATATTGTTTTGAAAAATTTTGAAAAAAATATTTGCATAATTTGCTCAGACACTGCAATATTACAAAATAACATTATACAACTCCCTCTTGTCATGCATCATTACAAATCTCTTGAAGAAACAGTTCTCATATGATATATTGACACTATCTCGCAGAGATGTAACCCTTAGCTTGCCCATAACACTAGTACTTTATGGAAAATAAAATACTATTTTCTTTCATAAATCTGCAAAATAAATTCAGCATCTACAGACAGACATTTGATACTACCACTATTGTGCTACCCATTGTCTGAAAAAGGGCATGCTTATTTTACATTTTTTAACTCAAATCATCTATCAGATATTGCAGATCTTAAGAAGTGTGATTTCATTATATGATTTTGGGAAAAAGATTTAAGGAAGCAAATGGTTTCCTAGCCTACAAGATTTCATTCAGTAGGGGGATTATTTAGCCTCTTGCTGTTCAGAATTGAATTTGTTAAACATTTTTTCAAGGGGAAGAATGGCCGTCCTCGTTTTCTCTCTCTCTTCCAGCCCCTGTATTGTTTGCATAGAGCAAGTGTTTTAAAAATCTAAACGTGCCTACTTGAGCCCTTAAAACTTATAATAATAAACTAAACGTATACTCAGTATAACTTAATGTGTCCGTGACAACGTTCCAATAATTGTAAGCCACTGAAAATAATATGCCATGATGAACGAATTAAGAAATGTTAAGCTGCTGTTGCTAATGTTACACATAAAGTTGTTACACTACCTAAAATGTCCTGCACTTAAAATCATACAATGCATGCACAAGGTAAATGGAGAACCCCATTTATAAAAGCGCCTCCAAGTCAGAACAATTTATGCAACATCAAAATGGGAAGTATGATAATCTATTAATAGAAAAAAAAAAACGAAAAGCTTCCAATTTAAATGAATTATTGTAAGCCTACTTCTCTTCAAATACATCCAGTGCTGTGAAACCATTGATAATTAATAATTAATAAAGCCATTCGTGCTTTGCGAATCCAACACAAAGGGCCTGATTAGAAAAAGAGAGCACTGCCTTCTTTGGTTGAATGGCTTTAGGAAGCTGTTTCTCAAACAAAAATGTTTGTCTGGTAAAATCGTAACCTGCAAAATGTGTATTTTTGTGCAAGATTGTCAGTAGAGCAGTGTCAGATTTAATATCTGGATATAAACACTGATCAGGATCTCCAAGGGCTTTACTTTCTCATGGAACTCTTATGTATTATTTACTGCAATGTATTTTTAATTCCACAAAAGGATAGTAAAATACATTTTGATTTTCGATGCTCAGCAGATGATAACCTAGAGAACAGCAACTTCATCAATGCCCCAGTCAAGTCCATAAAATCAGTTTTTGTTCCCTGCTGTGACCAATGCTTTTATGAGACTCTCAGGCATGCTTTTATGACTTTATTTCCCGAGGGTTTACCATAGTACAGAAAAAATGAACTTTGGCTTCCCTCCTTTCAGTTATATTTTAAACATATTTTATATCAGAAGTAGTTTGAGGGTAATAGTATGTGAAACTATATGCTGATCTTATAATCTTCAACTGACGGAGTGTATCTTTGTAGGTTAATACAAATATTTTTTGTAGATTTGCTTTGCTATCTGAACTGTCTGTGCCTGCAGGTGCTCTAAGGAATCTGATGATGCTTGTGAAAATCAGTTGTTGTTATACAGCAGATGATCAGCTTCTAACAACAGAGAACAGAATGTAGCTTAAAATGAACTGCTGCTGAGTTACCATAAAAGCTACAGGGTTTTTTGGGACTTTTTCAGGTTCATAGGTTCATACTAGGCTATCTGCCCTAGGGCATTTATAAGCCTAGCCAGAGTGTGTTTGGCTTTCGCCACCCATTTTAAATTAATTTTGCTATGCCCTTTTTCGAGGTTAGTATACTGTGCCTCTGTCTAACAGTGACATAGAAGTGATACCCGGGGTAAACCTATGATCTCCCATCCACTCATCAAGATTCCTCTTGAAGAGAGTCAATGAGGGACTCTGCCTAACCTGGACTGGGATTTTATTCCAGAGTGAAGGGAGCCTCTGGGTTATGAATCTGTCCCTCCAGCATGTCCTATTTATTTCAGTGCTGAGGTTCAAGTCTCTCAAGCGAGCTCGATGGGATTTGGATTTTCTGAGGTGCAGCATGTCCATTAATTCCGAGTTTGACATGGCTTTATACGTCAGGCACAGATCGCCTCTGAGCAGGCGGTATGCCACTGAGTAGAGCTGGAGTTTCTTTAACCGGGCAGCATATGGCATCTGTTTGAGCCCTTTGATCCTCTTGGTGAGGTACTTTTGGGGTCTTTCCAGTTGCTGCAGGTGTCTGGTAAGGTACATCCCAAAGGGGCATTGTACTCAATTATGGGCCTGATGAGGGATGAGTAAAGAGGCACGATGACCTCCCTGATCTAGATGTGAATCCCTTCATGATTAGGTGGGCTATATAAAATGTTTTTCTAACCACTTTGGCCACGTGGTTGTCAAATGAGAGATTGCTATCAACTTGGGTCCCCAGGTCCCTAATTACTTCTTCTGTACTTAATGGATTACCACCTATGTGGTAATTTGTGGGCACTTTGTTTTTGCCAAAGGGGATGACTATACACTTTTTGGCGTTTAGCTTGAGGCCATGGCTCTGGCACCAGTTGTCTGTTTCTATGAGGCCCTTTTGGAGGATGCTAATGTCGGCTGGAGAGTCGATTATGGTGCCCAGTTTGCAGTCATCTGCGAACTTGGTCAGCCACAGTCCTTCCGTGTTAGCCTGTACCTCCGAGAAATATATACCAAACAAGAGAGGTCCCAGGACTGAGCCTTGTGGGACGCCACTTGTAACTGGTTTGGAGTCTGACATGGCTCCAGCAATTCTAACCATGTAGGTTCTGTCCTTGAGCCAGTTTGCAACCCATCTAGTGACATAGGGGTTTATATTTAAGCTGGTGAGCTTATCTATAATGCCCGAGTGGGGTATTGTATCGAAGGCTTTTGCGAGGTCCAGGTAGGCTGTGTGGACCGCCTTCCCCTCGTCAATGGCCTTGGTGACTGTTTCAAAAATATCAACCAGGTTTAACAGGCAGGATCTGCCCTTAACAATGTAGTTAGAGCAGATGCCAAGCTAACAGTTATCAGTTTTGGAGTAAAGAAATAGAATTATTGCAATATTACAAGGCACCATATGAAGAACTAACTACAAAAGAGTCATAATGCAGGAAGGTTAAAGACATACTGTAACTTCTTAATGACAATATAACTTAATCGATACTGCATTCCCATATCCACTGAGACAGAAATACTGGGGTGGGTGACTGCAAAACAGCATGTCCTGAATGTTTCTATACTAAATTATATAAGTTACTGTAGCCACTGGATGAATAACCACAACTGATCAGCTGGATGGTGAGTAAATCACATTACAGAGATAAAGTAACACCTTATTTTGCATGGTAAAGTATGTTACATTTAAATTATTTTATCTGATTTAATATGAAACAGATAGCCAAAGGAATGCCTTAAACTCAAAGCAAGTGTGACCCTTTCTTAAAGTAAAAATTTCAACCCTGCCAAAGAAAAGCCCATCCTAGTCATCCTAATTAATTCACAATATGGTATAAAACCATAACCTTGCCAAGATAAAACAGCAGTATGGGGGTCAACACACATATTATATACACTCAACAGCATGTAATTCTAATGACATAATAGAAGAGTCTGGAAGCCCACACTAGGGGTCATCTGAAACTGTCATTCCTTATTACTTTACATTTGCTACACTTACAAATTCCTTCTTCACACTGCAGATATCTTCTTCCCAAGAAGGGATGACCATTCTGTTGTAGCTGTTCTCTGATCTGTTATAACAACAAGCTTTACCTTACGCAAAGACATTCTGCCTTATGTATTGCCCCTTCATCAGTCTTTATTATGTCAGATACATTTAGCCTCGTGATCTCATTATCCTTAATAATATCTGGCACAAATAACTTCATGGCTTTGTTGTCTCACACAGTGATGCAAACAGAACTGCGTGCATCACAAATAACTTCATGAAGCTGTTGCCGCAAACCCTTCAAGGAATTGGTCAATCAGAAAAATTCAGAGCAGATGCATTTATGCTCCCTTTATTTTAAACGTCTTAGGGATATCAAATTACTACATCCTTTGCTCCTACCTGAGATGCATGGAACCAGTGCTATTAGCAAATTGAGTACATCTGCATGGAACATAGAGTTACGTTAGATTCTTCATGGTGCTCTGTCAGGAAACAGCAATTTACTGACTACAGCATTCTGCTAGTGACCTTTCCAGATAAGCAGTAAACTATCTGCATTAGCTTTTATTCAGCACTTGATTCTTGTTTTAGCACTGAAAGCAATGTCACCATCTGTCAAGTTTTTTTATATTTTTCTTTTTATTTCTTCGCATCTAATTACATAAAATCCACGTGAATTTTTCTACCCTGAAATGAACTTTACACAGCTGATGTGTTGGTAGTATCAAATGCAACCAGGAATAGAAGATATAGCATCTGTTTGCTAATTATTGGGTAGGTATAAATCAAAGTGTATATTTAGAAGGCCTGTGCTGTGCTATAGTTACAGTGTTAAATGGCTGCAAGGTAATAGCAGTTCAGCTACATTCTGAAGGGAAAATAATAAGCTTGACAAAAAGCTACTTTGAGCTGCACTGTGATATAAAAAAGCAAGTGTGGGATGGTTACAGTATAGTGGGGGTGTATGCATTAATGAAAACTTGGTTAGCATGCTATAAATTATCATTTCATAAACTACTTAATTTTTAATTTCTGCCATGTCATCAACAGTCTGTCACAGTTACCATAATAAAAAAAAATACAAAATGACCCTTTACTTTACATTTACAGCCAGAAAGGTATGCCGTTGGGCTCTTCTACTCATTAAAAGTAAATGATCACAGTGTGGAAAAATGACTGGAAAAATAACATGAGGTGATCTGACTTCTGTGGTGTATTATCTAGGATTTGGTTGAAACTTTATGAACTCTTCTAGAACCCAGTATGATCTAAGCATAAAAACTGAGCAGACAGAAAGCATGTTAACAGAAAGACTGAAAAAATATAGCTTACTAAAATGTGGCTTGATCATCTAAAGTGGGTAAAAATTGACCCTGATGCCTACTGTCCATCACCCCCCCTTACAGCAGTTGGTCCAGTCATTCCACCTACCAAGACATAAGCCAACTGACAGAGGCTGCCTTTAAGGATGCCATCAGTGGATGTTCTGGTAGAGTCTCTAACACCCTATGCATGCCCAGTGTGCATTATTCTAGCAAGGTATGCAATAGATATAGGTCATCTATGTGGAGTTTGCATGTTCTGCCTTTCTTGTTATATGCCTCTGTTTGATGCCTACTTTCCCCACACATGCTGTTGAGTGTATCTGCATGTGTGTGTGTGTGTGTGTGGGGGGGTGTGCACCCCATGACAGACATTACTTTCCTGAGTAAAATAAGGCCACAAATAACCCTACCTCCTAGGAGAAATATAATAAGTACATTTCTCAGGTCTCTGAGGAAGAGGGTGCACTATGTGTGCTCTTGACATGTGGCAACATCTCTCCCTCCCAGAAGAAAAATGGGCATGGCCTCTTCACTCTGCTCACACCTCTGCCAGCTCTAGCAGACACACAATATGATATTCAAACTCTGGTTGCCTGATTTGTTTCCAGGACATTTTTCCTTCTATGGCAAAGGAGCTTGTTAAAGTGAGAAAAAAAGGGAGACATTATGGATGTTAAAAAAAATTCTTCAAACTTCTTCAAACAATACTAGATTCTTGAGTACCGAGGAAAATCTCATCAAAAGTTTTGGTTCTTTAGATTGTGTCCCTTCTGTTGCTGTTCACTTATCCTTTACAAATGTGATCCTACAACATTAGAAACATACACTGTTAGGTGCACTGGCAATGACAAATGGCTTTTCGATGTGTGCAAGTGGGTGTTCCCTGATACAGAATGGCACCACAATGGGACTGGTGCATGTGCCACCATATAGAATGTGGACATCAAACAGTATTTATGTGGGGAACAGGAGTATAGAAATGAGTAAAATATCACATGAAGGGTAGCACAGTGGCATACAAGTTAGCTTCACACAACTTAAGATATTTTATTGTCAACTCATGTGCCTTCTATGTAAAGTCTGGATGTTCTCCCTCTCTCTGTATGAGTATCTTCTGGGTCCCCACTTTCCCTGTACACTCTGTGTGTTTGTGTGTATGGGTGCGTGTATGTGTATGCACCCTGTAATATAATGGCATTTATCCATATAGACCACTACTTGCTTGGATAACCTCTTCAGCCAGAAACCTGCATTGATGAAAGTATGTATACAAAATGGTAGGACGGATGAAGAGATGGATGCCACAGCAGGTTTCTTCAATTAAAACTTTTCCAAAGACCTTTTTAAACAGTGAAAATGAAATACTCCCTAGTCCATTAAACATAAGAAGAAATTAGACAGTTCAAAACAGATGTTTGTGCAGTACACAGGAATACCAAAATTAAAATGAAACAGTTTAGATCAAACTTGTGTAAAAGCCATAGAGCAATCAGCTTTAAAAGATTGTACATAGGTGTTGTAAAAATCAGCAGTTACCTTATGTATAGAGTGATGGGAGATAAATTGCAATGCCCCTTTGCTAATAAAATCTAATTGTGTATTTATTTATGGATTTACTTTCTCATTATTTTTTATTTTTGTTAACTGTATAAGTTTAAATACTGACAACCATTTTCAGAGCAGTCCCAGCTCCTTCTATATTTGCAACATGTACTGGACTTCAGAAACATGCCTTAAGCAATTTTGCAGGGACTTCTGCAGAGTCGCTGAAAGGAGTGACGCGAACTAAAGGTAATTACCAATTAAGAAGAATTTACTTGACTCCCTGAACATTAATTAATTAAGAAATCCACTCATGCAAATGACAGTGCTGTTAGTGAGAGAGATGTTTTCATGATTGCAGACAGAGAATTCTCAATAGCAGTAGTGATTATGTTGTATGCATACAAGTATAAATGTGCACAAGAACAACTTAGCAATGCTACAAGAGTAACTGCAATCCACAATAAATAACTCCTAGCATTGCCCCTATGAAGTTTTAGTCAATGTAATATGGAGAAAATGTACATGCAGGAAAGTCAGAAAGGGAAAGAGCATGCAGAAGAACACACACAAGAACGCAGGGAAGGTACGTGTGGGAGTGAGGAGAGGGAGGATGGAGGAAGGGTATATGTATTTTAGGAGGGGAAAGGTGCTCATTTTTTTTAATAAAGAACGGTAGACCAACAGAACAAGGTGTTTTAGAATTACTTGATTTGAAGGGATACTTTAGACTTATGCAGTTAAGGCTTAAAGGTATAAATATAGGGCCAGATTCATTAACTCCAACACTAAGTGTACACCATTCTGAATGAATAGACAACACAAGCATAACTCCGACCTTCTTCTTCCTAATTTTAGTTTTCTTGCTGATTTTCTTGGCAACCTTAAATATTGAAGTGGATTGCTAAATGTTAACACAATGTATATACTATGTCTGCAGATAGTTTAGTCTTTCTGAGTGAATAGGGCAAAAATCTGTTAGGGATGTTCTTGAATACAGATTGTGTACACTTAGTGTGGGCATTCATCTTTCTTGAATCCAGAAATATATACAAAAAAACAGCACAATATTCACCATGCTTTATTGAAAGACAGGGTAAACCAAACAGAAGACTGCAGTTTCTCTGCTAATGTGAGATCTTCATTGTGTATCTCAGAATAAAGAAAAACATACAGACTGTTACAAGGTAGTAGAAAGTATTCTACAAAATAAACCAACATGGGAATAGAGAAATATTTTACCAAAAAACAACTGTAAGTATGGGTGTAGAAAATAGGCAAAAGGGACTGGAAATTATTGGAGAAAATTAGCAATGGAACCAAGGGTTTGTGAGCAAATAATTAGGGATCAAAAGGCAACAGAGTGGGTGCAACCAAGCAGATGTTTGGGCTGCAGGTAAGAGACTGCCTCCCCTACCAGCAACAGACAACAAAAGTACAGGCAAATAGAAAGGGACGGGGGGAGTGCTAAGTGAAAGACCAGGTCTGGTTGAGTTTTTAGCCAAGTCGAGAAGACAAGAAAACGCACTGTTAAAAAAGGGATAATTATTAAAGCATACAGAATATTGTATGATATCTAAAAGAACCAATTAGAAGAGGTTAGAAAACACTGGTAAGGTAGCTTACAAAAAGAACAGTGGGAGGATATTTACATGTCTCCCAAGTATACAACAAAATCCAGAAAGTTTGGCAGTTTTGTGTGGATATGTTTACATAGGTAGTTTTACACCCCAAGCAGACTTCAGAGAATTTTTCCTCAGGTAGGAATCAAATGCTGGAGGTATGATGGGATAAAGAGAGAGCGAGAGAAAGAGAGAGAGAAGTAAATGGGAAAATGATTTTGGGGAATGTAACAATTTAGCATTTTAAAATATTCTCTGTGGAGTAATCTGTTAGAAATGGTGGGAGAGCAAATTAAATGATTCTTTTTAAGGGGATTGAGGATCTGAATTGCCTAGACATTATAAGTTTTTACTAATTTTGAATATACTGAATACCAAAAAGGAAATTATTAGAAAATGGAAATCATAATCTAAACCAAACATAACTAAAGTATTGAACATAGTAAAGGAGATAAAAAGAATTGGAACTGGGATCTTTAGAAAAGGGCAGTAGGAAATGTCTAAAAATAAATGGAATCTGGGAGAACAATGCATGTAAAAATAGTACTCAAAAGAAGAGTGAGGTTTAAGAGAGGCAGGAATTGAGGAATTGATGTAATGCTGGATTGATGACAATTGTTAACAACAGAACATATATCTATATTGCATGAACATAATTATGGACCTGTTGTGATTGTTTGGTTTTGTTTTCTATTAGTGTATGTGCAACCATGTCATTTTTAATGTCATGTTTATTAAAGATGTTTAAAAAGAAGGGCAGATGGGGAAGGGTGTAAGTGTAAGACAGTAGATGGAAAAAGTATAGAAGTATGGATGCAGGAACACAAGAACAAGCATAAAATACAGACAAAGGCCAAGTACTGACAGAAAAGGAAGGGTTAACAATGGATATATAGACATACTAACAAAAGGACAGTAAAAGCTGATGAATAAGACTGAACTGAATGACAACTAGGACAGGAGGGTAACATACAATTAAAGAGGATACCATAATAGAAAGATGGGAACTAGCTTCCTACTGCTCTGCATAGGCTAACCCCAGGAAATGATTAGTCATCATTGTGATTGCCCTCTCCACTAGGCCCTGTCTTAGATGGTCCACAAGACAGTAGCAGGTGATGCTGCAACTCTGTAAGTCACACAAGGACTCTCAATAGATGACCCATGTGGGAATAAAGCCACTGGTCCACAAACTTTCCCATCATCTCCAACTACCACTGGGTGTTGAACTGTCAGTTTGCCACTTGAGCTGCCAGTTTATGGTAGTTTGCCAGGATCAATACTGCTGACTAGGCATACAAACTCAAATGTCCCAAGAGGATTCAACATTGGCAGGATGGTGATGTTGGCCATAAAAAGTCTTTAAGATGTGTGTGAGTCTACTCCCTGGAAATACTGTATTTGACAAGAATGGAGATATGCCATGTGCTCTTTGACAACATTATTATATATCCAGCCCAACATACACATGCACATAGAACAAGCGAGGTGTACCAAAGGCGAGCAAGCTGTTGCTGACAACACAGGCAGTTATCAGCATTTGCTTGGCATCATCTGTAGTATAGCTTGCTAAGCTCAGCAGGGGGGGGGGGGGTGCAAGCCTTTAGAAAGATAAATGCCAGCAGTATGCCACCTGAAAGTTGCATCTGCCTGGGTATAATGGGGAGGCACATGGTCAAAATGATGAGATGTTTACTCATTATGCTGAAGACCCTTCACTCTCTTTCAGTGTCTGCAACTCAGTACCTTGCTAGCAGCCCTACATGTTGGGCACCGTGTGGCAGTGGGAATACAGTGCCCTTTGCCACACAGTGCCCACCATGTACGGCACTGTGTGGCAGTGGGCATACTGTCCAGGAAGAGTAAGATTGGTACTTGTATACAAATGTAGAATGTAAGGATCTCCTAAACATGTTGAGTGTGTAAGTGGGGGAGCAAGGTAGTATATACATGTAAGTGTGTATAGAGGACTGTGTTACGTGTACTTTCTCCAGTGTGTAATAAAATGCTTCTATGATACACAGAACTTATCTATAAAATGACAGCAATCATACACACTCTGCCTTTGGACAGATTCTCCAGCACAAGAGCTCACTCTTCACTATCTGCTCCTGTACTGAAAAACAAGAACAACAACTGCTACTGTAATGAATTAAATGTCCTGCAAGGGCCCATTTAAATATATGTAAAAGAACTATACACGTCAGGTGTGTTTCTCTATTCTCTTCTTCCCATTGGCTTAGCAGGTCAGGATGATGTAGTCTCAGGTCATTATAGTGGTGTTGCCACTGCTCACCAAAGTGGCTGATGCCAGTTGAAGCAGGAGTCACTACCTGTCAGGGCTGTGCCAGGCATTCACTTTTTACTAAAGACCCATATGCATATACTCCCAGGGGTTCCTGCACATAAAGTACAGGAAGTTCTTAATCTCTTTACACACCACCTGGGAGCCCTGTCACCCTCAATTCCTTCAGAGCCACTGGCAAGTAGCAGGTCACAGTCCACAGAAAAAGGTCAGCCCACTTGTATCCATGCCCACCACTGCTGTCAGCACGTGACATACACAATTGGTCACTTTATTATCTTGAGCAGTCACGGTGCCATCATTGCTTAGTGCTAATTTACATGGCATAACATTGTGGTGTTAGAGTGAAAACTGTGGCATGTGATGAGAATACTAGCAGCACAATGCCTACATACATTTTAATTTCTGCTCTTTGGCATGTCTGCAGGTCATAAAATGACAAACATTTCTTTCTGTGTCCCTGCTGGGGTCATCAGCCTGCTATACATGCAGAAAGCATGTTGCAGGTACTGATGCAAATGAACAATGTGGAAGGAGACTTAATGTGGCCTATTTGAAGTGCATAATGAGATAAAAGCATAATGACAGCTCTAGGGACCACAGAAGGATGCAGTAATTTTTATATAAGTAACTTGAGTCCATCTCCACTCAGAACTGTCCAGATTTGTTGCAGAATGTCCACATTTTTGCCTTATATTTTTGGTCTGTTCCTCATCAAATAAATGGTTTTCCAGCAAACCACTGAGGATTGAAGTCACTAAATATTGACATATATTTCAGTTTCAGACTTTATAACCTTCAATAAATGCATGTTAACACAAATCCTGTTATCTTAAAAACTTTCCATGTTTATAAGAGCAATATTTACAATTTTTCCATATTTTTGAGCCTTTTTACCCCAATATTTTAGGCTTTGTCCAGATTTCTTGCACTAAGAGGTTGGGAGGTATGTCTGTCTGTAGTTCTGGGATCTGGACAGTCATCTCTACAAATGAGATATTGTTTTGTCATGAAAAAGGGAAGTTTAAATCAAAGCTTTACTCTGAACTCAGCAAAAGAACGAATGTAATTTTTTTTTCAATTAATCAGTTCATAGGTTCATAGGTGTGTACTAGGCTAATGGCCCTGGAGCCTTTACAAGCCTAGCCCATAGGATTACACAGGCATCATGCCACCTGACCTTAGTTCCCAGTGCCTCTGTTGAGTACAGCCACTGGAGTGATCCCCAGGGTGAATTTTCTATTTCTCATTCACTCATCAGGATTTCTCTTGAAGAAGGACAGTGAGGTGCTCTATTTGATGTGTATTAGAAGTCAATTCCATAGCATGACCAGTCTCTGGGTTATGAACCTGTCCCTCCAGCATGTTCTGTTGATTATGGTAATGAGGTGGAGGTCTCTGGAGCATGTGGTGAGGAGAGATTTGGATTTCTATAGATGCAGCATTTCTAACAGAAGTGGGTCAGACATGGCTTTGTAAGTCAAGCAGGGATTGCTCTAAGTAGGCGATATGAGACAGAGAATAGTTGGAATTTTTTGAGTCTGTCCATACAGGACAAATGTTTAAGGCCTAGGATCCTCTTTGTGAGGTACTTTTGCAGCCTCTCCAGTTGTTGCAGGTGTCTAGTGAGGTACATGCCAAATGGGGCATTGTACTCGATGATTGGTCTAATGAGGGAAGAGAAGAGGGAGACAATGACCTCTTTCTTCCTGGATGTAAACCCATAGTAATGAAATGTGCCACATAGAAGGACTTGTTTTTATCACACTGGCAATGTGGTGGTCAAAAGAGAGGTTGCTGTCAACCTGTGTTCCCAGATCTCTTATAACACCTATGTTCAGTGGACTACCATCGATGTGGTAATTCATGGGAACTGGGTTTTTCCCAAAGGGGATGACGACAGATTTTTTGGCATTGAACTTAAGGCCATGGTTCTGACATCAGCCGTTGATCTCAGTGAGGCCTTTCTGTAGGATTTCACCATCACTTGGGGAGATGATAATAGCTCCCAACTTGCAATTGTCTGTGAAAATTGTCAGCCAGAGTCCCTTCGTGTTGGCCTGGACTTCAGAGAAGTAAATATTATACAGGGGAGGACCCAGGACCAAACTATGTGGGACTCCACTCGTGACTGGTGGGCAGTCTGACTTCGAGTCAGCTGCTTTCACACTGTGGGTTCTATCTGTGAGACAGTTTGTAACTGACCTAGTGATATAGGGGTTGATGCCTAGCTTAGTGAATTTTTTTATGACTCCTGAGAGGGAATGATATCAAAGGCCTTGGCTAGATCAAGGTAGGCTGTATGACCCACCTTGCCTACATCCAAAGCTCTGATGACTGACTCAAAGAAGTTGACCAAGATGACTGGGCATGATCTACCCTTTGCAAAACCAAACTGTGTGGGATCCAGAGTTTGGAGATTCCCTATATCCTTGTTTATTAGGTCCATGATGACACATTCCATAGCTTTGCATATCACACTCGTCAGGCTAATAAGGCACTAGTTCCCAGGGTCTGTAGTTGCTCCTCCTTTGTAGAGAGGGATGACAGTAGCAGTGCATTATTTGGTAGGGACAAAGCTGGAGGTGAGGCTGTGACTGAACCAGGCACACAGGTGAGGTGCCAGTTCACTCTATAGTTCATGCAAAACACAGCCAGGGATATTGTCAGGTCCCATAGAAGTTGTATT
Source organism: Protopterus annectens (assembly GCF_019279795.1). NCBI lineage: Eukaryota > Metazoa > Chordata > Ceratodontiformes > Protopteridae > Protopterus > Protopterus annectens. The sequence goes on along the minus strand of NC_056729.1, from coordinate 375,205,586 downwards.
CTTGGCCTTGGACAGTGCTGTTTTAACCTGTTCTTTTTATGAAAGTAGTATTGTGTGTTTTTCACAATAATGTATTAGTGTTTTTAATTGTATTCTATGGACCTGCTCTACCTTTTATGAAAATGAGTGGACATTAAGTATGCTAATTAATTTGTCAGGTGACTGACAATTAATTATTTAATGACTTTATTGCACTACGTTTGTATCTTGAGAAAGCTCGGTATTAACTGAGCGAAAGCGCTTGATTTTATTGCATTCTTTGTTTTTGTTGTCGTGTAATAAACATCAGTTACTTCACTACAACTTTGGTCCTGGATCCTTTTCTGCTGGACATTGTTGGATTTTACTGGTTTTATTCATTTTTGTATCGTTTGCTGTTTTAACCTGTGCAGCCGTAATACTGTGTGCCTAGCAATCTACTGGTATTGCAATTGGTCCTTGGGGGGGCGGCGAAGTTGGGACTGCATCTGTCGAACAGTATATTGGCAATATCTGTTGGCTTGGTACAGGAGGTACCATTGTGCAGTAGCTCAGAGCAAATCTGGGTATTGCCGTAGAGATTCTTTACATAACTATAGAAGGCCTTGTGGTTGTCTTTACTATCTGCTCCAATTCTGTTTCCATAGCTAGTTGGGACTGCATCTGTCGAACAGTATATTGGCAATATCTGTTGGCTTGGTACAGGAGGTACCATTGTGCAGTAGCTCAGAGCAAATTTGGGTATTGCCGTAGAGATTCTTTACATAACTATAGAAGGCCTTGTGGTTGTCTTTACCATCTGCTCCAATTCTGTTTCCATAGCTAGTTTTAGAGGATTTGATGAAGGATCTCAACTTTTTGTTGAGGCTGATAAGGGAGTTTTTCCAGTCTTGGGACTTCACCTTATTCTGCATCAATTTCCTCCTTCTGTTGTAGAGTTTGTTTATGGCAGGGGACTACCAGATTAGCTTCCTTTTTATGGAGGAGAGCATCTTGATTCTTTTGGGTATGACGAGATCCATGCAATTGTGTACGTGCTCATACAGTGCATTGGTGTATGATTCAGCGGTCATGCAACTATTCAACATTTACATGGGTGCTGTTAAATTAGCCACCTCTGTTGCTTAGGAGCCCAAAGTTAGCTTTGGAGAAGTTTTGCATGGTGGTTACCATTGCAGGGGGTGGGATGTGGATTTCCAAAGTGATTAGTTTGTGGTCAGATCTAACCAGGGAGGAGATGACTATTGGTGTAGAGCAATGGTCGCCCATGTTAGTAATGAGCAGGTCAAGGATGAGTAGTTTTCCCAGTTAATGGAGGGTTAGTTGAAGTCACCCAATATGAGAGTGCTAGGATGGACCCTAATATTCTCCAGAGTGCTTAGGAAGATGGAATGTGAGTTTTGGGACATGGTTGGGGACCTATAGCAGGCTATGACTTGAATTACTGTCTTACCCAAAGTTAGCTACACCTGAAGTATCTCTGATGCGTTATGTTGGGCTACCAGTCTGGAGGTGTGCGCATCCTTTATGAACATGGAAATACCACCGCCTTTGGAGCTTCAGGGGCCAAAAGGTATGGAATGAGTAGTGCCGGGGTGCTTTCTGCTGCCTTGAACCAGGTCTCTGTTACAGCACAAATGTCGATGTTCTCCATTTTAAGGAGTGCTTCAAGCGAGTGCATTTTGAGATTAAGACTTCTAGCATTGAGCAGCATGACCCTCAGACTGCATTTGTTTGTAGCTGTTACAGTGGTAATTTGGTCTTTGGAATACTGCCTAAAAAGGCACTATAGGGGTGGCAAGAGCCTTGGCCAGTATCCGGACGTCCAGCGGTGACAGATGGAGGCCATCTCTGGAAAAGCATTGAGGTCTGTCAGTCATGACATCCCAAGCAGGCAGATACTGGATCCCCTGAGAATGACACCAGAAACTTAACCTATTGTTGAAATCATTCATTTTCTGGTTGTACTGTGGTATCATTCTGGGTGATGGTGGGATGCTGCTCAACGCTAGGGTCATACCCGCCTGAGCTACATAATTCGAAAGCTCCTCCATGTCTCTTTTCATGTAGTCCAGGGAGGTACATCTCAGGTCAGTGAATTAGTAAATCAGTTAATCATTCAATCAACCAATCAATCTTTATAGTGCTTAATCTAAGCACCGTTCAAGGCAAAATACATAATAAAAGTATTTGAAATAAATTATATAAATTGAAGACTATATTAAATTACACAGGGTAAAAAAATAAACTAAATTAAAAGCTATAATAAAGTTAAACACCATAAATTAAAGTTACAAGCCATTGTAATCATATATAACAGATATAAAACCATAACTCAAATGTGATAAGAATGCATAAACATAACTAATACAGCAAAGACACATATCAAATAAATAATTTTTTTTCGAGTGACTTATAGCACTTTGACTACTGCATACATTTCTAGCTAGTTTCACTGTGTGTGAGGTATTAATTGGAAAGTGTCCACTTTTATTAAGCATCTGTTTGGGTTGTTTGATTCTGATAACTTGTTTGCAGTTAAAAGCTTTCTCTAGAGGCTCCTTTATCTGTCTAAAGCTTTCCTTTAAAGACTCACTGCTGCTTTTCTGCTGTGAGAAACATTTCTGCACTTTGTTTCTACCTAAGTAGTGTGGATATTTGTAGCATTGTCCATATTCAGGCTTGTGTTTGGGCCTAGTGTTTGTTGAGGCTGTGTGTCTGAGCACATGTTCAAGGACATCTTGGTTTAGCCAAAGCCATTAGGCATTTCAGTGAGAGAGGATTGTTTAGGGTCATTGGCTGACTGGGTCACCTGGACTACAGCTTAGAGTAAGCACATCATTGGTTCTTTTGAGCTTTTTTTAAAGTTGTCTCAGGTTTCAACTTTCTGTTACCTAAGAAGTTAAGTTTGTGAGTGTTTCTGCCATTTCACACTGAGCTAATTGAAGGAAGGACACTGAGTAAACTTGGTAACATTAAGTATCCTGTTTTTTTGCTTATTTTTTTTGAGTTATTTATAGCACTTTGTCTACTACATACTTTTCTAGCTAGTTTCACTCTGTGTGAGGTATTAACTGGAAATTGTCCACTTTTAGTAAGCATCTGTTTGGGTTGTTTGATTCTGATAACTTGTTTGCAGTTAAAAACTTTCTCCAGAGGCTCCTTTATCTGTTTAAAACTTTTATTTAAAGGCTCACTGCAGCTTTTCTGCTGTGAGAAACATTTCTGCAGTTTGTTTCCCACCCTCTCTCCCTATTTGTATGCTGTTCTTATAGTTGGTGGCTTTGCAGTTGCCCGACCCTTCTGTAAATTTGATCTGGGACAATCCTCCCAGTCTAGTGTTATGACCTCATTCTACCTAAAGCAGGAAGAACATTTGAGAAGGCCAATCCACTTAGTTTCTGCTCCTCCTTTCTCTCTTTCAACTTCAAATTTCTAATCTTGTTTCCTGCCTTTCCTGTGGGTAGTCTAGTCTGGATACAGATTTGCTGTAACCAGGACTGTTTGTGGGCTTCTTAGCCCCCAAGCCTTTCTGTGTTGGAGCAAAGCCTTCTAGCTTAATTTTGTTTCTTAGAACTAGCCGTTTTCTTTTAGTTTCAGCACTCAAGTCTGTTTCTTTGAGCTCAGCGCTTGTTCAGAACTCAATGTAAGCACTTAATAAGCTACAAATTACTACAGCACTCAACTTTCCTCCTCACTTGTCTAGAAGAAAACAGTCTCTATTATTTATTTATTTTATTTATTTATTTACATTTGTTAACCGGGCTAGTCCAACTGGATGCAAGTCCGTTTTCAGTGGAGGCCCGAGGAGAAAAGCTCCGCTATGTACTACATGGTAACAAAAAAAAAATTAACAATGGTTGAAAAATCAAAAAGAAGGATATAAGTAACAAATCAGAAGGACAGTAATAACAATTTTAGAATGTTACAAAAAAGGAGGGATAGAGAGACAAAGAAAAAGTGTAAGTATGGTAAGGAAGAAAAGGGGGAAAAGAATTTAGTTCTTTTTTTTTAGAAAAGTTAAGAAGAGTGTTATTAGAGAAATACAGTTATCTAGTTAAGATAATAAACTTTCAGGTCAAAGGGAAAACAGATATTCTAGATAGAAGAAATCGATGTAGGAAGAAGTATGAGAGATGAAGGGGAGAAAAGGAGATGTAAGATGAGCTAGCTCAACTAGGATTGATACAAGAGCAAAGCCAGTGTTTAGTTAGAAAGAGTTTTAGTTTAGTCTTAAATAGTGAAGTGGAAGTCTGGACTAAAATGTCTAGAGGAAGTTGGTTCCAGATTTTACCATCTGAGTTGGAGAATATGGAGTCACCTGCTGTATTCTTTGCAAGAGATGTTTGAATCAGTATTTTATTGGAAGAGCGTAAGGTTTTAAGTTGTTGTAGGGTTTTATAAGGGTGGAGAGCATGGGTATGTTTTCAGGATGGTAAAGAGCTTTGTGGGCAATTGTAAGCTGATAGTACTGTATTAGGTGAGGTAATTCAAGCCATCCTAGGTTGGAGAGGTTCAGGCAGTGGTGTGTTTTATATGGAGAGGCAGTGGCAAATCTCGCAATGTTGTGGTAGGCTGTAGTGAGCTTATTAATGTTATGTTTAGATAGATTAGTATAGATGGGGAGGCATATAGTAGAGTGGAGATAAGATGTGTTTTTGCTATGGTAGTGCTTGCTTCAGGGGTTAGGAAAGTTTTGATTCTGTAAAGAGAACCTAGTTTTCTATTGGTTGATTTTATGGTGGAGTTGATGTGAAAATCAAATTTTAGTAGGTTGTCAATTGTAATACCCAATAGTTTGGTAGTTTGGTCAGGAGAGATAAGGGTGCCATTGTTAGATGTGATTGTGAGATTAATAGAGGGGACAGGTGTGTAGGTAAGAAGAGGAGAAGTTTAGTTTTCTTAGGGTTTAAGAGAAGACAATGGTTAGAGAACCATTGCTCAATAGTAGTAAATGTCTTTTGGGTAAGGTAATGCAGGTCATCTTGGTTTGTGGCAGAGCAAATGATGGTGGTGTCGTCTGCATATTGAATACAAGTGGTTTTAGGTGTGGCAAGATGCAAGTCATTAATAAAGATGGAAAATAAGAGAGGACCTAAGATGGAGCCTTGAGGGACCCCTAAGGTGGTGGGCACAAGTTCAGAGAGATTATTGTTCCATAAAACAGCTTGTTTCCGGTTTTGAAGATATGAGGTGAACCAAGTTAAGGCAAGATTATTGAGAGAGAGCATTTTAGGCGATGTAAGAGGAGTTGGTGGTTCACCATATCAAAGGCTTTAGACAGGTCTACAAAGAATGCTGATGAAAGAAGATTGCTATTACGGTTAATATTAATGGAATCAATAAAGGATAGTAAGGCTGTGGTGGTGCTATGGTGACGAAAGCCATGTTGGCAGTTAGCAAGGAGATTATTAGAAAGAAGGTGATTTAGTAACTGTTTGTGGATGCATTTCTCCATAATTTTTGCAATGGGTGATAGTAGTGCTATAGGGCGGTAGTTAGAGTATTCAAATGAGTCGCCTCCTTTGAAGAGGGGGATGATGTGTGAGATTTTCCAGAGGGAAGGTACAGTACTTTCTGTTATGGTTCTGTTTATGAGTATAGAGATTGGGTAGGCAACTGCTTTGGCTCCTAGCTGGAGATATTCAGCTGGGAGTTTGTCAGCTGATGGGGTAGAAGCTTTAAGTTTTTTAAGTAAATTCAGAATATAGGAGGTGGATATGGGTTTAAGTTGCATAAGTAGTACTTAACAAATAAGCACCTATCCAGGCATGTCTAAGGGTCAGCTTCCGGTGTTTTCTCCTGTCTACCTGATGAATCTGGGCATCTTGGGGCAATGCAGCAATTGCCTCATGTACACAGACAACCCTCTCCTCCTACCACCCAACACTACAACCTGTGAGAGATGCACTTATATAGCCAAACTAGTAGCAAAGCTCTCTTCACCCAAGACTGGACTAGACAGTCAAGAGGAGAAGGTAAACACTTGCACCACACCACACTCATCACATAGTCCCTCAAAATCTACACCACCAAAACACACACATAGAAACACAAACCACACACCTACATTTGTGGAGGTTCTCAGTGAAAGCCTGCCCAAGCAACAGGAACCTCCAAAGCAGAAACACAAGCAACCTCCACCCACCCCCAACACAACCCAAATGACACATAGCCCACAAACTCAGTGTGCCACTCAACCACAGCCCATAAGGCATAACAACATACCCAACACTCTAGTCATAGGTGACACTATAGTCAGGCACACTGATGTTCTACTCACCAGGCTAAACAAGGAGAAAGTTACTGTTAGCTGCCTGTCAGGTGCCAGGATCCGCCACACAATGCATGCACTCAGGTCACTCCACAACAAGTACAAATATGACTCTGTCATTGTCCATGTTGGTGTGAATGACCTGAGACGTACCTCCCTGGACTACATGAAAAGAGACATGGAGGAGCTCTCCAATCTTGGAGCCAAGGCAGGTATGACTCTAGCCCTGAGTAGCATCCTGTCATCACCCAGAATGATACCACAGTACAAGAACAAAATGTTTGACTTCAACAATTGTCTAAGCTTCTGGTGTCATTCTAAGGGGATCCAGTATCTGTCTGCCTGGAATGATATGATCGACAAACCACAATGCTTTGCCAGAGATGGCCTGCCCTTGTCACCCTGGGGATTCCGGATATAGACTAAGGCTCTAGCCACCCCTATAATGCCTTTTTTAGGCAATGTTCAAATGACAAATTCACCACTGTAACTGGTACAAGCAAGCAGAATCTGAGGGTATTGTACTCAATGCTAGAACTAAACCTCAAAATGCACTCACTTGAGGCACTCCTTAAAATGGAGAACATCGACATCTGTGCAGTGACAGAGACCTGGTTCAAGGCTCCAGAGAGGATCCCTGCATTACCAGGCTATAATTTATACCACACTTTTCGGCCACCTAACCTGGACTGAAACACTAAAGGCGGAGGCTTGTCCATAACCATTAAGGATACCCACACCTCCAGGCTAGTTGCTCAGCATAATGCATCCATGATTATCCAAGTGCAACTAACTCTGGGCAAGACTGCAATCCAAACTGTAGCAGATCCCCCACCATGTCCCAAGATTCCCACTCCACATTTCTTGATACACTGGAAAATATTAGGGTACAACCTAACACCCTAGTAATGGGCAATTTCAACTACCCCACCATTAACTGGGAAAACTACTCATGTACCAACTCTTGGGATCAACATTTTCTGGAATTTATAAATTCCAATGCCATGGATCAACTTATCCACACCCCCACCAGGTGCAGCAGTATCCTAGACCTGGTTATTACCAACATGGGCAACTGGTGCTCCACACCAGAGGTCAATTCCTCATTGGTCAGGTCTGACCACAAGCTAATCACCGTAGACATCCACATCCCTCCCCCATCCCCCATTAGGGAAACCACAGTAAAAAATTTCTCCAAAGGCAACTTCACACTTCTTAAGACAGAAGTGGCAAACTTCACGACACCCATGCTGACAGACAATAGAGGTATGACTGCTGAATCCTACACAAATGCACTTTATAAGCACTTACACAAGTGCATGGATTGTGCAATTCCTAACAGAACCAAGATACTATCCTCCAAAAAAAGGAAGGCAATCTGGTGGTCCCCTGCCATAAACAAATTCTACAAGAGAAGAAAGAAACTGTTGCAAAAAAGAGTAAAATCCAATGATTGGAGGAACTCCTTGGTCAGCCTCAGTAAGAAGTTGAGATCCCTCATAAAATCCTCCAAAGCTAGTTACAAAAACAAAATTGCCACTTACTCTAAAGACAACCACAAAGCATTCTATAGCTATGTCAAGAATCTCAATGGCAACACTCAGATCTGCTCTGAGTTACAGCACATTGGCACTAAATATACAGAATCAACTGATATTGCCAACATCCTGGCAGATAGGTTCAGTGCTAACTTTCTCTCTCTCTCATCCCCTAAAGGGCCCATCTCTATACTGGAAGAATGCAAAGTCCCTATAATCATGGATGCACAGGTAAAAAACACACTCTCCAAAGCCAAGAACACAGCATCCATGGGACCTGACAACATCCCAGACTGTGTTCCACATGAACTACAGAACGAACTGGCACCCCACCAAAGTATCATGTTCAATTATAGCCTCACCTCAGGCTATGTGTCCACTGAATGGCACACAATGATGGTTATCCCACTCCACAAAGGGGGAGTCACCACAGACCCCGGAAACTACCGCCCCATTAGCCTGATGAGCCTGGTCTGCAAGGCTATAGAATGTATCATCATGGAACTTAAAAACAATGACATTGGTAATCTCCAAACTCAAGACCTTACCCAGTTCGGGTTTGTAAAAGGAAGATCATGTCTTCTAAACCTGACAGACTTCTTTGAAACAGTCACCAAAGCCGTAGATGAGGGTAAGGTGCTTCACACAGCCTATCTAGATCTTGCCAAGGCTTTCTACACCATCCCCCACTCTGGAATTGTAGATTAACTCACTAAACTAGGTATAAATCCCTATGTCACAAGATGGGTTGCCAACTGGCTCACTGACAGAACCCACACTGTGAAAGTAGCAGACTCCAAATCCAACTTCAGACCAGTGACAAGTGGAGTACCACAGGGTTCAGTCCTGTGCCCTCTCCTGTTTGGTATCTACTTCTCTGAAGTACAGGTTAACACAGAAGGTCTTTGGCTAATGAAGTTCACAGATGACTGCAAACTAAGAGTCATAATCAAAATTCCAAAAGATGTGGATATCCTACAATAGGGCCTCGCTGAGACAGATGCCTGGTGTCAAAGCCATGGCCTCAAGTTCAATGCCAAAAAGTGCACTGTCATCCCTTTTGGTAAAATTTCTGTACCCATGAACTACCACGGTAGTCTTCTTAACACCAAAAGTGTGATAAGAGACCTTGGGACACAGGTGGACAGTAGTCTTTCCTTTGATAATCACATCACCACAGTAGTCAGGAAATCCTTCTATGTGGCACACCTCATCACAAAAGGTTTCTCATCCAGGAAAAAAGAGGTCATTGTTGCCCTCTACTCGTCACTCATTAGACCCATTATAGAGTACAACGCCTCTTTTGGTATGTACCTCACAAGACATCTACAACAACTGGAAAGGCCGCAGAAATAGGATTACTGGCATCAAACAGATGCCCTACGCAGACCGTCTCAAAAAACTGCAGCTTTACTTCATTGCATATCGCATACTCAGAGGTGATCTCTGCCTAACACACAAAACTATGTCAAACCCAGAGCTTTTGGACATGCTCCACTTAAAGAAATCCCATTCCCTCCAAGCTACATGCTCTAGGGACATAAAACTTGTCAACACAAAAAACAGAACATGCTGGAGGTATAGATTCCTGTCCCAGAGACTTCCCATACTCTGGAACAGACTACCTATCTATATCAAACAAAGCTTCTCATTAACACTCTTCAAGAAAAATCTTGATGATTTGATAGGAGATAGGAAATTCACCCCGGGGATCACTTCTGTGGCTCTGTTCGACAGTGGCACAGGAAAATTATTTTCTTGGGTGGCGAAAGCCAGGGTACCTTTTGGCTAGGCTTATATAGGCCCTAGGGCCAATAGCCTAGTACCTACCTTTGAACCTACGAACCTATGCAAACAGTTTTCAGTGTTAATGTCTCTAACCAGTCAAGTTATATGGAATAAGTGACATGGATATTGCAGTGAAATAAGAATATGTATGCAAAAGTAAAGTGGTGGCACAAAACAATGTAAGTAGCCAGTTCCCATGGCACTGAGAGATAAATCCGTGACTATGAACTTGGTGGTCAGAGATGGAACAGAGGCTCAGGAACCTGCAGGAGATGACATGGGCGGAGGAGTGATGTGGCTATGCAAGCTCACCTCTCCTCAGGGGAGAATATTTGGTGCATGGTCAGGGCATATGTTCCTATGTATGAAACTTTGGTGGAGACAGTAGAAATCATTAGAGGGATGGCTTGGATCAAGTTATAGGTTGTCTTGGGGGGGGGGGGGTACATCACTTGCAGCAGGTGACACCCTGCCATTGATGGCCATTGCATTCCAGGTCCTGAACATGTTTCTAATCATGCACAGTTGTGGATGGAGCTATAAAAAACAAACAAAAAAAAAAAACACCCCTATTGGCTGCCTAAATGATGGTCCCTCATTGCTGGCTCTTCCAGCAGTGATGAAGAACAAATAGGCCAGTAGCCCAGCAGAAGGACTGACAGTCCACAGGCAGCAGAGGCAAAATGCAGAGAAGAAATATATCAGTGACAGACCACCAGAAGCTGGTTTACATCAATAATATCTACAGCCTCAGTTAAGCTCCTCCACAAAACTCTGAACATTATCATTAAAACTCAATCCCTAAAGGAGCTCTTCAGATAATGTCTTAAAATAAATCCTAGTATTTGATGATAGCAAAAATCTGACAGGTGTCAAAATGAATTAGAAGATCCATTAAGCCACTGTGTTAGCAGACTGAATGATAAACCTCAGTATCATGTTGAACTACAGGGAAGACCCTGACTAGATCTATAACCCAGAAATGACATCAAGAGAAACAAGTTCTTTAAAAGGAAACAAGTGTCAGAATGTTGTCAAGTGACATAGCTTGATAGTGTAACAGCTGTCAAAATAAGAAGCCTCCAATTGGTAGAAATCCATTGCAGAACAGTACAGTATGACAAGTGGACATGGAATATGTCAAGCGACCAAATGAAAATAAATAAATAAATAAATAAATAAAAGGAAGCCACCAAAAACTCTTACCTGGGTTTCCAGAACTACTAATAATGTACTTCAAAGATGACTCAGAGTATACTGGCGAAAGCACATCGGAATTTCTGGATCATCAACTGTCTTTACCTGTTCATAACCCTCCTCAGCACAGCACACCATATTTGAAGAGAAAAACAAAAAGTACAGTTTAACAAAGAAACTAAAGTTATACAGATGGGTACAGGATTGCAGTCAGCTACCAGCACACTGACACATAAAGTAAGATGTTCAACCTGCAAACAAATCCTTTTTGATATCTAGTTTTCCATGGATTAAGTCAAAGTCTTCCAACTCCATATTAGAGACAACGTGGCCTGAAGAGAAACAGCCTGGGGTGACAAATTTAAGAATGGAGTGAACTCCAGAAAATGAGGGTCGGATTGGAGCTGCTTCCTATAGCCACATCATTGAGAAATATTAGAGAAGGCAGTCTGTTAGGAAAGAATCATCTTATCCAGAGAACAATTAAATGAAATATTTTGAAAGGGAATGGGACTCGTACCTATGGAATGTCAAGGTGAGACCGTAGATCCCTGCTAAGATGTGCAGCCCAGAAACAACACCAAGTGAAACAAATTCTATAAAGGCAAACAATGAGAAGGTAAAATGGCAATAGAAAAAAAATATTTAATTGGGCATATAAATAAGAATGTTTTTGTACAAAAGACTGAAGTGGTGGTGGGGAAAGGTTTGTAAAATGCAGAGCTAGGGAAATTATAAAGTGAGGTTATCGGTGGGAAGAATAAAAAAAATACCTAAGGTAATACATTAGTGGTAAAGAAAAGTACATACAAGGCTGTGGTAGGAAAAGGAAAGTAGGAGGAAGTTATACAGTGCGACATTCATAATGGGTTTAAAGAGAACGAGGGATGGGCTGTCCAAGCAGAGAAATGAGGAAATACTTGGCAGCAGTAAATGGAAACATGTTTTATGGAACACAAGTGCAGTGGTACACATTCAACTCAACTGTCCCTTATTTTAGCTCAAAATGTTGGTCTGTCTCTCCTAATCCCTCCTATAACTGGAGATTTCAAGGGTGAGGAATTACCCTTATTGACAATAATTAGAATTGTAGATTTCTTTCACTTCAGGAAATGTATGTTATTTAACATTCTCATATTATTTCAACTTCTTGTGTTAACAGACCTAATATTTTTAAAAGTGTCTCTGATTGCCCCTGATTCTTTCTGGATCCATCCCTGATTCTGGAGGTAAGAGGTTGACAGCTATGCTGGTGTAAAAAGAACTAAAACTAAACAATAGGATGAATGCTTCAGGGCAGAATTAAAGGAAAAAAGTAGTTAAGAAGTTTTGAATTTTAGAGCAGTCACCTTAGTTTTCACCTAAATGGGGGTTGTGATATAACAGAAAGGAGCAAGAGAAAAGAAGGGAGCATTACAACAAATACCAAAAGATAATGACAGACCTACCATCTCTCACTGAGTGGTGCTTGGAGAGAAAGAGTCAAAGAAAACTTAAGACAAACAATGTGTAAGTGATGCTTCTTCCTTTTCTAAAATAAATTACCTGGAAGAGCAGGGTGCTAGTATGTAAAAAGGATGGGACATTGATAATGTATGAACTCTGTTGTCTTGCTCACACATTCTCAATCTCTCTCACACCCACACAATGTACACACACACACACACACACACACACACACACACACACACACACACACACACACACGCACATGCACGCGCACACACACACACACACACACACACACACACACACACACACACACACACACACACACACACACACACTTAGTAAACTAACACTATGCCACAGAATTAGTGTAAGACTAAGTGTAGCTGGTGGCAGTAACTGGTGGTCACCAAGTCCCTCAGGTACTTTAGTAGTAGGAATGAAAACAGAAAATCAGTTTACATCATGGATAGGAAAACTTAAAAATGGTACACACTAACTGAAGTGAAAAGGGAAGATACTGAAGAGAGTAGCTAAAAGAGGCATATTGAGAAGATAAATGAAACAAAACATAGAATTATGTACCATTCAAACAGAGTGCCTGCAAAGTATAGGGAGGCTACAAGACAATAACAGAAATAAAACTGTATGGAACAGAAAACCACTGAGGAAACAGTAACATGATGAATCTGTAGGCAGAAGAATTATGGCTGAAGGAGGAAAGTGTCTGGGAATATGAAAGTAGAGTACCTAAATAAAAATACACTGGCAGCACAGCAGATAAAAGTAAATGGCAACTGGGTGTGTAAGAATCCTTTAGGTTCAAACGTGTATACGAGGTTAACAACCATAGGCCCCTTTTTAATCCTAGCCATGCATCCAAAATGTATCTGACAAGTTTTAGGAACCATTGATTCCTGACTCTCTGTGACTGACAGTGACTTCCTGTGTGGGACCTTCCTGATAAATCTGGTTGTTATTCAAGGCATCCACCAGGAAAAGGCTATGACAAGCCTAAAGACCCCTGCATCATCTGGGACAAGACAATTGATGAACAAAAATCCTATGCCCTGCTTCTCATCTTCGGATTAGTGCTGTTTTGATTCTGGTGAGAGAAGAAGCAAAGGGGCATTATATCCCAGCAGTATAAAGCAGTGGTGAGACCAGCACTTGTAGTAGCCAGGTAGTAGCCAATTAGGTGGATTCCTACTATTCATGATTCTTGAAAAAAGCTAATTTTTTTCAGTAAGTACTGCTTGACTAGCTACTGCCAAACCTAACTTCAGTGTATCTCCCTAAATGCTTCATCCATAAATCTTCAGGGTTTACTATAATAGTTTCTGTCAAGTGTTTAGCAGTGCCCAGTACAGACACAAGTACCCTGAGTGGACATTTTCCCTGTGAAAGTACCCATGAAATTTCACAAATGGCTAGTTGCATACAGGACAACTAGTTTGAGCAGTAATTAGCACTGCCTCCAGAGTTGTGAACCAGAAACCCCAGACTTTATATTCTCACAACAACCATCTAATCAATACAAAAGGGACTGTTGCTGTGGATAAAAATTTTCCTACACTCCAACTTGGTGAATATGGAAATCCTGAAGAAATTTAGAAATTGCTTTATGTTCCATGACAACTAGCTAATTCTCAAACAAACTGATAAGATGTGTAAGAGATACATTTATACAATATCACTAGAGGCAAAGCTCTCACATAAAAGTACTCCTGCACCCAACACACACAGTTCAAAGCAGACACATAGACCCACATATGCAGAGGCACTTAAATGTAACCTTCCTAAACCCCAAAGACCTTTTAGGTGAAGTACACATACCAAATGTCCTCTGCAGCCCCAAAATGCACTTTTTCAAAACAACATCCGTGTGAATACATATGCTACATCTCATGGAGACTCTACTTCTGTGTCCGTAAGGCAAGCCACCCATAAAATCCATTAGAGACTCCATTGTGAGATATACTGATGTCCCTCTCGCCAGGTACAGTAAGTAGAAAGTCATGGTTAGTTGCTTATCAGGCGAAAAGTATGCCAGGTAATGCATGCACTCAGGTCACAGGACCACATGTTGCACTATGACTCAATTATAGTTCATGTGGGTGTAAACGACCTGAGACATACTTCTCTAGACTGTATGAAGACAAACACAATGGAGTTCTTGGAATATATGTTCTAGGCTGGTATGAGTCAAGCATTTATATGCCACAATATGAACAGACGATGACTGACTTAAATAATTAGCTTAGTTTCTGGTGTCATTCTAAGGAGAAGGGATGCAATATTTGTCTGCATGGAAGGAGATGGTCATTAGATCATGCTGCTTTGCCAGGGATAGTCTGCCCTTCTCCACTGTGCAGACACACACACACACACACTGTGCAAACACACACACACACACACACACACACACACACACACACACACACACACACACACACACACACACACACACACACACACATAAAAAATGACCCACTTCTGTGTAAGTAAGTCTTAGGATCAGTGGAACTAGGGTAATTAGACATGATAATACCTATCTTAATAAGTCAGCAGACACCACCAGACATTCAGTACCAATCTAACATGGCATTATAGTGCATTAAAAATACTTAGCAACTCTGTTGCATCACTAACTCAGCAGAGCTACAAAGCGTAAATGCCTTAACTTAAGGATCCCAAATGACTCTGTCAAGAGTCAGTACACTGAACCTTCGAATGGGCTATATGTTTATCAAATGAATATATATCTATATCTATATTAGTGGGAAAATACAGGTAAGTATTGGGATACTGTGCTCATCACAAATACATTCAGTGTTTTTTTTGTCTATACAACAGATAAGCAATGCAGCATAACATATTTCAGTGAGTGTTAAAAAAAAAACCTGTATATTAAATACAGTAAAATAGCCATTGCAAATATTTGGTGCACACAAAACAACTGAAAACTAATAAAATAAAAAGGAAAGCATCCACAGATGCGTCTGAGGAAGTCCAGACGTGCGGACGAAAGCGCTCAGTTGTGAATAAATCCTTTGTGTGGTGGAGTTTCTGTGGATGCTTTCCTTTTTATTTTATTCATTGCAAATATTAGTACATAGCTGATGGCCTTGTAAATGCTACACATGCACACATGGAAGGATTCATAATGATACCATAAATTATAAGACAGTCATTGCACTAGTCATAGCCAATGGACTACAGCCATCCACCATGAATGGCAAGCTTCTGTGAGGGGAGACTATGGAACAATGATAGCATCAACAGTGTTGCTTTACGCCAAAGATTAATAAAA
>NC_056729.1:375070048-375185048 GCF_019279795.1 Protopterus annectens | reverse complement strand
CAGTCCGGAGCATGTGCAGAGCTCCGGACTGATTCAGCAGCAGTCCGGATTAGAAACACAGCAGTCAAGAGCATCCCAGAAGAACTGCATAGACTGGAAAGGGATCGGACTGTAACATCTGCAGGCTGGCCTGCTCTTGCAGGAAGGAAGGACTTCACCACGGGATTGATGACATCTCACAGGATGTAACTTAGCAAGTGGAGTGATATATGGAAGGCCCTGGTCCCAAGTAAGTGTATTACAAGCAACGGTGTGTGTAAAATGTCCCAGTTGCTGTATACTGGTGGATAGAGAGAACACATGGTGGTGGGTAGAGAATACCTCAGGCTTGAGCTCTGTACCTTGGGTGCAGGTGGCAAGGGTCTGAATTCCCTACCCACTGCCATTTGTAAAATATTTCCAGATTTTTCCCTCATATTTGTTCTGTTTCTCATAAAATCTGTGGTTTCTGTATTTTTGTTTTCTTACACAGTCAGTAGTGCAGTGGTCAATGGTAGCATTGTTGCCTGACAGCTACAGGTTCTCTGGTTTGATTCTTGGCTGGGGTGCCTTCTGTGTGGAATCTGCATGGTCTCCCATCTTACAAAGACATACGTCATGAGTGCTTCTCCCTGGGCCTCTGCTGAAAATTGGCTTTTCTTCCAAGTCAGTCTTTCCTGGTTAACAAATGTTAAATAAATAAAAATAACAGACATTTGAATTTCAGACTTCATATTCTTCAGAAAGTGCATGGCAGCACAAAACCTTTTATTCTAGCAATTTTCTAAGTTTATAACATGGATATTTGAAATTTGTCCCTATTTTTGGGACTGCATTCCCCCATTATTGGCTTCATCCAGATGTTTTGTACTAAGGTTGAGAGCTAGGGTGAGAACTGAATTCACTGAATATGTTTGGGGGCTGTAGTCACCTATTACTGGCTTTGTCCACGTGTTTTTTTGCTAAGAGGTTGAGAGCTATGGTGGGAACTGAATTCACTGAATACGTTTGAGGGCTGTATTCCCCCATTATTGACTTTGTTCAGGTGTTTTGTGCTAAGAGGTTGACAGCTATTGTGAGAACTGAATTCACTAAATGGTAGCCATTTAAGTTTCAGTCTTCCTCCTTTTCACAAGACAAATGACTGAGCATAGTGGTATGCTGCTCTGACTGTTTTGTACAGGGTTCTGGGTTCAATACTTGGCAGTGAAATGTATGGTGGTAACACATTTTATTCTAGCAACTTTCCAACATTATACAAGCAATGTTTAAAATGTGTCCCTGGTTTTTGGACTTTTGTCCCCCCCAATAAATGATGGCTTTTTCCAGATTTCTTGTGCTGCAAAGTTCAGAGATACAGCTGACTGCCAAGTAAATTTTACAAGCAGCTGAGAGCTGCAGGGGAACAAATGTTTAGTGCTGCTTATGGTAACTCTACTTGCATTGTTAATAGCACAACAAGTAGTGCACCTGCTTTTTATGCAGAAAGCTGTGGGTTCTACTCCCACAGTAAGTAGATGTATTGCTGATCCTGTACTGTGTTGTAAAGGGGGTGGATGCTGCAGTCCTTTTTGGTGACGATACCTAGTAACTATGAACCTGTTATCAGTTTGCCATCCATTCCTTACTGCAATATTACTAGCTTATCATTTTTTAATGCAACATAGGCAATTTATTCCTCAAGGGCAACAGCCACTTTATTTGTAAATGAAACAATGAAATATAAAGTTGTTTGCTAGCAGCAACCTCATTAGTTACAGATTTATTTAATGTGGAATTATTTAGATGACTTTTACTTCTTCAGAGATTGTGCATATTTACTGATACTGGTGGATTGTAGAAGTTTGAGTAGACTTTTATGATGAAAATATTCTGAATTGGGCAGTTTTGTCATTATTAGCGCATTCATTTTGTTTCATTGTTTACTGGAAAAATGTTCTGAATTGAGCAGTTTTGTCATTATTGGTGCATGCATTTTGTTTTATAGTTTACTGAAAAAATGTTCAAAACAAATTTAAAATGTCCTCTAACAACTGTACTGTATTGTACAAGGAATATAACTGAATACAATCAGGAAGGTATATCAAAGAGCATGTGTGCGTTTCATGTGCAAGGGGCCTATGATTTGAAAACAGCTCAATGTTAATCTTTATCTGCCACTGGCAAAATGTATTTTCTTTGAATGTGGGTTTCAATGCTGTTTCAATGAATGTGAGTTTCAAGGGCAGAGGAGTTTTAATGCTAAGTCTATTTTCATTGTGAGACTGCATTGCTTTGTTTAGCAGATATCTATTAGTGTTTGTGCTGTAAAATGTAAAATAAAACTTTAAAATTCAAATCATCGCAGAAGTAAAGCAGTATGCACATTACAGTGTTTATGGTAAATGGGGTGAAATAACCAAGGAATTGGACATTGGAATGGCTGCAGGAGGGAAACTCCATTCAACCATGATTTTGTGAGGGGGGAAGGGCAGCAAACTCAAAGACAGCCCTGGATGAACTATACCTCTCAACTGTCCAGATTTTTGTAAAATGAATAGATTTTTGCTTCTTATTTTTGGGCTGTTCCTCATAAAATTTGTGGTTTTCTGGCAAATCATTTCGGAATGAAGTCACTAAATAATGACATACATTGAGTTTCAGATGTCATAACCTTCAGAAAAATGTATGCTAAAGCAAGACCTGTTATTCTATCAACTGTCTTAAGTTTATACAAAAGCAATTTTAGTACTGTTTGTATGTTCCCCCAATACATTTGGCCTTGTCCAGATTTCCTGCATTAAGAGGTTGAGAGGTAGTGCAAATAAATCGCTTTATAGAATTAAGGATATCAAAACCTCTCAACTGTGCCCAATTTTGGCTCAAAATGTTGCTCTCTCCCTAATAATCCCTCCGCAAAATGGCAATTTTGGAAGAAAATGTGGCGAGTTTACAATTAATAAATACCTGTAATGATCAGAGTTTTAGATTACTTTTATTTCAGAAATGCATGTGGATTCTCTTATTTTGCCAGCTGCTCAAGTTAACAGTACTAATATTAAAAAGGTGTCCCTTCTTTGCCAGGTTCCCAGCTGCATTGTGTGGCAATTTTATATTTTTGCATCACATTTTTGGTCTGTTTTTCATAAAATTGTGGTTTTCTGGCAAATTAGTAGCAAATCATTAAAGACTAAAGTTAGAACATAATGACATAAATTTGAGTTTCAAACTTCATACCCTTCAGAAAATTCATACTAATGCAAGACCTACTACTATTCTATTATCTTTCTAAATTTATAAGATCAATATTTAAAATTGTCCTTATTTTTGGGCCTGTGTCCCACTTCTATGAATGACTTTGTCCAGATTTCTTGTGAGGCAGAGAGGTATGAGTGTCAGAGCCATCACCATCAGTCAGAGACATTTCAAATTATGACATACTTGTTGTACCCACTCCCCCATGTAGTGACTCTGGATGTGTCCAAGCAAAGCAAGGAGCAGTTATGCAGTGTAAGTATGCAGAGTATTCCACCATCCAAGGTAGACACAAGTAAGACAGTGGCTTTTCATCTGTCCTAGATTTTGCAGAATGTTCTGGTTTTCTGTTATATTTTTATACTGTTGATTTATGCTTCTTATTATTCAGAAAATGTATGCTGTCACAGTGACCTGTTGCTCTGTGTTTAAGTAGCAATGCTTTACTGACCATCAGGTAAGCTTGTTGGAGATTGTAAGATGCAAGTAAGCTTTAATAAGCATACTGTTAAAGAATTACCAACATTGCAAGCCTTTTTGTTGTTGCCATGCAGAGAATATTTACATAACTAGATAACGTATAAGCCTTAGGTACTGAAATGCATATGACAGTATTTGTAATAAAAGACAGGATTACAGTATTTTCAGAAGCTCATTACATTTGTTGGAGACTTGCAGTCATCTTTGCAGGCTTTACCCATAAACTAAACAGAATGCCAATCTATCATGTGTGGTCCATAACTCGTGCAGTAATCCTTTAAGCAATTTATCTTAAGCTTGTTACTTGTTTGCTGCTCATTTTTTACTTTGATCATGTCTTCCCCATTAAACAAGTAAATAGTTGTTCTCAAGCAGCAGGTCTTTTTTGGATAATAGATTGCTACTTTCAGCATGTTATTTGGTAATTTTATAAAGCTGAATATAAATTATTATTAGAACTGCAGTGCAAGGAGAAGTGGCTTGAGTTGAGTGCTGCTTGTTTTTTTTTTATACTTGATTTTGACTGGCATTCCAGTAATGTATTTAAAAAGTAATTTATTTTTTCAAGCCTCACAACCTTTGTGTTTCCATCTAGATATTAGGTAACCTGTCATGTGGCCAATGTATTAAAATATTTTTTCTTTTACATTTCATTTTGTCTTGATTGGACTCTTGTATTGACAGTTTGGCACCCAGGGCAGCATATTTAATTAAAGTAGTTCAAGTTGTTGTGGTCTTGAGTATAGCTCCACCCCTTTCTAGTTGGCCACATCCCCTCCCATTGGCCCCACCCATTCAGCTGTTTCCTGCAGCCCCCCCCTTTAATTTGAAGTCACCAGTTGCCACTGCTCAAAACTACAGTTTGTCGAACACCAAGACATCGACACGAAAACAGTGAAATCCAAAAGGCATGAACAGCCACTTCCGTGAATGTTTTCACAGAGAAAAAATATGACTGGCCGTTATCAGGAATTTGCCCTTTTCTCCAATGTAGAGTGATCTTGGAGTTGGTATATTTAGTTAGGGGGGGGTTTGGGGGGCAAAGCCCTCCATTGATTAGGGTTTGAAAGTTTGTTTTGCTGTTGGTCAGCCAAGCAAATTTTTTCCCTGTGAAAAAAAATTGTGGAAGTAGCTGTTCGTGCTTTTCAGATTTTGCTGTCTCCGTGTCGATGTCTTGGTGTTCGACAAACTGTAGTTTCAAGGTACTAATATAGACCCTGTCTTAAGAAACAGTGAACACTACCTGTAATCTGAAGCAGGATAAATACCATGTTTATGGTAGAACTGACATCTAGCAAGAGCTTGCAAAAATAAGAGCAGCAAATATGTTTAGAATACCTATGATGAAAGGGCCAAATAGAAATTTTGTACTGAATGCTTTCGTATTTATGGCTATTGCTGACAGGAATGTACAGACAGTAAGTAAATGTATACAAAGCAAACATTTCCTTTAGAAGGTGCATAAAGTTTGCATCAGGAAATGGGTAATCATTTTTTTGGTACAAATGAACATAAAATAAGAAGCCTATGAATTTTGAGGCTAATACTGAAGCCATGTGGCTTTAATGAGAGAAATACATTTTAAGGAAGTGTGTAACACTCCTCTTAACCAATTGATATTTTACTGAAAATGTGTGCAAGAAACAATTTAAAAAAATGATGGCATCCACCAATATGAATGCTTCATATGGGGGATAGGAGACGCTGTATTTTGTAACAATTAAATGTACTTGAACAAGTTTACTGGAAAGAAGCTGGCTGAACAAAATTCTATTAGACTTGGGAGAAATGAAGCACATGCATTCTGAAAATGAAGCTCAAAAGGAAGTGCTTATTGAACACTAAACTCTTTAAAGAAGGCACTGATGACTTAAAGGGAATAGTAACAAGAATCTTAGTTATCATTCATGTTCTAGGAGATATCAAGCCTAGTTTTGTCAGATTAGGCAAGTGGCATACTTATAGCAATGCAGAGACTAGGTTCTCTTATCTGATCACATATTGATGCTAATTGTTATAGGCAATGTATAAGTGCACACTGAGCAAATTAAGCAATGGACTGGGAAAATATAGCTTTGTCAAATTTGTATTAATGCTTAATGAATTGTTTGCTTCTTAAAACCACAGTTTATAGAACATTCATCTGTAAATCATGCTGCATTAAGTCTCAGAGATGGATATGAATTTTTTGTGGAGTATTAGGAGTCATAGTCTCTTGACATAGTCATTCTACACTGATGTAATGTTTGCATAAAGTGGCATGGTCATTCTACACTGATGTAATGTTTACATAAAGTGACACGGTCATTCTACACTGATGTAATGTTTGCTTTAGGTGACATGGTCATTCTATATTAATGTAATGTTTGCATTAAGTGACATGGTCATTCTACACTGATGTAATATTTGCATTAAGTGACATGGTCATTCAACACTGATGTAATGTTGCATTAAGTTTATTCGGGAGTGCCAAAATAGTAGGCATTAGCAAGCTCATATGTGTGTTATTTTGGCATGGATCAGATGTGGGGAAGGAGACACAGATGTGTGATTACTGTAAAGCAGAAATTGCACTAATAAAGAACACTTCTGAATCCAGAGAAATAGTCTAAAAAGGCATGGACTACACTTGTGTGTGCTATGCTGGTCCATTTCTTGAAGACAAGTTTCTAATTCTTTATACATACTCACTCAAAGGGGATGCATGTACAAACGCATTGAATTCTGCTATACTGTAAGCAACTACTTAAAAAGCTGATACATTTCAACATACATGGTATTCCACAAGTACACATGTTTGATAATGAAGTTTATTTCATTCACTCCATTTTCTGAGTGCCAATCTAATATAAATTATGGTTGTGGAGAATCAGGTGCATATCCTAACACTCAGATTATACAAAGTAAAGAAGCTAATCCAGGTTAAAATGCCACCTTATCTCTCTCTCTCTCTCTCTCTCTCTCTCTCTCTCTCTCTCTCTCTCTCTCACACACACACACACACACACACACACACACACACACACACACACACACACACACACACACACTATGGGCAATAATTCAGGGCATCATCAGTTCCCCTACAGTATGTCCCTATAATTGAGGAGGAAAGAGGAGCATCCACAGAGAAAGGTGCTGTGAGAGTTTGTTGAGAGAGGATACAAGAGGGTTGATATTGATAGAGTGATAGTTGAAGTAGACTTGCAAGAAAGTCACAAAACCAAACCCTACTATTCCGATGAGCACTTAATGAATGTACCCCCATATAAGCAAGTCTCCTCATTACCTGTCAATAGACTGTCTTACTTTTTCCAATGATGTCTGCAAGACTTGTGACATCATTAAAAGGAACTGGCCTATTCTTCTCACTGATCCTGAGATTAGCCAGGTTGTTGGCTCTACACCCAGTTTTAGTTTTAAAAATGGCAAGAATTTGAAAAAGAAACTCTGCTATAAACAGAATAAAACAAGTGAAGGGTTTGTCTCACAGCATAGAGGGACTTTCCCATGCAGAAACTGACGAATCTGTAATAGTATTTAGTCCACCTGCATGATTTTACACCCTGTGCATCAGAAACCTGTAGAGTTTTTATTTTATGCAGATTGTTCTACTAAAAACATTGTGTATTTTGCCAAGTGCAATCTTTGTAGTGCATTCTATATTGGTAAAACCAATAGAACTATGAAGGAAAGGTTGATGGAACATCTTAATGATATTAGGAACAGTAAACTTACTAATGCATTAGCTAAGTATGTTTTAGACTGTGGTGAACAGCACAATTTTAAATTTTTGGTCTTGCAAAAAATGAATGTGAGCCTTAGAGGAGGTGATATTAACAATAAAACTGAATATGCTGAATTAAGGTAGATAGTGGACTTTAAGGCATACTTATCACCTGGTCTTAACAGTACTGTATCCTTAAAACCTCGCTTGAAAAAAAGAGGGTTGCATCATTGATTTTAAAGAATTTTTACTTGTATGCTAATTTATTTCTGTATTAAGGTCTGATGAAGAAGACTGCCTCGAAAGCGCTTACCTAAATCTGTGGTTTGTAATACATTTCAAGTATTTTATTCTCCGGCCTACAAGTGTCTTTATCTACAATTAGACTTATATTTTTGGGATCTTGGCGCCACTGTCTCTCTATTCTCTACATTTATACAATTTTGTTTGCTTGATGGAACTACTTGGCTGGTAGAGAAAACATTTTTTTATACATTTCTTTGAAATGGAGTTAGCCCTGAATAGGTATTTACCTTCATCCTACAGCAATTTGGAGAGAAGTGCAAGGACTGAAGAGGCTGCTGAAAACGTTGGTTCATCTAGTTCAACTGGTAATAGCGTGAACCCTTTATTCTCTATATGCTTTGATGATGTAGAAACTGATTCTGCTAACCCTAACCCCAATGAGATATCAACTTTTAAGAGTCATCTGAAGGAACTTGAGAACAAACTTTACAAGCATAAATGCCTTCTCTGGCAACATTATCACTTTGAGGCTATCTTCCACAAAGTGATACTCAGAGGACTCAGGGTACTTAAAATGCCCTCCTATGGGGATAAATATCCAGAGCTTTTAAAAGGATGACAAATACTCAATTTGCAGTTGAGTATTGATTATATGACTATAATAAATGAGTTATTTTTTCCTGAAGAGGACTCTTTAGCCACTGACAGTAATAATATGACTAATATGCTTGTGGATTCCTATAGAGATGAGATTTGTTTTCAACACCTCGATGATGTCCTTCTAAATGTCTCTTTATATGAAAGGAGACTGGAGAAGGAAAAAATGAAGAAACTCTGTAGAGATTTCTCCGATTTCCAAGCTGGGAATGTCTTCTCTTGGCGGAAGGAGATTTGACCATTAGGAATGCAGGGAAATGTTGAAGGAGCAGGTCAAAGAGCACTTCCTCCTGATTCAGCTGTAAATAGCAGTCTGAGAGCAGATGCACGTACCTCATGACTAACTAAAGCAGGCAGCAGCTTTTTAGGCTTGGGAACAGCAGAAAACTATCTTCCAGCTAGCAAAGAAGTGTGTGGTATAAGAAATACCTCTGACATAGCCTTTGTTAATAATCGTCAACAAGAAGTTAAAGCGGACATCGATCTTTCTAAACATAAAGACTGTTTAAGTAATCCTACTGAAACACCACCAGTACCTGGTGCTGTAGAGATAGACACCAAAGTTGATGCTATTACTTCTGAACAGAATATGCCTTTACCTTCTGCTTTTAACATTGCAGCTGTTTTTTCTATGGGCAATAGTGTAAATACAAACAGCACCTGCGATAATGATGCCGTAGTAGTATTATCTAATGACATTGACAATAACTCTATTGCTCAAAACGCTGCAAAAGTGCATAGTGATCAGAATTCAGTTAATGATTTTAATATGGTAATGGACACAGTAAAACAAACTGTCAATGTACCTGTAGTTAAACCGAAAACTTTTTCTTTCAACAACGGTAATTCAGTAAGCATAGGATTACAAGACAAAAAGGGGGCTGAGTGTCTGCGTAAGACAGCATTTTTTTTGGACAAGGCTCTGCCTATAAGGCAGGATGTGCACAAGAGCAGGTCCAGAAGTCGCAGGAGATGGGGAAGGATAGAATCCAACCCCGCACCTCAGAGCAGAGGCCCGAACACACGGGTTCACAGATAAATGACCTGGTCTTTAATCTATCTTCTGTTGCTCTTACCAAAGAGTCACTCTTGATCCTGAATAAAGGACTATCCTTCATACCAGCTTGTACTAAGAATTTAGTAGATACCATCTTAGATATTAATTTGTTTGCTAGGAATACAATGTTGAAAGTTATCTGTGATGATAATAGTGTGAATAATGTTAATGGATGCATTTTTAATAAACCAAGTTGCTTCGTTCCTAATAATTCCCCTGCTATGAATGCCTTTATAAAGATGTGTGAAGATGTCCTTAGGAAAATGGCTACGTAGAGATCTAGTAACAGATTTTATAATTTGATATCAAAGAGAATGAGGCTCTACGAACATTAACTAATGCAGAATACTTAGTCATTAGACCTGCAGACAAGGGAGGTGGAATTGTCGCGTTTGATACTGAAGACTATATGGATAGGATGTTTAGTATGCTTCATGACGAAAAAGTGTATATCATTTTACAGAAATTTCAGGTTAATGGTGTTATCTACAGACTGAATTTCTTTCTATATGATTTGCTTATGACTGACCAAATAGATTATAGTCTTTTAAACTATTTTAGTGTAGTGCATCCGACTATACCAACAGTTTAGCACAAGGACACACAAAATCCCCCCCTTCGACCCATTGTATCAGGAAGAGGTTGGCTCACAGAGCCAATGTCTATATATGTAGAAAAACAGCTAAAGTTTGTGTTGAATAAGGTTATTACTGTCCTCTGTGACAGCAAACAGTTTTTAGAACACCTTTATGACTGGGCTGAGATTCAACAAGCTGTAAATTTAAGTGATGTGATTTTTGTTACATTGGACGTGAAATCTTTGTTCACAGTTATCCCCAATGATGAAGGGATTGAGAATGTCAGGCAGTTTCTTATCAAGGAGTGCAATTTCAGCAATACCAAAATTAATATGATATGTTCTCTTCTTGACTTGATTCTAGAGAATAATGTCTTTTTGGTTCATAGAGAGTTCTTTCTTCAAAAAGTGGGAGTTGCTATGGGCACGGCATGTGCCAATACATAAGCCAATATTGTTTTGGCTCAATGGGAGAAAAAAATGGTGTATACCTCTGACATGTACAAGCAGCACATTATGTTTTATAAACATTTTGTGAATGATATCTTTTTTGCTTGGCATGGTGATGAGACACAATTGGACACATTTGTTAGGTTTCTTGATAACACCACTGGATACCTTTACTTCTCCCTTAGTTACTCCAAAGAGGAAATCAACTTTCTGGATGTAAATGTTAACAACAATATGCTTGGCAATATCTCAACAAGGATACATAGGAAGGACTGTAGGAAGAACAATATTCTTCACTGCTCCGGTATGCACCCTTGGCACATCACTAAGAACATAGTTAAGAAGCAAGTCTTGCGTTGTAAGAGACTGCATACAGACAGGGAAGAATTAATACATGCTATGAGTCGTCTCACCGCAGAGTTTGTTGAGAGAGGATACAAGAGGGTTGATATTGATAAAGTGACAGTTGAAGTAGACTTGCAAGAAAGTCACAAAACCAAACCCTACTACTTAGATGAGCACTTAGTGAATGTACCCCCAGATAAGCAAGTCTCCCCATTACCTGTCAATAGGCTATGTCTTACATTTTCCAATGATGTCTACAAGACTTGTGACATCATTAAAAAGAACTGGCCTATTCTTCTCACTGATCCCGAGATTGGCCGGGTTGTTGGTTCTACACCCAGTTTTAGTTTTAAAAAAGGCAAGAATTTGAAAAAGAAACTCTGCTATAAACAGAATAAAACAAGTGACAGGTTTGTCTCACAGCGTAGAGGGACTTTCCCATGCAGAAACTGCAGAATCTGCAATAGTATTTAGTCCACCTGCATGATTTTACATCCTGCGCATCAGAAACCTGTAGAGTTTTTATTTTATGCAGATTGTTCTACTAAAAGCATTGTGTATTTTGCTAAGTGCAATCTTTGTAGTGCATTCTATATTGCTAAAACCAATAGAACTATGAAGAAAAGGGTGATGGAACATCTTGATATTAGGAAAGCAAACTTACTAATGCATTAGCTAAGCATGTTTTAGACTGTGGTGAACAGCACAATTTTAAATTTTTGGTCTTGCAAAAAATGAATGTGAGCCTTAGAGAAGGTGATATTAACAATGAAACTGAATATGGTGAATTAATGTGGATAGTGGACTTTAAGGCATACTTATCACCTGGCATTAACAGCACTGTATCCTTAAAACCTCTCTTGAAAAAAAGAGGGTTGCGTCATTGATTTTTAAAGAATTATTATTGTTTATTGGTTTTATTTAAACCTTGTGTGCTAATTCATTTCTGTATTAAGTTCTGATTAAGTGGACTGCCTCAAAAACGCTTACCTAAATCTGTTTTTCGTAATAAATTTCAAGTATTTTATTCTCCAGCCTATAAGTCTCTTTATCTACAATTATACTTATATTTTTGGGATCTTGGCTCGACCATCTCTCCATTCTCTACATTTATACTGCTGCCATAGTTCTTGTCCCAAAACATACTACTGCCATAGTTCTTGTGTGAAAACATACTGATGCCACGGTTTTTGTGCGGAAACATGCTGCTGCCATGGTTCTTGTGCTGAAACATACTGCTGCCATGGTTCTTGTGCTGGAACTTACTACTGCTGAAACATACTGCTGCCGTGGTTCTTGTGCTGAAACATACTGATGCCATGGTTCTTGTGCCAAAACATACTGCTGCCGTGGTTCTTGTGCTGAAACATACTGCTGCCATGGTTCTTGTGCTGGAACTTACTACTTGCTTGGTTCTTGTGCCCATAGTTCAGACAAACCTCTAAAGACAGCAGCTTTTATTTTTCTCATATTAACTCTAATCAAATTTCCAGTTTTGTTAATCAGCTCTGAAGTGTTTATTGACCTCACTACTCCAGGAATGAAAAAAAGGAAATGTGTTGCTTGATTTTAGCCAATAATCCGTGTTATTGCTTCACAGTTAAAGAAGAAAGTAGATATTGTAGCAGCAATGTCTGGCACCAAGCAATTAAAAGATCATTTGAAAAGTTTGATAATTGTTCATGTACACTTTCATTTTCATGCTTCAGATTTACGAAAATAAAGATGAATATTTTTATGCCACCAGTATTTCAGAGAAGATGAAGTCATCAGATAACAATAGCTCTCTGCTCATAGCATAATAATAATTTATTCATGATTTTACAGTTTATTGTTGGTGGAATAATTATAGTGACATGATCCAAATACAGAATACATTGCAAAGACAGGTGGGTAAATCACATGCATTTCCGTGAGCCCTGATGTTTTTTTACTGCAGCAAGCCAAAATGGAATATAATTCTGGAAAATGTTCCTGAAGTCTGCACATTGCAAAGCACAACACAATGATATGATTTCTGATTTAATGATGTAGGCTGCTTTATGCCTGTCATGTTTTGCTCTCAATTTGAAAAGTTCTGATGCACTTATATTTATAGCATTTGCTATAAAATAATTATTGTCATGTAGTCTACAGTTGTTTGCATATATGCCAGGTTAAAACAAATTCTTGCAGTACCCCTTGATTAACATTCAAGAACTAAATCATAATGTAGCACAGTTGAAATGCAGCATGGACAACACAATGTGCTGGCTGTGCCTTAAAGTTAATCTGTGTTTCTGCAGCCTCCATTACTGATGTTTGTGATATATCATTTGTGTGTTAAGGCATTTACTTACTACATTCTGATCCTCCATTCATTCTAGATCCTATTACTTCATTTCCATATCTGTCCACACACCAGCACTGTCCAACACTTCCATGGCACTGCTTGGGTTTATAGTAGCCATCTTCATCACAGGATGGAATATACTGCCCTGTTTAACAATAAAAGAATATACATCATTGTCATTTTAGTACAAATGAAGGTTCTACTATGTAAACAGAAGGAAAGGGAAATGAGTCTCTGGCACTACCAATAGCAGATACTTCATCACGGTATATATCAGTCCTATAACATACAGTGATAGAAGCTGATAGGGATAATTCCAAATCTACTTTAAATGCCAAGTACTGAAGATTAATACTGGAAAAGTCCTGTAAAGCAGTCTTTGAGTAAAACTCAACTGATGAGCTGAAGGCATTAATACCTGCTGCATGAACTCGGAGAAATGAGTAAAGCACTGGTCCCTGGGTTTCAATAAAGTCCATGAAACTCTGTGTAGGCTTTGAGCAAAGCTTACATGTAATTTACATATTTGTGAGGTGAGCAGCAGCATTAATGAATACTCATGCCACGGCTCACCTTCAAATGTAAACAAGCACGGTTTTGTGACATCCAGGAAACCGTATAAAGAAACACAGATAGCAAAATTAGTTACAGCATAGCAAGCTGGGCTAGTGGGATTGCAAGGAATGCCATACATCATATGCAAATGTATTATGTTGTGGGGACAGAACTGGACAGTGTATGTCTGCACTTCAGCATACTGGGTAAGCAGGATTGCATGGAATGCCACATAGACCACCAAGGTTTTTCATATATAAATGTATTATGTTGCAGGGACAGGACTGGACAGTGTATGTGTACACCCCAGCATACTGGGTAAGCAGGGTTGCATGAAATGCCACATGGACCACCAGCATTTTTCATATATAAATGTATTATGTTGCACGGACAGTACTGGATGGTGTATGTGTAAACTTCAACCTGCTGGGTAAGTGGGATTGTGCTGAATGCCACATGGACCACCAGGGTTTTTCATATAATAATGTACGTGTTGCAGGCACAGGACAGGGCACAGTATATAGTGCTGAGTATAGTGGAATCCCATTCCAGGCAGTCTGTACAAGTTGTGTCAATGATCTGTAAGGATACATGGACTGCCATTTATAAGAAGCAGTCATGGGAAGTGTGTTTATTGAATAGGGACATACAGATGAAGTTTAGGGATGAATACTGGGAAGGAGGACTGATAAAACATTGCAATGTACTGCACATGACAAAATGTAAAAGGAAGACAGTTGCAGTAGGAACACCAATCACATCTCCACCTGGCAGAGTATGGACTGCACACTGACAAATGTATATGATGTGACTGTCACACAAGGTGACATAATAGTGGAGAATATCTGTGTGATATAAGCATCTGGATAAGAACAATGGAAAGTAAATGTATCAGGGATGTTAAATACAACTGGAGTTGGGTGCATATTGTGAAGCTGTGCAAACTGATTTGCCTGAGTATGTCTGTATTGTCAACAGAGGCTTCCATAAAGTAGGACACAGGTACAGTTTCATGGCCAACAGTAAAACCATCACGCACAATCATGGACAATAATCAGAATAATACATAACTTGATGGAATATACTACCCTGTTTAACAATAAGAGAATATACATTGTTCTCATTTTAGTACAAATGAAGGTTCTACTATGTAAACAGCAGGAAAGGGAAATAAGTCTCTGGCACTACCACTAGTTGATACTTCATCACGGTACATCATCATCATCATCTTTCAGCTTTTCCCATTAGGGGTCGCCACAGAGGATGATCTCTTTCCATTTCTTCCTATCCTCTGCATCTTACTCTGTCACATCAACCGTCTGCATGTCCTCTCTCACCACGTCCATAAACCTTATCTTAGGCCTTCCTCTTTTCCTCTTATCTGGCAGCTCCATCCTTAGCATATTTTTCCCAATATACCCATCATCCGTCCTCAGCACATGTCCAAACCAAGGCAATCTTGTCTCTCTTGCTTTGTCTCCAAACTGTCCAACATGAGCTGACCCTCTAATATACTGATTCCTAATCCTATCCATCCTCGTCACACCAAGTGCAAATCTTAACATCTTTAACTCTGCCACATCCAGCTCTGACTCCTGCCTTTTTGTCAATGCCACTGTCTCCAACCCATATAACATAGCTGGTCTCACTACTGTCTTGTAGACCTTCACTTTCACTCTTACTGGTACCCGTCTGTCACAAATCACTCCTGACACTCTTCTCCACCCATTTCACCCTGCCTGTACTCTCTTCTTCACCTCTCTTCCACATTCACCATTACTCTGAACTGTTGATCCCAACTACTTAAACTCATCCACCTTTACCAACTCTACTCCCTGCATCCTCATCATTACTCTACTCTCCCTCTCATTCACACACATATATTCTGTCTTCGCCCTGCTGACCTTCATTCCTCTGCTCTCTAGAGCATATCTCCACCTCTCCAGAGTCTCCTCAACCTGATTCCTACTCTCACTACAGATCACAATGTCATCTGCAAACATCATAGTCCACGGGGCTTCCTGTCTGATCTCATCTGTCAACCTGTCCATCACCACTGCAAATAAGAAAGGACTCAGAGCTGATCCTTGATGTAATCCCACCTCCATCTTAAATGGATCTGTCACTCCCACTGCAGTCCTCACCACTGTCACACTACCCTCGTACATATCCTGTACCACTCTTACATACTTCTCTGCCACTCCCGACTTCCTCATACAATACCACAACTCTTCTCTAGGTACCCTGTCATATGCTTTCTCCAAGTCTACAAAGACACAATGCAACTCCTTCTGACCTTCTCTGTATTTCTCCAATAACACTCTAAGAGCAAACATCACATCTGTAGTGCTCTTTCCTGGCATGAAACCATACTGCTAATCACTAATCATCACCAACCTTCTTAACCTAGCTTCTACTACTCTCTCCCATAACTTCAAGCTGTGACTGATCAATTTTATCCCTCTGCAGTTACTACAGCTCTGCACATCACCCTTATTCTTAAAAATCGGTAACAAAACACTTTTTCTCTACTCCTCAGGCATCCTCTGACTTTCCAAAATTTCATTAAACAATCTAGTTAAAAATTCCACTGCCATTTCTCCTAAGCACCTCCATGCTTCCATTGGGATGTCATCTGGGTCAACAGCCTTTCCATTCTTCATCCATTCATAGATGTCCTTACTTCCTCCTTGCTAATCTGTTTCACTTCTTGATTCACTATCCCCACATCATCCAACCTTCTCTCCCTCTCATTCTCTTCATTCATCAGCCTCTCAAAATACTCTTTCCATCTACTCAACACATTCTCCTCTCTTGTGAGTACCTTTCCCTCACTATCCTTTATCACCCTTACTTGCTGTACATCTTTCCCAGCTGTGTCCCTCTGTCTAGCCAATTGGTACAGGTCCTTTTTTCCCTTTTTAGTGTCCAATCTCTCATACAACTCTCCATACGCCTTATCCTTAGCTTTCACAAGCTCTCTCTTTGCCATGCGCCTCATCTCCTTATACTCATGTCTACTTTCTTCATCTCTTTGACAATCCCACTTCTTCTTCGCCAACCTCTTCCTCTGTATACTCCCCTGTATTTCCTCATTCCACCACCAGGTCTCCTTGTCCTCCTTCCTCTGTCCAGATGTCACACCAAGCACCTTTCTAGCAGTCTCCCTTACTAGTTCTGCTGTAGTTACCCAGCTATTCGGTAACTCTCCACTGCCTCCCAGTGCCTGTCTTAACTCTTCCCTAAACTCCACTTCACAATCACCCTTTTTTAACTTCCACCATCACGGTATATATCAGTCCTATAACGTACAGTGATAGCAGCTGATAGGGATAATTCCAAATCTACTTTAAATGCCAAGTACTGAACATTAATACTGGAAAGTCCTGTAAAGCAGTCTTTGAGTAAAACTCAACTGATGAGCTGAAGGCATTAATACCTGTATGAACTCTGAGAAATGAGTAAAGCACTCCCTGAGTTTCAATAAACTCTGTGAAACTCTATGTAGACTTTGAACAAACACGTATGTATGTATGGAGTTTACATGTTTGCATAGGTAAGCAGCAGGACTTCAAATATAAACAAGCAGGGTTTCTTGGCAGCCAGGAAACAATGTAAAGAAACACAGATAGTAAACTTAGTTACAACATAGCAAACTTGGTTAGCAAGGTTGTTGGAATGCCACAAGGGCTACCAGGGTTTTTCATATATAAATGTATTATGCTGTGGGGACAGGACTGGACAGTGTATATAATGCTGAGTATTGTGGAATCGCATTCCAGGCACTCTGTACAAATTCTGTCAGTAATCTGTAAGGGGTCATGGACTGGCAATTATAAGAAACAGTCATGGGAAGAGTGTTTATTGAATAGGAACACACAGATAAACTTTAAGGATGAACACTGTGAATGAGGACAGGTGACAACTGTAATGTACTGCACATGAGGAAATGTAAAGGAAGACAGTTGCAGCAGGATCACTATTCACATCTCCACATGGCACAGTATGGACTGCACAGTGACAAATGTACATGATATGAATGTCACACAAAGTGACATAGTGGAGGATGTCTGTGTGATACAAGCATTCAGACATGAACAATGGAGAGGACGTATCATCGATGTGAAATACAATTGGGGTTGGGTGCATACTGTGAAGTTGTGCAAAATGATTTGACTGAGTATGCCTGTATTGTCAGCAGAGGCTTCCAACAAGTAGGACACAGATACAGGTTCATGACCAACAGTAAAGCCATCATGCACAGTCATGGGCAATATCAGAATAATACCACCAGCAATGCCCATGTCTCTGACACAACATACGTGTTTCCGAGTGAGCATAGATGGTTCTGCACCAACACACTTGTACAACTATTAGGAGATGTCAGCAATCTATGAGTGTAATCAAGCACAGTCACCTGACAGTAACATATGCAGGAGGTGTGAGCAGGCACACTTGACATTATGATGACCACAGGCTATTTGACTGGTTGACTAGTATGCATGGCAGATATATTTATATATATATATATATATATATATATATATATATATATATATATATAAAATATCTGGTATGCATGGCAGATATATATATAGCACAATCTGTCTATCGCAAATGTAAACCATGCCATCAATGTTGTTAAACAGCTATATATGTCATGAATGCATCATCGATACAGATACCACACATGCAGGTGGTATTACACCTTGATGGGGGTTCCATGACATCCAACAGAAATTTTTATGTATCAAAACTAATACCTCAGTATTCACAAATCGATGTGTGGCAGCTCATAGTGACAATGGTGGTACACTTCAGTTAGACAACATTGGAAGATGTGTATGGAGGGACATGATGAAGGGTGGATTGTACTCAGCTATTGGTGTGGTGAAGGCTGTGAACTATGAAGGTATTATGGCCTGTCATGTGGCTGTCTTGTGCATACTCAGTAGTTGTGTTACATACAAGGAATTACTCACCATTGTGGGCACATGCTGGTAGATATTCCACATACCCTATATCTCAGGACACAGGACACATAACAACTGGCCTGCTGACAAGGTCTAATGTCTATATCATCCTTGGTTTGTGCATTTGTTTGCCTAATGCAACAAATCCCCACATTTGTTATTTTTTTCACATCATGTGTTATCATGGCTGTGGCAGCAGTCTTTGATGCGATACTGTCTGTATTATACTAATATCAAAGCTGAAGTCAATGATTGTCCACAGTCTGTAGTCCTGCAAACAGCTGTTGGGACACAGGATTTGTATGTCATTCTTGATATCTGTAATTTCAATCATGGACAGGAAAGGGCTTAGCAGACAGCCCTGATGTACACACTTGATCACTGGACACGAGATATGGGTCACTTCACACATTTCTACATATTTAGATGCCACGTATATGATCCACTGTTCTACCTACTTGTTGATTTAGCTGTTGATGCCCACATCTGTCATTGTGGAGTAAATACCTGAGTGTAGACTTCGGTAAACTGCCTTGGCCTTTTTAAGTTCCACAGGAAGATGTTCTTTGAGAACATCTGACAGATGTACATAGATGTAGCATCAAAAACTCACACGTCTGTTGCACACAGCTGGGATATTACTAGCACCCATTTAGAAAAGGTCCATGATGACATGCTGTTCTACCTCACAGATGATGAGAGTCAGGATGTGTCTATACATGCATGAATCAGGTGCTATTCTCAGCCCACTAAGATGGATGCATGTTGATGTACACCCTTCTACAGGAACATAGTCCATCTGGAGGGTGTGTTGAAATGTGCATCATGCCGTGGCAGACAGGGATATGCTCTGAGTCCTGCCATAGGCGATCTGTGATCTTGTCACAGCCCATTGTTTTTATGTGATAGGCCTGCATGAAGTTAACTTAGTGCATACTACCTGTCTTGATCTGTCCTAGGGTTTGGACATAATCCTCCTACTCAGGTATCACTGACAAACTCCACCACCTGGTGGGATTAACAATTATGTCACTAGATGTTTAACCAATGTCCTCACCGACAGACCACATACTGTGAAAGTTGGTGAATCAACCTCTACCATCACAGCTGTCATCACTGATGTACCTCAAGGATCTGTGCTGGCCCCTATACCAGTTGGAATCTATTTCTCAAAAGTCCAAGCTACAAAATACAGCCTGTAACTTACCAAGTTTGATGATTCATGCATATTGGTTGCAAGCACTGAGTCCACCAATGATGTGTCTATAGAACAAGAGGGGTTAACACACAAATGATTGGTGCCAAAGCCACATGGTCTACTAATAAACACATAATGTATCAGGATTTATGCCTTATGCAAAGTGGAATTTCTTGGTAAATACACCATTGACAACATTCTCTCTGTGACTTGGGAATGCAGGTAGATAGCAATCTGAACTTCGACAAAGTGTCCACAGTGGTATGGAAAGGCTAAGTCATGCACCTCAGAAGTCAGGCTATTGTATTCAGATATAAGGAGAACATAACAGCACTGTACTCAAACCTTAACTGAACACTAATAAAGTATAATGCTTCCTTTCACATGTACCTCACCAGACACCTGCAGCAGCTGGACATACCATGGGGGTTTCACACCAAGAAAATACAGGTTCTATAAACCATGCTATGACATACATGGATATACTGAATGCCCTGTTCCTGAAATCTGTATTGGAAAGGATGAGGGTGCCTTGTCCCTGAACTACGGGACATCTCTGATGCTGCCCTGATGTGTATACTGCACTCCACAAATCAGCAGAGTCTGTTGAGAGTAGTCTTACAAGTACTCTGTGTAATTGATACTTACACAGGTGTGGGATGTCCTCAGTCCTAAATTCCCCAATCTAACAGTCAAGGGTATCCCTCTTCCTCCTCCAGAGGTCATTTTTGTGATGCCTACATTGTTCACAAGTATGGGGGATACTGATGCACTGGTTATAGCCCGGGCTAAACAATCCCAAGCATCTGATTTATACTGGGAGCCATAATAGTCCCCTGCAGAAGCCTGGCACAGTGGTTCTTAAATAGGAGTCCAATAAAAATCTTGTACTCCTAGACATCCCATCTCTATGCCCTAAACCTGACACCTTCCCCAGAAAATGCCTGCCATGTCTGCCATGGATCTAGAGCATTGGAGAATGAAGCTTTCCCACCAATTCCAGTCATCACATTTAGTGGGAGTGCATTCACTGTTTGAAACTGTTATGCTTCACTTACCATAGCACAAACACAGTGCTTTGCAGTGTGCACCTCTGAGTACTGTGTTTGTGATGGTAAGTGGATTGAAACAGTAGCAAGCAAAGCAAATTCAAGGTTATTGGATATACAGGTAGTTGAGTATGTCTGTTAGACAAATGTGAAGGCCATGGCAGTCCAGATAGCAGAAATGTACTTACAGGAATATACTACAGAACATAATCACAGTCATACATTTGAGAATAAATGTGATAATACATAGAGAAATTAATACATAACTGACACAATACTAGCACCTCAACCCTCTTACATATAATTAATATCATCTACACCATGTCAAGTGTTATAAGTGAGGGTGAGTATAATGGAAAGTGTAACAACAGTAAAAGTGTATGCTATATGCTGTATTTGAACCCAGGACCATGTATATGGCAGTTTTACACTTACACCTGTTGCCACAAGAAGGTTGTGAAAATACTCGTCTAGGTTGCAGTTCATTAGTATAAACTGCAATGTCACAACAGTAAAACAAATGCTGCATACCCTGTACCAGAACCCAGGACAATCTGTACTCCAGAACTACACTTAACACCTGCTGCCACAGTACTGGTTACATGGCATTTCTTATTTTACTAATCATTCTTAATTTATTAAGATGTTAACCACAGCGCAATGTGCTTATCTGGTTTGCAGAATGCCCAGTTGTATTAATTGAATGCATCCAGTTTCTATTTTTGGCTGCCTGGGTCCTGTCTTGCCAGTTGTCCAGTTTGCATACTGCAAAATTTCCCACAAATAAGATAAGTACAGCCAAACCTGACATTCATTTTTCTCCAGTTCCCATGTTTGCATTAATGGATGCATTGTGCAAACACTGGCCAATATAAAAGAATACAAAAAAATGAAAGAAAACAGAGAAGTAGTCGAAATGAGGAAAAGCAACCTATGCCATACACACTAGAAAGTGTTAGCGCACATGAGATATTACAACAGAGGTCTGGATTTGAACTCTCACTCCAATGCACCTTCCGAACATAGGATGGGTGCCTTATCCCTCTTTGCTACACAAACAGCTTTTCAGCAAGGAACTTAACTCAATATTCACACAACCAACTGCAATAGCATCTACAGTGATATCAAACCATACAGGTATTATTTGCACATTTAGTAGTTTTGGATGTAGTGCACCTAGTGATCACACAACCTGTCATGATTATTGCTTGCAATTATACAGATCTGTATTACAGTTCTATGTTTCTTGGCTATTCCTCATGTATTTGATCAGTAATCTGAGACATGCAATGTGTAAGCCATTCCATATCACTGACCTTAAAATGGGTGAGGATATTAAGTGGAAATAATATCATATGCAGTTGGCAAAAAATGAAGGGCAGGTTGTATGTGAAGAAACAGAACCCATGACTTGTGTGCTGCTTACTTATATTTCCAACCTTACATCTAAAAGTTTGTAGATGTGACCTGACACACCAACTGGAAGTAAGGCAGCTTGCAGAGCTGTTGTGTTTTTCCTTCTCCGAACCACTAATCAGTCATAGCTACAAACTATTAAAACCAAACACTGAGGGGGTGGCTGCAGTATGTTTACATCCCTACATGAATCCAATTTTTGGGATTCAGCAATTTTAATGATTTCACACCTCATCTGTATCTTCACCATGCTGACAGCCTTGAATCTACATCATATAAAAAGGCAACCATGTAGCTCGGCAAACTGATGGTGAGGAGACTTGTTTATGTGGAGAAGAGGGAAGATATGCTATTACTATGGGATATATCTGCACAGAGGAATATTGAACTTCAGAAGGTATGCATCCATTTGTTCATCTACATACAGCATATGCTGGAATGTATTTAAGAAAATTCTGAAGTAAGGAATTTATACTTTTATCTGTATGCATTAATTTGAACCATACTGATGGCATGGACATGTTTTCCAATCCATTTCAGAGGTATGCATGATTGCCAATACATGAAAATGGAATGTATTGTGATAAATATGTAAAAAAATGTTTCAGGGACACATCCTTTGATATCACTTTTAGCCTTTCAGAGATGGTTTGTTAGCAAAATGTGTCATTTTTCTGTTCTTTTGGGTGGGTGGGTGGGAGCAAAGCTGAATTACTGTTATGGCACAAACAAGAATAGACTGTTCTTTTGTGGGTGGGAGGAGCAAATGTGAGTTACTGTTATGGCACAAACAAGAATAGACTTTTCTTTTGTGGGTAGGGGGAGCAAAGGTGAGTTACTGTTATAGCACAAATAAGGATAGACTGTTCTTTTGTGGGTGGGAGAGCAAAGGTTAGTTACTATTATGGTGCAAACAAGGATAGAGTGTTCTTTTTTGGGTGGGAGAGAAGAGGTGGAAATCCAAGCCAATATTTTCTATTTGTTCCAGTATCTCTCTCCATTAACTTATTGCATTTTTATACTCACAATTTGTCACTCCCAAGGCCTTTACTTCCTTCCTTGTGAAATATATTCCATTTATTTTTTTATATCCCGAAATACCTTACACTTCATTTTGCTTAATTGTAGGCCAGCTTGTTTAAGAGCTTTTTGATCCTTATTACAACCTCATTTAAACATCCCTTGTTCTTTGTTATTAGAACTAAATCATCTTCAAATGTCATACATATTGGTAATATAACATCTCCTTTCTTCTTCAACCTCACATCTTGTATCTCTCATTTAATACATTCATATCTGCACTCTGCATTCATTAGTAATACAAATATGCACATACTCATCAGGCATCCCTGTTTTACTCTTCTCTTAAGACCTATTTTTCCTCATCCATTTATCATAACTTGCACCAATAAATTTTCATAACATTTCTTTATTACATTAATATTTTGTCCTATGCCATATGCCTCTAAAATTTACCACAAGGCTTCTTGGCTCACTTTATCAATTACTTTAGCTATGTCACATCCTCTCAGACTTTTTCTTTCAGTATCACATATACTATTTTTTCCATTATAATTAACATTTCTTTTAATTCTCTTCCTTTTATACTATAAATCCATTCTCCAACTACCTTATCCAATACTTTTCCATACTTTTTTGTAGAAGTTTCATAAACATTTTATAGTCAGTATTCCCTAGTGTTGTGCACCCCCAGTTTTTACATCTTTTTTAATCTTTTTTCATATAATTTTGATCACTATATATGTCTTCTATCATTGTATTTACCTTCATCCATTCATTCAATATTGTTTTAACTTCTCTTTCATCTGTATTCATTTCCTTATGATACTCATAACTTACACTAATTCTGGTGCTGATACAGTCTTTTTTCTTTTTTTTTTTTCACCTTCTCTATTTCTTTATGTCTTTCTTTATTTCTTTCACATTTGTTTACTGGAAAATCCCAACCAGTTCACTGGAGGTCCAGGGAGAAAAGCTGCACATACAATCAACAAAAATATAAGAAAGGCAATTTATAGGTAACATATACATATTTTGAAAAAGTGCATAAGGTAATGCTTAATAAGATAGAGATATTCAAAAATACATACAATTAGATATACATAATACAGGTGCTTAATCACTCTTCCCTATTGCAGTCACAGGTACAGTTTAGACAAAGGAGAAATAATTTAATTCACATATTAAATCTTGTATACAGTGGTAAGTTAGGGATTTTGTGAACTCTAGAAATATAGATAGTAGAGTAATAGCTTGAAATTATCAGAAATGAAATTCAAGTTTTAGATTTAGATTGGAATTACAAGAAATTAAATTTGAGTTTTAGATTTACAGAGACTGGAGTTGAGATAGTTACAGTATCATGCCAGAGATGAGTCTATATTACTACTTCAAAAGACCTTTACATTGAACATTCCCCATCAACACAAAACCATCAAAATTCACTTCTGCAAATCACAGAAATTTTCCCAGGGTAAGGAAGTAGTTGGCCAACTCCACAACTTTGCCCTTTTGCCCACTATAGTGCAATCTCAGACTTGCTATATATAGTTGGGGGTGTGTATGGGGCATAGGGTGAGAAGCCCCCCCCACCCAACTTCTAACCCTTGGCACCCACATTTGATTTACTATGGTGTGTGTTCTGCTGTGATATGGGGCAATTGTTACATTGCCCTGGGGAAAATTCTGTGAATCGTGGAAGGGAATTTCAACAGTTTTATGTCAATGGAGAGGTGTTCAGCGTAAAGGTCTTTTGATGCAGTAATATAGACCCACCAGTGGCAGAAGTCAGATTTCTCAGATATTGCTTGTGTGGGTTAATGAGGTCTGTTGTGTGTGGTCTAAGCTAATCTGGACTGTTACATAAGCAGAACCATGCACTAGTTATGTGGATTTTAAGTAACTTTTTAAAATTAATATGAGGGAGTGAGCTCCAGATTTTTGGATACATAATTTGAAAAAAAAAAAGAGTCTGCTGCAGTATTCTTATTTTTATTTATTTATTTTATTTTACATTTGTTGACCGGGCTAGTCTAGCTGGATACATGTCCATTTTCAGTAGAGGCCTGTGGAGAAAAGCTCCAAGAAATCATACATAGTTAAAACAGAAGTTATTACAGATATTATAAAACAGCAAGTATTACAAAAGCCAATTATAATAAACATTTTTTTTATCTTGCCCACTTATTCTTAGCTTTGTTTACTTTTAATACGGATTGTTTACTTTTAATAGGTATTTATTACTGGAGCACACTACTACTTATTTTGTGATCTCATTTTCTAAAACAAATCATTTTCATCAGACATTTTTTTCTCAGATATTTTTCATATTTTTCAAACATTTTCTCTACAAAATATTCTAGCACCTCCATAATAACTTTGTGTTTTTAATTATATTTCATTTAACATTTAAGACAGCGGGCAGGATTCACGAAGCCTCCTTGGAAGAGTTATAACTCATACACGGAGGCTGCAGTTAAATGGAGTAATGTCAGCATGCTCTGCATATTCATGAGAGCATGCTGAATCACACCTAAGGCTAACACGGTCCGTGTAAGACAGTAGGGGGCGTGTCCGTAGGCCGAGCCCTGTAAGCGGACACGCCCCCAGAAGAGTAAAAGTGCCCAAAGTAAACACCCACGACAGAGTCCATGGAAATGTGAATAAACACAACACATGCCCCCACAGACTACGAACATAAAATGTACAAATGAACATCTCATAATTTTTTTTTAAATTGTAAAGATGTTTAACCGTGAGTGCGCTCGTTTGCGCGGGCGTGCCCGTAGCGCAGCCACAGTTAGCAGTCAGTGGGAAAGCATATAAGAACTAAATATGCAAAGTAAGCCAAGAAGCAAAAGCGTAGCAGTAGAGATGTTGGCTGAAGAGCAGGCAGTCATGGTTCGAGCCCCCACAACACCAATTTTTATTTTTAGCAAAATAAGCATGAAACAAGTCCCTGGCAAATATGTACACATAAAATCACATTTTATGTAAAATGTAATGAAATAGCCCATTTATATTGAAGAAATGTGAGGTAACAAAACAATAAAAAATGCCAGATGTGCCCATAGCTGAGCTACAGTTTAACAGGGTGAGTGCATCTGCCCGTAGGTGAGCAGTGGTTTAACTGGTGTAAAATGAGTGCCCGTAGCTGAGCAGTGGGTTAACAAGCTGAATCTATGTGCCCCTAGCTGAGCTGAGCGTAATATGCGTGCTGATAGCCAAATGAGGCTTAAACCAGCATACCCCATTTGCGCGGAGCTGCGCACCGTGCAAACAAGCTAATCAACGGGCAACGTTGAGCAAGCCGTATCAAAACTGCCTTTACACAGACACACCCCTCAGCTTGTCTAGACAGTCATAAAAAATAAAAAGTAGTGGCCAGGTTTGAACCCAAGATACTATACACCATAGTCAAGGTACTGAACCACTAAGCCATGACAGCAGTACCTATAAATGCAATAATAGCAAATATATAGGAATGAATACAAACTGGAGCATGACAATGCAGGTTTAGTGAAGTTGATACAATTCCAAAATGGCCAATCACAGATATGTGCGGGAAAAACGGACTATATAAGCCCCACAGGCGGGAATACACAGCATAAACGATTGTGGAACTGACTTGCAGCCAGAATGACAGGAGTAGGTGAGGGTAGTTGCTTTCGAGCACAGAGGTGGGGCATTGAGGAGTCCAGGTACATGGTCTGGCTCCTACTCCACAATCATGAGGCCCAACTCATGCAGGATCAGGTCCTGTGGGGAGCATATAGGGCTGAGGCGTGGGACCAGTTGGCTCATGATCTCACCAGTGCCACAGGGATTCCAAGGACTGGTGAGCAGGTCCGTCACCACCATGCGGACCCGAAGAGACGCAAGCAGGACCAATTGAATCTTTGGATCCAGGAGGCCCGGCAAATGCCCAACGCCCCACTACTGAGTAAGTTACATTTAATTATGTATGTAAGAAATTAAGCTAGCTGATATTATGGAGATGTGTATTCCAATATTACTTCATTTATATTACAGCTGCAGGTGTCCGTTCTGTGAACCGCAGAGCCTATGGCGATAGGCTGGTGCGGTTGCGCCACCAGGCAGGTCAGTAATCCACTACCAGTAACTGTAAAGAAATATAAAAGTATGACAGTTAGCAAAAGAGTGCAGTGTAGT
Source organism: Protopterus annectens (assembly GCF_019279795.1). Classification (NCBI taxonomy): domain Eukaryota; kingdom Metazoa; phylum Chordata; order Ceratodontiformes; family Protopteridae; genus Protopterus; species Protopterus annectens. Next base: position 375,157,580 of record NC_056729.1, on the reverse strand, counting down.
CACTAAGTAATAAAATGTGCAAGTAACAGTGTAAAAGTGTTTGCAAGTATTGCTTGATTACAAAAGTGTGTTGCACTCTGTAATCCAAACAGAAAAATGAAAATGTCTGACATAAATTCTGAAATAAAGATGCCCCACCTATAAGAAAATAGTACACAACCTGCAGCAGGCTGAAAAGTACAGCTGCAGAAGATGATGAAATCACATGTGTGAAATATATCCCTGTTGAAATACTGAAACATGACAGAAGTGAGACTGCTGGAAAGGATTGTAATAACTACAGGTAAAACATGTCAATAAAGCCTAGAAGTAAGTACCATCATGAATAGTAAAATGAAAACAAGTGAGAGAGTGTGAGAAAGTGTCATGAATCCAGCAATACAGTAGTAATAACCCATGAATAAAGTATACTGCAGTCAGTACAGAATGAAATGCATGTGAGAATCAAAACCAAACAGCGAAATATGTTCAAAGTGTTGCTGCATCTGGAATGTGTATCCCAAAATCTGGATATGTTGCTCTCAGTCTGCAATATGCAGATAGTATGATTGTCTGATATACCAAACGTCCAGACTTGTCTATAGCTATATAAAGCAAATGTAGCAGGATGATGTAGCTGAACAAAGCTAGATATGAATGTGTATGAAGAACAATAAAATGTATATTGATGCTGCAGTAACAGTCCTATCACCAAGTTGAAGTAGTTATCATATTGGAAACTGTAGTTAGAACAGTAGTGTGTATATATGTGCAGCTATTAGAAATGTACAGCATATGTATTGGTATTCGAAGGTGTTAATATTATTTTCTTCACCCCATCCTATAACCACATATAACCCATTCCACGTGAAAATGGTATGTGCAATCACAATTAACACCCCTGGACATTTGTCCTGTTGGGTCATATATATTTGCATGTCCGTTGATGCATCTGCCCTGTTCATACATCCAAACCTGATGGCCTGTTGCCATCAATCAACCCTGCATGTTGTTGGACTGTGTATTGCTGTTCAAATTATGCGTGTGTTATGCTCGCTGTCCAATGGTGTGAATATCTGGGTGTTTGGTTAATGGGAATACTAATGCATGCTGTTACAACTAATTGTGAATGGTATTATATGTCACTAACCCAAACTGTCATGACATAATGCAAAACATAGGACGACAGGGAAGGTGGGTTCCAGCGGACCCACCTCTCCCACCTCAGCTGGCGAGTGCACCTGGCACTAGTGCCCAGTCTGGACCCTCCACCGGTGGCCCTGTGCCACCTGCGGGTGGAAGTGCTGCAGGCGATGGGGCTTGTCCCCCCTCTGCAAGCGTGGCCGGAGGAGAACCACCACTCACCCTCCATAGCGTCCGGACTGTGGTGCGTAGGGAGATCCGGGACTCTGTTCTCGAGCCCCTACGCCAGCTTGAGGCACAGGTGGCACAACTTACGGGCATGCCTGTTGCCCAGCCTACACAGCCCCCAGCACAGCCCCATCCTGGGCAGTGAAGGAACAGTGGCAACTGCCTATGGGTGGGGATATCAGTTCCACTGTTGCCATCTGTGGGCTCATGGGCTCTGGATATCCAAACCTCCATCCCCATCAATTGTGTAACCCCCCCACACGTGTCATACACCGCCCCTGTATGTGTCTTGTTTGTCTTGTCTGTTTACCTACCCAACCTACCTCCCCAGCTATACCGACTTCCTTCACCTGACATACCACTCTCACCTGAAAAAAAAAAAAAAGGCACTCTGTACCCACAAAAAAATTACGCCCCATACATAGCTGCCCATTCCGCACACATGTCTGCTGGACATGGAAACTATCAATTACAATTGGCTGTACAACAAGTATTATTGTTGTCCTGACACCTCTCTCAGGGGTGGAAGGTTTCAAATGTCACACCAAATTACATACATATGCACAGCTGTTGCTGATGAAGAAATGGGCAGCTATGGGCCTTACCTACATCCCTCCTGCACATCCCAAGCTTGTTTCCCTACTGTCTTACCCTCTTTGTGACCCCTTTGTCACCACTTTCCTGTCTCCCCATTTTCATTTCTTTCAAAGAAAATAGCGTGGGTGTGCGCCAGAGTAAGCACTGTTAAGCGGTTTTAAGTGGGTGTGCACGGAGCTGAACGCCAGTGCGCATGCGTGAGCTCCGTGCAAACCAGTGCTAACCTGGTTACAACTGCTTAAAAGTGCCTTAGTCACTCTGATTGACAGGTCCTGTAGTCAGTTCAAAAGCAAAATAAAATCCCACTGTCAGTCCCGAACTCAGGACCTTGGAAAAAGTAGTCTGTATGACCTACCACTAAGCCATGACTCTTATACAAGAACATTGTGCTAAAATAAATATAACATGTAATAGTAGGGATGAATGTAAAGGGAATATAGGATGTGTAGTACACAAAGCATGTCATTTAGAATTACTGTCAAAACTACTGGATTCCCATAATAGTAGTGTGTGAACAGAAACAGCCATGCTAGTTGGTAGCTTGTAGGTAATAATGTCAGTTAATGTACACATATAAATGTATGTATATTTACATATATATATATATATATATATATATATATATATATATATATATATATATAAATATATCTATATATAGTTGAAGGTGTCATTGTGCATACACACTTACTACAGGGAACAGGAGAGAGGAATGGAGAAATGTGAATCTACAACACAGCCTGAATCATGAGAGAGATACTAACCTTTACACTCACAGAACAGTGTCCACAGCATACCAGCATGGTCCCCGCCCTTACAATCTGAAAGGGCATAGCCTATCTCACATACCCTTTTATAGCACTGTCCTGAAATCACAGTGAGAACTGCAATCAGTACACAACTGGCTGCATGCAATTAGCAAATGCTGGCTTACAATTGGTGCAGAGGCCATCACATGGACCTATGCAGATACCTACAAAAGCATCCTGTACTAACACTCCACACATGCAATACATTCATTGCACTGTCTGGAAGCAGGCAGAGGGAGAGAGACAGGCAGAGACAGAGAGGAAAAAAAAAACACACGCTACACACTGTGACTCTAAGCTGTCAGCAGTGACAGTAGCAGCAGGAAGCAGAAGCAGTGGTAACGCAACCAGCTGCGACAAATACAGGTAATGCAAAGTAGCAGGTTAATAGTCTGCATACTGTGAACCCTCCAAATGTGTCATAGGTCTGTATCTATAGGTATGTCCATGTGATATGTTGTGTGTACGTAGTTCCACCAAAAGGGGATGACTATACATTACATGTCAATCAGTGTTAGGCCATGATCCTGGCAGCAGTTGTCTGTGCGTTGCCCTCAGCAACAGCTGTAGTGACTGTTTTGAAAGGTCAGCCAGGTTCAAAAGGCAGGATCAGCCCATCACAAAGGCAAACTGGCTGGGAACAAGTGTCTGCAGGTACCCAATATCACTGCATATGCATCCCATACTGAATAATTCCATAGCTTAGCAGACCAGGCCAGTTATGCATATGATGTGGTAGTTCCCAGGGTCAGTAGAGGTGCCTCCTTAGTGGTGTGGGACCACTGTTGCTGTATGCCAGTGTCCAGGTACATATCCTGTAGTATGGCCAAGATTAATTATCAGTCTTATATGCGGTTGTATGTCCTCTTGGAGTGCATGTAGCACACATCCAGAGATACCATCAGGTCACAGTGATTCTGTGTGTTCTGCTTTGCTGAGGGCGGCCATCAATTGGACATGTGAGATGATAGGGAGATTACATACAGCTGTGATATGTATTTCAACTGGTGGGGGAGAAGGAGGGGGGAAACGTGCACCAAACCTGTCTGCAAGAATGTTGCCAATATCTGTGTGTTTGGTGAATAAGTAGGTGTGTATTAACGCAGAGCATATCTGTGGCATTTGGTCCATATGTGTAACATAACTGAAGAAGGCCTTGTGGTTATCCATAGTGTTTGTGGCCATTTCCCTCCCAGAGTAGGTCGTGGCCATTGTTATGAGAGACCATAGCGTAGTACCAGTGCTGACCACAGATGCCTTCCCTTAATGTGAATCTGCTCTGTCCTGCAGTAGCCTCCTGCTATTGTTATACAATCTGCCTCTGTCTGGGGTCCACCGGACAGGATGCCTAACCTTTGTGCATAGGGTCTGAGTTAGAAATGTGTGTGCAAGTTCCATGCAATCTGTGGCATGTCCATGGTAAGCATTTGCAAAGGGGTCAGCAGTGTGGGTTGTGGCTTCCACTGGCCCAGTGTGCTGCATGGATACCATCTCAGTCTTAAAAAGTGAATAACTGTCTAATCACATACATATCAAAGTAGTCTACTGTGCTGGTGGTGGTGGTGGGATATGTATATCCAGGCCGAGTAATTTGTGTCCACATCACACTAGTGGATGGCGTCCCACATACAGTACCTTGGGATGAACCCCCAGAGTGAGGTTGTGCATTGGACCTGTCAGTGTGTGCTGACCGATGGGGCATGCTACTATGTTGTGTGGAATGTGGCAGGTATTGCTGCACAGGTGTTGGCTGAGCACTGATATCTGGCCATGTACTTGTGTATCCACCACGAGACACACACATGCAACATATGGGAGTAGTAGTATATCACTACACATGAGTATGATGTATAGTATGTGTGCCATATATTGCTGACATAGTCTGCTGATATCCTGTTTGTGTTCTCTTCCAGGGAGATGGCGCATCAACGTAATCCCGCCTACTCTGCAGCGGAAGATGAGGAGATACACCAGAGCCTGGTGTGGGAGTATGACATACTGTTTTCCCGCACCAGTCAGAATCAGCAGGAGAGGGCTGCACTGTGGCAAGACCTTGTCCGTAGGTTAAATGACATTGGCATGCATAATAGGACATATGAGCAGGTACGACATCACTGCAGTGATTTAATCAGAAATGTCTGTCAGTGTGTGTCGGATATCCACAAGCAACAGGTTGCCACAGGAGGTGAGGTGGCCACACATCCCCCACGCACCAGACTGGAAGGGCTACTCCTAAGTGTTGTGGCTCCAGCCCCAGAACAGCAACAGCAATACACCTGCATCATGATGGAGGCTGGATCCACACAGCAGCATGACATGGAGCGTGCAGGTAATATGCCATATGTACACTTGACTGTTCTGTACACTGTTAGTTTATGCATGTGTAAGGTGTGTCTGTGGTATGTAGCTGTCATCATAGTATGTAATTGTGCATGTGTGATATTGGCAATATCAGCAGCTGACGTGTGAAAGGCAACTGGTGTACTACTGCACTGTATCATATGCAGTATCAATGGCACAGTTGTGCCCACTGACATTAATCTCATCATTTCTGCAGGTCCCTCCAGGGTTACAGCAAGGCAGGCCATCCATGCTGGTGAGTGTGTTTAACAATACCTATAATAGTCCTGATAGTGCTAGTAACACTAGTGTAACTCAGTAGTGCTCTGTGTATACTGCGGGGTGTGCCTGTGTGCATGTGTGCAGATGTGCCTGTGCCCATGTGTGCATGTGTGCATGTGTTCAGGTGTGCCTGTGTCCACGTGTGCATGTGTGCATGTGTGCCTGTGTCCACGTGTGCATGTGCGCATGTGTGCCTGCATCCACGTGTGCATGTGTGCATGTGTACATGTGACCACATGTGCATGTGTGCACGTGTGCATGTGTCCATGTGTCCACGTGCGCATGTGTTCATGTGTGCATGTGTCCACGTGTGCATGTGTGCATGTGTCCATGTGTGCATGTGTCTACGTGTGCATGTCTGCATGTGTGCATGTGTGCATGTGTGCCTGTGTGCATGTGTGCATGTGTGCCTGTGTGCATGTGTCCACGTGTGCATGTCTGCATGTGTGTCTGTGTCCATGTGTGCATGTGTGCCTGTGTCCATGTGTGCATGTGTGCATGTGTCCATGTGTGCATGTGTGCATAAGTGCATCACTGGTAACAATGTGTGGACACTGTAAACTGCGTTTCCTGTCTTCCTCCCACAGGTTCTGGTGCTGCTCTGGTGTCCTGCAGCAGGGAACCTGAATCTGGTGCCACAGGTACTGGTAATGATGATATCTGTGTAATGGTACAGGAAGGTGTGTCAGGGTCCGCCATTGGTCAGCCAATTGACAGTACACAGCTGTCAACCCCATCATTGCGCACAGTCATCCTGCCAGTACATCCTTTGTCACCATTGTCCCTAGGTGATGGACAGGATACAGTGGGCATTGACAAGGGTAATGTGGTATCTGTGGCACATGCTTCCCCACACAGCAGCCATGGGCAGGGTCCTGCGATGGTACCACACAGACAGTTGGCCATGGGTTCTCGTGGGAGCATCCGGGGGCATACTGCCTCTGGCTGACGTGCCCAAAGAGGTCTGTCAACCTCAGCTATGTTTCGGGCTGTCATGCAGGCACAGTCATGTATGGAAAGGTACACCAGACAGGGTCTGAGGGAGCTGAGAGCATGTCTCACAGCCATGACTGACAGTATGCGTGACATCGTGGATGCTATCCATAATTTCACCGATGTCATAGACAGACGTTGTGGGGACATATTACAGCAGTTCCACAACCAAATGTCCATGAGCCAGGGCAATGGTGGGCGGTTGCGGCGTCGACGTGGCCGTATGCCAGCAACAGCAGCAGCTGGCAGTCAGCACGGACGACAACAGGCCCACGCATGCCCCCATAGTGCCAGCAGCAGCCCCAGCAATGCTGGGTCTGTGCTGTCATTGGAACACCCCAGGAGACCATGTGCACATGGCTCTGGACAGTCCCAACAGGGACTTGTGTCCAGTCAACACACTCCTGCTTCTGATGACAGTACCCAGTCTGGCTTAGTACTGGATACGGTCCATAGCACCCCTGCCAGGCACAGGTACCATGTCCGTGCCCACAGACACTGATCTGTATGACCTGCCAGGTGCAGTCTGTGGCTGTCCAAAAACCACTGTATATGTCAGCCATGAGGTGGAACTGTGTGCGTGCATACACACATGCGAAATGTTAACACCTAGGGCGACCACATACACGCACACACTGCACCAACAGTGCCGCACCCTGTACTGCTGCCCCTCACCAACACACATGTCAATTGGTGGTATCAGTAGCAGACTCAGGCATACCTAATTCACACCCTGTGCATATGATGACACTGTGCCACCTCCTGCAATCTCCAACATCATTGCGAGAACAGGTAAACATGTTGCTGATGCACAGGGTGACTACACAGAAGTGTATTAGTAGTATCATGTTGGTAACAGTACAGTGTGCTGATATGACTGTGTGTATATCCCAGCATGCCTGATGCAGTAACCGTATGAATGTCCTGAATTGTTATCGGCACCCATAGTACGTACCAAAGTGTAACAGCTGCACATAATTGCATGCCGGTGGTAAGGATGTCAACAGATAGCCGCATACATGGGTAGCACAGGGGGGAAGCTAATGCAAGTAGTGATATGCATTGGTGGACATGTACAGTAATGGTGTCAAGTTGCCCACAACGACTATGCAATGTGGATGTTTGTGCATGTTGATATGTGTGCAGTTCCAATGTAATCCAAATCACAATTAACTATGACATAATATCAGTTCTACCATGGGCATCTGCGCTGTGTATTCCTGGGTACATGTTGATAGTGCCTACATATTTGCATTGTTACTTACTGTTAGTGTTACCCCTTCTTTGTTGTACAATGAACTACTTCCAGCCCTGCTTACTGTAGCTTTGTTTGCATGCATGTTCACTTGGGGTTCACTGGAACACTGCTTACACCTGCAATGCAGAGTTACAGTGCTTCTGTGGACTCCTAGTGACATCTGCATAGCGTACGATATGTATGTCAAGTTTACACATGACAGAACGTCACTGTCCGTCCTGTTCGCATGTACGTTGCCTGTGACACATTGCACATGTCTTACCTGGCATTTACCCATGTGTGCAGTCATATATGCCAGTGCTATGAAACAGTAGCAGTACACCCACACATACACACCTTCAGTATGTTGTTTCCCATTGGCCCTCTGTGTTGGTACTCACCATGGCAATCACACTACAAGGGTAGCATGTGCAAAGGTAACCTGTGAATCACCTCTATGGTCCAGTTGTGGTTTATGTGAGTCATGTGGCAATGTCACAGCTGCCACATGTATGCAGTCAGCCATCACCCTTGGCCAGGAACGTACAACACATGTGTGGGATGCCACCACATAGCCAATCTGGGGACTGAACTCTCTGAACCCAGTAATGCCATACCCTGTCAGGTGGCATGTCATATTACAGTGACAACAATACAAGTCAGACATAGACACGCACTGACAGCATGCTGAACACACTGGGGCATACGTGGGGACTCAGAATATCATCCTGCCTGAGCATCACACACCTCCACAGCTGGCACACAGGCATATGTTCCGTCGGAACAGAGAACATGCCACACATGGCACTGCCACACACTCACAGCCTGTAGGGCTACACAACACACCTGCTAGAAATATGTCAGGTACCTGCCTTGGATGCTGCACTGGGGTCCCGCTCAACAGGCTGTATCTGGTGAAGGTCACAGTGATATGCCTCAGGGGCACTATGGTCCACCACAGAACACATGCATACATGTCAGTCAGAGGCATGGACACATATGACTCACTCATTGACCATGCCACTATGGATGACCTGAGACATACCTTCCTGGACTACATGATAGGGAACATAGAATGGATCTCTCAGCATGTGGCACGGGCCAGTATGAGCCTGATCTTGGTTGCCAACATACCCTCACCAGGTATGCTACCACTATATGTAGGAAGGGTGTTGTACGTCTACATTCTGCTCAGTCTCCAATGTCATTCATAGGGTATCTGCTGGCTGTCAATGTGTGCTTACATGCTAGGGAAGCCACAATGATGTGCAAGGGTCAGCTTGCACGTGACACCCATGGCCAGATGTATATTGGCGAAGCTCCTTGATACACACATACTGCCTTATGCTGCAGGACATGGATTACATAGCCACCTCTGCGGGTATCACACAGATTAGGACACTAACAGTGCTGCTACACAACACCAGCAGTGTACACCGCAAGATGCATGCACTGGACACTGTCCTCAGCATGGTGAACTGCAATGTCTGTGCAGTACCAGAGTCCTGATTCATGGCTCACAGGTGTAACCCATCACTGACAGGTTATGCCTCATACCATGCCTGTCGTCCCCTACACATGTAACACACATGGACAGGGGGGTGGTATCCAAAGGCACCACAGATACACACACCTCCAGATTGTTGGCACAGCACAAAGCATCAGGGCCTAATCATATGCAGCTAACAGTGTGTCGGACTGCCATCTGGTTCATAGCCTGGCACACACAACCCTCCCATACACAGGAAAACCACCTATCCTCCATAGCAACACTGGAAATATGACAGTCTCAAGAACTGTCTTTATATGGCTGGACTGCATCCAGCCAAACATTGTGCGTGAGCATTACTGTAGCTACAACACACTAGTTGAAGGGTTCACAGCATGTGGTCACTGAATTGCAGTGGAATGACATGTTACCACTCTCACAACAGGTGGGAACATGCAGCACCTGTACATCGACTACATGTAGACTATATGGCCCAGACCAGATGTGTATCCGCTGCTGTAGGTATTTTACCATATACACCCACACTGTATAGACACATACCATGTGCGGCCCCTGCACAGTAAGACACAGTCTTATTGGTATACATTGCAAATACCATTTATCCACTCGAGGCATGTGTCAGACATGGTAACTACTGCAGGTCACAGGTATTTATGTGTATGTGTCACACACATACATCATGTGTGCAATGCATTGCTGGTTTAGGCAATGGCATGCATTGTTATGCACAAAGACCCACACAAGGTCATAATGTGTGACATAACCACACGTGGCAGTTGTGGGTTACCAAAACATACCTATCTGTACTCTGACAATGGTAATAGACCCAGTAGCAGAGCGCACTATTGGCAATACTAGCCAACTAGCCCTGTTTGGCTGTGCTGATAGTGTGGTGACATCCCCTGTGTTTACTGGGGGAATATGCAGCATCTGGTGTATTGTAGTATTTGCCAAAAGGATTTGCTCTCTCACACTTGCATTTACACACACCCTCCTACCCCCACACACACACGCACACTTGCCATTTGCAGGATTCATACCCCTACCTAACTAAGTCACGACATGTGAGAGAGACACATTAGCAAAGTGCACTATTCAGATTACTAGATGGTTCCTCTTCTCTGGCTGTACTTATAGGGTGCTGACATCATCAGTATTTTGAAAGGGTAATGTGCATCAGGTAGTGTGATCTCCTAATTGCCAAAATTAACATGTTTTTCATACAGAAATGCACACACACACAAACTCCCCACATCCAAACACACACACACTTGCAGGTTTTAAACCCCTACCTAAATATGTTATGGCACTTGAGAGTGACGCTGTAGCAGGTTGCGCTATTCTGATTACTGGCAGATGTTTCTTCTCCAGCTGTATGTATAGGGTGCTGTCATCGTCACTGTTTGGAAAGGGTAAAAAGCTCATGTTTTTCATACAGAATTGCACACACACACAGAGTCCCCACATCTAAACACACAAACATGCCATTTACAGGTTTCAAACTCCTACCTAACTATATTATGACACTCGGGAGAGACGCATTAGCAGAGTGCACTATTCGAATTACTGGTAGGTTTCCCTTCTCCTGCTGTACTTATAGGGTTCTGACATCATCCGTGCTGAGATAGGGGAATGTGCATCCTGTAGAGTGCTTTCACAGATGCCAAAAAGGACATCTCCCTCACACAGACTTGCACACACACTAACCCCCTCCACACACACTGAGCATTTGCAGGATTCAAACCCCTACATAACTATGTTTTGACACTCGAGACAGACGCATTAGCAGAGCACGCTATTCGTATTACTGGGAGATTTCCCTTCTCCTGCTGTACTTATAGGGTGCTGACATCATCAGTGTCTAGAAAGGGGAATGTGCATCCTGTAGTGTGTTTTCCCTGTTGCCAAAAGGGACATTTCCCTCTCACACACACAAACCCCACTCACCCACCCACCCACCCACCCACACACACACACACACACACACACTGAGCATTTGCAGGATACAAACCCCTACCTAACTATATTATGACACTTGAGGGAGACGCATTAGCAGAGCGCACTATCCGAATTACTGGGCATCTGTTCTGCACCTGCAGTATTTATAGGGTGCTGACATCTTTATTTCTACAGAGGTATGTACATGTAGTACTGCCTGTCAGGTGGGGGATAGCATATATATGCATTTGCAGCCACCTACGCCAGGGTCAGATATGCACATCGCACTGGCAGGTTATGTTCTATACCATGCTTTGTGACCACAGGACCTGTAACACACAACACAACCAGTCCAGAACACCACACCCACATCCAGGACACACACTTAGCTTCCCTGGGAACAGTGCCGGGATATGCAGGTGTTCACATACACCATTCCAGTTGTTAACATCAGGTACAGGCATATTGTGTGTGAGAACTACTCAGGCCTCTACCACTTTACCCTACAGCCACTACAATTTGTGGGTCCATGTGCTATGGCAGAACCACACACCACAGCCACATGGAGGAATACATATTGCACCTGTCCATCTGCAACATGGGTACTCACTGTTCCACACCAGCGGTAGACCACCATTGTTGATATCTAGCCATACCCACCTTTCCCTGGACATCCATATCCCATCTCCACCCCCAGGCAAGGTTGTCACTGCACACAAACTGTATTTAGCACAAGCAGACTCTACACTTGTGAAGACTGGGGTGGACGACTTCAGAGGACCCATGCTGGGGGACTATACTGGCCACTCAGCATAATCCTTGACAATTGCATTCTATGAGCATGTGTACAGTTTGCATTGATCGTGCTATCCCACATATACCCATGACTGCTCCACAACAACACACCTGTCAGGTGTACACCAGCCATATATGAGCCATACAAGGAGTTTACTGAAGAGTGGGGGTGCCTTCTGTGTTATGGATCATTCTGTACAGCTTGTCCTATGTATGTCAGTGCTGGGGTTCAGGACTCTCATGTGCATAGCTCACTGCCATTCAGATTGTACAAGGTGCAGCATGTTCATTGATTCCAGGTTGGACATGGCTTCATACATCAGGCACAGCTTGCCTGTAGCTGGGCAGTATGGCAGTGTGTGGGGCTGCAGTTTGTTTACTCAGGCAACACATGGCATCTGTTCATGCTCTTTGCTACTCCTGGTGGAGTACTGTTGTGGACTTTACAGTTGATGGAGGTGTCTGCTAAGGTATATCCCACAGGGGCTATTGTAGTCAATTGTGACGCTGATGGAGGATGACTGCAGAGCCACAGTGACATCCCCTTATCTAGATCTGCCAACCTTCATGTTTGGGTGGGTATATAGTATATGTTTCTGCAAACACTACAGCCACATGTTTGTCCAGTGCAGGATATATATCACCTTTTGTACCCAGGTCTCACATTACATGTTAGGTACGTCATGGGTTAACACCTGTGTGGTAATTTGTGGGCACTTACTGTATATCCACGGTGGTTGTCTATACACAGTTCTGCAATTAGCTTGCTGACATGGCTATGGCTCCAGTTGTCTGTTTGTAGGTGGCCCTTTTGTGGGTTGCTTGTGTCAGCTGGGGGTCGGATATGGTGGGCTGTTTGTACTCCTCTGCATACATGTTCAGTCACAGTCCTTCCATGTTGGCCTATACCTATAGGACATATATACAGAATGGGGGGGGCAGGACCAGGCCTTGTGGGATGCCACTCATATCTGCTTTGTAGTCTGACATGGATGCGGCATGTCTGACCATGTCAGTTCTGTCCTTGGTCTGGTTTGCAACCCCTCTACTGACATAGGGTTATATATTTAAGCTGGTGAGCATATCCATACTGAACTCGTACGGTATTGTCTAGAAGCATTTGCACGGTCTAGCTACGCTGTGTGGACCACATTGCCCTCATCAATGACCTTAATGACTGCTTCAAATGGGTCAAACATGTTTACGGGCAGGATCTGCAGTTACGACAGCCACACTGTGTAGGGTCCAGTATCAGTAGGTCCACAATAGCCTTCTGTCTGCGGTACATACTGATCCTTTCCATAGCTGTGCAGACCAAGCTTGTCAGGATCCTGGGGTGGTAGTTTGCAGTATCCATTCAGGCAACACCTTTGTTGTGAAGGACCACTGTTGTTGTACACTGCTCTTTGGGTACATATCCTGTGGTAAGGCTGACATTGGGCAGTAGTCTGATTTGGCATTCCATTATTCTTGGAGTCCATGTTGGCCTCAGCCCAGGACACCATCACATACCTTTGCTGCTGTGTGTTTTGCTTTGCAGATGATGGCTGTTACCTCAGCATCTGCAATGTCAGGGGACCAGCAGTCTGCTGGGATAGATATTTTGCACTCTGGGGTGTTTGCACTGCACCTGTCAGGTTGTATGTTAGCAATATGTGTGTGTGTTTGGTATGTTGTTTGTAATATCTGTGTGATTCGGAGCATATCTGTGGATGCCCAATATGGTTCCTACCATCAGTTAGGTAAGCCTTGTGATTATCCTTAGTGTCCTGTACATTTTGTATCTTCATAGGTTCATGGGTTCATACTAGGCTATCCACCCTAGGGCATTAGTAAGCCTAGCCAGAGTGTGTGTGTCTTTCGCCACCCCATGCTATGTTTCTATTATGGCCATTTATGAATTTCTTTACTGTGCCTCTGTCTGGTCGTGACACAGTGAAAACCCCCAGTATACATGTACGATCATCCATCCACTTGGCAATATTCCTGTTGAGGGGTGTCAGTGAGGGGCTCTGCCTAACATGGATTGGGATCCTGTTTCTGGGTGTGGGGAGCCTCTGGGTTATGTATCTGTCCCTCCAGCACATCTTATTTCATTATGTGTTGAGGCTGATATCTGTCACTCTCACAGCTCCAATGGCTTTGATTTCCTGTGGTGGAGCATGTCCATTACTCCTGTGTTGGACATGGCCTTGTACAACAGACATACAATGCCTCTGTGTAGGCAGTCTGTGACTGCATTCAGCTGGGGTGTCTACAGCCAGGCAGCATATGACATATATTTCACACCCTTTATCCTCTTGGTGGAGTAACTGTGAGGTCTTCCGAACCGCTGCAGGTGTCACGTACAGTACATCCCATATGAGTCATTGTACTAGATTATGGGTCTGATAAGGGAACAGTACAGCAGCACAGTGACCTCTGTTGATGTAGATGTGAATCCTTTCATGATACGGTGTCCAATAACAACAATCTTCCTAGCCACATTGGCATTGTGAGTGTCACATGACAGATTACTGTCGACTTGTGTCCCTAGGTCCCTGATTACTCCTTGCACACATAATGGTTTGCCACCTATGTGGTAATTTGTGTGTACCTTGTCTGGTATTTGGTGGGACATTCATACTGTCCAGTGTCTTCAGGATGTCTGGGTGGAGTTCTTGTGTGTGAGAGTGTGGTCTGTCGCATGCTACAGACTGTACATCAGTTTGGACTACACTTAGGTGCACATGGGTGGTCTCCGCTGCTTTGTGCATTCTCAGTTACCTGGCCATATGGGTGTCTGTGCTGCATATGGATACTCCACCTCCTTTGATGTTTTGGTCCAGGTGTTGGGGCCATAACACATGATATGTGGTATAACCTAGTAGTGCTGGTGTGCTATCACTAGGCTTGCAGCAGGCTTCTGTCACTGCACAGACATCGATGTTCTCCATAATGGGAAGTGCCTCAGGGGCATGCATATTACAGTTTACACATCTGGCATTGGTCAGCATTACCCTTATGTTTCCTACCACTTATGTTTTCTAGGGTGGTGGGTAGTCTTTTTGGCCTTGCCTACATACGGCTCTATGGAGGTGGCAAAGGCCTTATCCAGTATCCAGACACACAGGGGTAACAGGTGCAAGCCATCCCTGGAACAGCAGCATGGCTTGTCATGCTTGACATCTCAAGCAGACACACATTACACCCTCTTGGACTGACAGCTGTAACTGTGCCAGCTGTTAAACATGATCATTCTATGTTTGTACTGTGGCATCATTCTTGGTGAGGGTTGGATGCTGCACACAGCCAGTGTCATACCGGCCTGGAGTACATACTCAGAGGGATCATCCATGTCTCTTTTCATGTAGACCAGGGAGGTACATCTCAGGTCATTCACACCAGCATGGACATTGAGTGCATCATATTTCTGCTTGCTTTGGGGTGACCTGCGTACTTGTGTTATGTGGCATTTTGTGGCAGCCTACAGGCAGCTTACTCTACCCTTTCCCTTGTTCACTCTGGTGAGTGGGACAGCAGTGTGTCTGCCTATACAGACACCTATTACAACTGTATCAGGCATGTTGTTTCTCCTTCTGGCCTGTGACTGTTTGGCACACCAGCTTTGTGTACTATTCATTGCATGTGCTATGTTTGGAGGTTGTGGTTGCTTGTGATCTGCTTTGGAGGCTTCTGTTGGTGTGGTGTGTTTGTAATTAGGGCCTCCGGGAATATTTTTCTGTGTTTATGTGTTTGGTTTACAGTTGTGGTAGGTCTATGTGGGACTGGGTTTGTGGTGTATGTGGTTATCTTCTCCTCCTGACTAGTTTTGACAGTACTGAGTTGGTGGAGCTCAACCTCTGGTTTGGATACATGGTTGCATCTATCACATATATTTGTATTTATTGGGGGTGTTGTGGTTGTCTGTGTACTTGGGACAGGTGTCACATTGCCTCTGGATTCACATATTCTACTTGTTGTGGCTGGACTTAGTGGATTGTATGTGTGGACATATGTTATTGCCATACTACTGGTCAGTGATTACTTCCCTTTTTATGTGTGCTCTATCATGTGGTAGCTTCCTCATTTTCTTGCATAGTTTGGTAATGGCTGGAGTCCAGCATGCCAGATGCCTGCATGTATGGCACTGTGTGTTGTTGTTATTTATGATTGCATACTCTAAGCATTCCTGGCTGTGTTCATGGAATGCCTGTATAACATGTTCTGCGGTATGTCCCATATTCTGCACTTGCACAGGGCCTTTCGTGGATTCAACATCAGTTTGGAGGGCTGCAACCTCTGCTTTACACATGTTTTTCACTGTGGTATTCTGGCCAGGGACAGGGGTCGGGATGTGTATATCCAGTGTGATTACTCTATGGTCTGGTCTTACCAGTGAGGGATACACTTCTCATCTTGCCATCCAGTAACCATGTTGCTGATTATCACATCCAGTATGCTTACCCCTCTTGTGGGAGTGGTATGTTGTTCCTGGGCATTTTGGTTTATGGATTCTGGGAACTTTTCTCCTACTGTGTTGGTGCTAGTATAATGCTCCCAGTGTATGTCTGGGTATTTTCAGTCAAGCAATATAATGTGGTTTGGGGGGCTTGATATATGCATGTATTCCAACATAGGCCAGGTGCAGTTCCTGGTATTAGGACAGTAGTCTGCAGCAGGCTATATACTGGGAGGCGGTTTTAGCCATTGGTATTTGACCATGGCTAATCCATGCTGCTTCTTGTTGTGGTACCAACATAGGGGTGTGGTTATCCTTGACATTTATTGCTAGTCACCCTCCTTTTGTAGCTTGTTCCATGTTTTGTGGCTGTACAGCACAGTATGAGGTGTGACCTGGTAGTGTTAGGGTGCTGATGTGAGCCTTGACCCAGTTCTCTATTTCAGGACTGGTATCTACATTCTCCATACTATGTGCGTTTACACTGCACACATCTTGCTGTTTAGACTTCTGGCATTGGGTAGCATTACATCTAGGTTCCTATCCCTTGTGGTACCTATGAAGGTGGGTTTGTGTTTTGAGACTTACCTATTCAGGGCATGCTGTGGGTACTGACAGCCTTTGCCAGTATCCATGGGGCATGGAATGATAGGTGCACGCCACCCCTAGCAGGTGGTGCATCATGTCATGCTCCGCATGTCTTCCCAGCCTGAAACACATTGGCTCCCCTTTGACTAACTGCATTACTTCAGCCAGTTATTGCACTTGATCATCCCATCATCATTTTGTGGCTTCATGCTTGGTGAGGGTGGATGTTAGTCAGGGTGCTCAGGTGTGTATATAGTACATGGTGTTACATTACTTAACACATGGCATTCATGCCTCAGGTGGTGCTGCAGGGCTGCCTCTGTTGGATGCGCATATTACACAAATTGACACACAAATTGATTATTTCCCCCAATGACCCCTTCAATAACATTTCCTAGTATGTGCAAGCATCAAAATGACACACAAATTAATTTCTCACAGCGACCTCTTCAGTAACGTGCCTACTATGCACAAGCACTAAAATGAAACATTCACCCAAGAAACCCTTCAGTAACATACCCTAGTATGGGCAAATGCTAAAACGAAACATTTCTCCAAGTGACTCCTTCATTAACTTGCCCTAGCATGTACAAGCACTAAAATTAAACATTCACCCATGCAACCCCTTCAGTAATATGTCCAGGTATGCATAAGCAGTGAAATAAAACATTCACCCAAGTGAACCCTTCAGTAGTATGTCCAGGTATAACAAGCACTGAAATGAAACATTCACCCATGCAATCCCTTCACTAATATGTCTAGATATGCACAATCATTAAAATGAAACATTTCTTCAAGTGACCCCTTCAGTAAAATGTCCAGGTATGCACAAACATCAAAATGAAACATTTAACCAAGTGACCACTCCAGTAAAAATATTCGGGTATACAGAATCACCAACTCAGCTCCAGTCACATCTCCTTATTCTGACTGAAACTTGTTGCTTTCTGGCATAACATCAGAGCTATCTACACACCTTCCATGCAAATGAGTTTATTATAGATTCATGTCTATGAATGGAACTCATGTGCATACGTGAAAAGCCACTTAACAGTGTACTAGCTGTTCTCCTATCGCTTATGTGTTAATCACATTATGTATTTCCGATAGGGGGGGATGTTCAAAAAAAGTCCTCTGCATTCCTGTAGTCATCTTGACAGTGCAGGGTTTACATAACCTACTAGAACACTCTTCTTAGATCACTGCTATGAATATGTGAAGCTCTGGAGTATGAATACCACCCACAGTGTTAGGGAAAGTGTGATTGTAAGGCAAGTTTCCTCCCCACAGAGTGCATCTTTTCACCCATTTCAAGCACTTCATCTCTATCACTTCATGATCTCTCAGCTGCTCTACCTTCAGTGTCAAAGATTCTTCACTGTAAAGAAAAACTGATTGCAGCACTGTTTTGTACACCTTACCTTTCAGCTTCATTGGTATTCTTCTGTCACACCCTACCTCTGACACATTGTGCCTGCATTGTGCCTGTATCCCAGATCCTAGCATTGATCTCAATTTTAGACTTTCCTTCTCCTCAACCCTTATTTAAAGCTTTTATATTGTTACACTATGTTTCCTTCTATCTCAGTTTTTAGCATCTTCTGGGTTCCCCTATTTACTGCCATGACTACTGGCTTGTCTGTACTGAGTTTTATCCCATGTGTCTTCAGTTTTTAATTCCAGTCTCCTATCATTTACTGAAGTTCCTGTTCAGAGTCTGCTCATATTCCCACATTACCTGCATATAGCAGCTTTGGTGATCTGTCTCCTCAAACCTGATTGTTTTTATAGACCACCACTAATATGAACAGCAGTGAGTTCAGAGCTGAACTCCAATGAATGCCCACTCCACTGAGAATCCGTCTGTGATTCTGAACAGTGTTCAGACATGGGTCCTTGTACATAGCCTGCACTAAATCCACCAGTGCTTCTGGGACTTGGAACCATCACAGGACCTCCCACCTCATCATTCTTTTTGGTTCTTGAAAATCTCTTTATTGGATTTTAATTTTTCCAAATTTAAAACACAAAATAACATGAACATCACAATGAAAACAGTTGTTCAATAAACATGTAAAAAAACAATAAAATGTACAACAAATAACTATGTACAAGTATGTTATTTGCCCATTTAAGAAAGTTCAATATTTGTTCATAGGTTCATAGGTAAGTACTAGGCTATCTGCCCAAGGGCATTTATAAGCCTAACCAGAATGTGTTGGCTTTCGCCACCCCCTTAGATTAGTTCCCTGTGCCTCTCTCCGGCAAAGCCATTAGTTCCCTGTGCCACTGTCCAGCAGAGCCACTGCAGTGATCCCCGGGGTAAAATTTCTGTTTCCCATCCACCCATCAAGGTTTCTCTTGAAGAGTGTTAGTAAGGGGCTCTGCCTGATGTATACTGAAATCCTGTTCCAAAGCATGGGGAGTCTCTGGGATATGAATCTATCCATCCAGCATGTCTTATTTATCATTGTGGTGATGTTTATATCACTAAAGCGTGTGGCTCTCTGGGATTTATTTTTTTTAGGTGGAGCATGTCCATCAATTCTGGGTTTGACATGGCCTTGTATGTCAGGCAGAGATCACCTCTGAGTAAGCGGTATGCAACCGAGTACAGCTGGAGTTTCTTGAGTCGGGCTGCATAAGGCATCTATTTGAGGCCAGTAATCCTCTTGCTGAGGTACTTTTGTGGTCTTTCCAGCTGTTGCAGGTGTCTTGTAAGGTACATCCCAAATGGGGCATTGTATTCTATGATGGGTCTAATGAGTAATGAGGAGAGAGGTACAATAACCTCTTTTGTTCTAGATGCGAACCCTTTTGTGATTAGGTGGGCCACATAGAAGGATTTTCTAACCACCTTGGCAATATGATTATCAAAAGAGAGATTACTATCTACTTGGGTCCCCAGATCCCTTATTACATTTTCTGTATTTAGGGGACTACCAACCTATGAGGTAGTTCGCAGGTAATTTGTTTTTCCAAAGGAGATGACTATGCACTTTTTGGCATTTAGCTTGAGGCCATGATTTTGACACCAGGTATCCGTCTCAGTGAGACCCATCTGGAGGGTGTCTGTATCAGCCGGAGAATCAATTATGGCCCCTAGTTTGCAGTTGTCTGCAAACTTGGTCAGCCATAGTCCTCCTATGCTTACCTGTACCTCTGAGAAGCATATAACGAACAGGAGGGGTCCTAAGACTGAGCCTTGGGGGATGCCACTTGTAACCCATTTAGAGTCGGACATAGAGCCTGCAACTCTCACTATGTGAGTTCTATCCATAAGCCAGTTGGCAATCCATCTCGTGATGTAGGGGTTTATGTTCAAGCTTGTCTATAATACTAGAATGGGGAATGGTGTTGAAAGCTTTTGCGAGGTCTAGGTAGGCTGTGTGGACCTCCTTGAGGAGTAAATCCAAGCAGTGAAGAGGAGGGAAAACATAACAAAGGTTGGTAAGCCCAAGTACTGGAAAGATAATAAGAAAGAGGGATAGTATACTTGACATAAATAAATCAGAAGCCCATCCCTAACAACCTAAAAGCAGATAAAGACCATGATTCGAGAATGTGGTCGAATAGCATATCCCAATATTCAATAAAGTGTGGTTGTAATTTTTGATTAGACATTCAAGTATTTGTGTGCCAATAAATATTTAATAGTCATTTGTTTAAATCCAGTCCATGAAAGAAGCAATCTATCTTTCCTGTTCAGGTAATATAGAATTTGATTAGGGTAAAAGGTAGGATTATAATGTGTGTTTGTAATTTTAACAACCCAGGAGGAGGGATATGTAACATATACAATTTACAAGATGGGGTAGTTTTCTCATAACCCATTTTTACCAATTGAACACTTAGTAGGAACATTTACAGCTCCAAAAAATATGTAGGAGATCAGCCTTTTGCTTGTCACAGTAAGGGCAAAGAGAGGATGTTGTGGGATGAATCTTGTTTAGTAGAGTTGGGGTGAGGTAAGCGTTGTTCAATAGCATAAGTTGAGTATAATCAAATTGTTTAAAGTGGATACATTTTGAAGTTATTTAAATAGAATAGGTTATTTAGTTGGTTGAGATTAATGGATCTAGTTCATTCCAGTATGTCAAGAAAATCATATTTCCAGATCTAATTGAGAGAATATGTCTGTATAAGTCTAAAGTAATTTTTTTCCTCAATGAAAGTAGGTTCTATATAGTTTTACAAGTGTCTATGTCTCTCAAAATTAGATGGGGGTCTTCCAAAGTTTTTGTACCCAGTTCCCTAATTTGTCTTAGAATAATGGTATAAATTTTAGGTAGGTTTATCATCAGTCTTATCTCAGTAATAGATTGCTTTTAATGGGGAGAATGTCAAGTAAACTCTTTCTTTTAAGGAGAAGGTAGTTGTCCAGGTTAAACATTTTATTATTTAGTCTAAAATTTGGGTTAACATGTAGTGGTCGTAAAGTATTAAAGGTGCAGGATAAGTTTAATTTTTGTAAGGTGATTATTTTATGCTTTAGAGATATGTGGAGTTTAAGGTTTTTCAAGCTCTCCCTGTTAAGATAGGGGAGGGCATTAGGATTAAAGTTAAATGTTTTGACATCGTTATAAAGTAGTTTTATCCAGGTTGGAGTTTTTTTGTTTGAATGGTAATGAGATATGTCTAGTATTCTATTACAGTTAATCATGTCATAATATAGTTTGAAGCCAGGGAGATCAAGATCTCCTTTATCTTTGAGTTATGTCAGGTTTTTGTAGGTAATTTTGATTGATTTAGGAGACCATAAGAATTTGGATAGAGAGGAATGTAACATTTTGAAAATGATGTTATATAGTATTATCTTGGAAGCATTTAATATGCAAAGTATTCTTGGTAAGATATTCTTTTTGATAACAGCCACTTTTGCAAGAAATGAGGGTTGTAGTTTATTCTGTCTAGTAAGGTCTTGTTGTATGGTTGTCCAATGTTTTATGATACTGGTTTGATAAAACTGTGTGGGGTCTTGTTGAAAGGATATTCCTAGGTACTGCAGGGATTAATTTATTTTGATTTCTGTTGATAATAGGTAGATGGGTAATTGACAAGAAGAATTATTTCTGAAGTTCTTTCTGAAGATAGGTTATTTGTTTTTCTGTTTACTGATTAAAGTTTGATTGAAGTTCCATCTCCAGTTTGGTGATTTTATTTTTAATTGAAGATTATTTCACATGGCATTTTTTTCTTGTAGTAGGAAGCTTTATTAATAAAAGTCCCTCTAATTAGGGATTTTATAGAGGCCCAGTGAATGTCAAAGGGTAACTGGTTAAGATAAAGCGTGGCTAGAAGTTCCTCCAAAATAACATCTATTTCTTGCATCACATCTTTTTTTAATAATAGATGAGGGTTCAGTATCCAGTTATGTCCCCTATTATTAATGTTAATGTTAGTGAGTCAATTAACAGTAAGCATAATCTTGGAATGAGCAGATAAAATATAGGCTCCAATCTGGACAAAGTTTTATGGCAGTGGAAATAACATGTGAATTTGTCCTTTGAGGTATTTTTAGATTGAATGACATATGGCTCAATTAAGTCATTTTTAAGTTTCATAATGACTATGTTGGCATGTCTATTATACATATTTTTAATGTTCGTCCAATCTGACATGGGGTCTTGAATGGCATTCAAATCCTCTCCTATGATGTAATAATAGTTAGGGAAATGAGACAGAATCTTATAGATGGACATAATGAAATCTTGTTGTCTAGTGCAAGGGGCATATATATTTAACAGTAATATGGGTCAATCGAGGTAGGGGCATTTAACTGTTATATAGCATCATCTTCCCTCTGGGTCTGAATCATAGTGCATAATATCATCTTAGAAGAATTTTTTAATAATGATTTCCACCCCTACACTATTACATTTTTTGCCAGTGGCAATAATTGTCTTAATCCATTTTTCCCCATAGCATGCTTCCATTGTTCAGGTAGCTTGTGTGCCTCTTGTATTATAATTAGATTTGTTTTGGATTTAAAGGTTAAATGGAGGAACAATTTACTTTTTTTTTTGCAGTTGGATCCCCTTTACATTCCATGAGTCAATTGTCCACATAGTATGGTTTTATTTGTAAGTAGTATTTAGGGACGATGGGCTTAACTGTAAGTGTCTTGAATAAACAAGAGTAGGGCAAATTTCTAATAGAAATGGTAAATAATACATAACTCTTCCTGCATTAACCCTGCACCTAATCATAAAACTATTTAGCCCAGAAGAGAGTGGGATGGTAGTCAATAGAGATCTAGCGCGTGAATCAAAATGCAGGTCAAAGAACAATGTGTCTCTAATGTATATTTTTTTCGTAACATATAGTCCCAGAATAAAAAAAAAACACTATTCAGATAGGGTACAGATAGCATAACTTTCCTAACACACTAACATCTAATCACTTAGCTCTTATTACACAGTTAAACAGGTGAGTATAAGAGGATAGAAAGGTAGGAGGGTGTTCTAAAAATGGAATAGTAAGAGGGATATTTAGTTGACTGCAGGCTATGCTCATCTTAAACAAATCATATGAAGCTAGGAGACTGGAAATTGTTTTGTTATCTAGTATTAATCTCATTATGTGTGTATGGTGTTGTAAGGATCAAGTACAAAGAATCTTATTCGGTTTGATATAACTAAATGAGAAGGAGGCTTGATAGATTATCTTGTCATATTCAAGTGAAATAACTAACAAAGTAATTTATAAAAAGTATAATTAAACATATTTAGGTATAACCACATTAAATATAGAATGAAAGGAATTGAGCAGAGATATGGAGTTACCCTAGGAAAATTCCTAGTACAGTGTAGATTATAAAGTTGTGGGGTGACAAGGGGCAAAGGTCATTGCTGGAATATAGAATCAAAAGTAATAGACGTATTAGATTATAGCCATATGGGAGGTGGAATCAATTTATTGGTTGTTTTGCCACTTAATAAGTGAAATTATATTCGTGGATCGACACAAAGTAGTCTAACAAAAAAAAAATCCTTAGTTAGATTATTAGTAAGAATGCAAATGTATTTAGTTAGGCAGGTCCAGAGTAATATAATAGAACATTGTTGCTGAAATTAATTTTTGACTATAAGCACTGTATGCTTTTTAGGTTATGATAGCCACAGTCAACAAAAATTTATAATAGCATGGCTCGCATCAAGGAATTCAGTAAAAGAACATAGCTAGTTTGTGCTGCTGCTCCAAACTTCATGAGGAAGGCACTAGTTACATGTATGCCCAGAAATACATCAAGTAACACCAAGACAATATAATGTACAATTAAACATAATGCTAGGATAATGTAACATATATTTTCTTAATAATACAAGCTTAGGTTTACCCATTAAAACTTCAATGAGTAATTAACACAAAGTTAATATAGGCTGATGAATTTAGTTTCTTGTCCTGAGAATAAGATGCAGTTTGAAATTTTGCCTTGTATGCATCTATGTATCTTAAAACAAGTAATCTCAGTGGTATCCCCAAAGTCTCAAAACAACCCACTAAAGTGTAGTGGGTCCAAAAACAAAACAGTGTAAGAAACTTCTCTGTGTGGAAGATTTTCAGTCCATATATTTCTAGTTAATCACTGTATATGAATCAGATCAGACAATAGTAGTAGAAGTAGCGAATGTAAGCTCATCTTAAGTCAAAACAAAGCAAAATGTAATCATAGAAAATATATAATTGTACAGCATTACTAAGTATTCAAAAGTAATCCAAGCAAAGCAAGGAGTCTGTTTCCAGTCGAAAATCCTTTATTAAGTACACAGACAAGCGATCCAAGTAAAACAAAAATAGAGTAATAATTTCCTCACAAGCTTTCTAATTATATATATATTTTTTATCAGGCATGGGAGTGATTTATTGTGCTGTAAAACAAAGCGTTATTGGTACACATGTTAAATTCACATCCCTTCCCCCATCAGTGTGACATTCGAGCTGGTCCTGCCCTACTTAGTAGCTGTCATAATAATATATAACCTTATGTACTTTAAATAAAATTATATAATGATGTGGTACCTCATATTTAACCAAATTATTAAGTAGATTATTAAGTCTAAAATCACAAACTTAATAATGTACTTAATAATTTGGTTTACTATGGGCTAAAACTGAAAAAATGTTTTATTTTCTACCTTGAATTTCTACACAATTCAAACTTGTCAGCACCACAATAACCACAAATTACTAATTTAATTTTTTTCCTAACCTTGAATGCCTCATACAGGCAGCATGTTGACATGTTCTTGTTTTCTTGGAAACTCATGTCTTTCCCATAATGCACTGTGAGAGTGCAGATGATGAGATTGCAATGCCCTACTCTGTGTTGTCAGATCACAGCACCATTCACTCAGAATGCAAGTAGTCAGAAATATTCTCAAATAAGATAATCTTCAGTAAACAGGTCAATGACTTTTTATAGGTTCAGAGGTTTGTGCTAAGCTAACTGTCCTTGAGAGCCATTTTAAGCCTAGCCAATTATTCCTTGTGAGACTCAAACCCTGCACCTTGCTGCTTGCAAGGCAAGCACCTTAACTATTAGGCCACCCTCCCAGCCACAGATTTTTGCAGCGATCTTAACATATGTGGTTGATAGATATGTGCTACATCATCTATGAAAAGTACTTGAAAAAGGACAAATAAATAACTGGGAACTTAGCCTTTTCAAAAGTGACATTTTTAGCTCTTTCTTTCATGAATCAGCCAGAGCATTACAGTCCTTGGTTTGCAAAGTTTGGCTAATTAGTGAAGCTGTCTGTGGTTATCGGGTTTGCTCTTCTTTAGACCATAAAAGGTTGAACATGTTTATACTCCCAAGAAAAGGAAAGATTGCAGCTTTTTTATGATAGTTAAGAACCCAAGAATTGTTAATTTTGAGCCTGAATTGCTTTATGACCTTAATGAGTGTGAAATAACAAAATAAGAGTGACAGGTACCTTGCTGTGTTTGTTTTCCCTTAGCAGAACAAGTTCAGGTGCAATGGGCATTGTGATGCAGCAGCAAAAAAGATGAATTCCTAATGAAAGTATTATGTGATTTCATTTAACTTCAGCATGATATGCACTGAGAAAGCAGACCAGATCGGAAACGACACAGAGTTAGTGTGAAAAAAATGCGATGTCATGCTTTTTTAATATAGGAAAGTATAGGAATCATCCTCTAGGGATGGAAATACATTCTGACAAAATGAAATATTGCATTTAGGATGGACTTGTCCTTTAACAGATGAGGGTATACACTGACCTGGGACAGCCATAAAATAAAAATCATTCATTTCACTTAGACCTTTGAACATAACATAGAGTATCTTCTCCCCATGACATCCTTCTATTTGTTTACATAAATTCTTCAAAAGACCACTTGTTTCCCAAACTCCTAATGTTTGCATGTTGCTGATCAATAATAATAACATTATGAAATGGGATGGGTGGAGGAGCTATTTTCAGCCTGCAGTCTTACATGTACTGCACTGATTAAACATTGATAATCATATCCTCATTTTGATGTACTCCATTTGTTGAACTGAAGTGTTGGACAAAATCTTATCTGGAATTTTCTGTAGCTGAGCTGTGTGTCAACAGGATGATTGCCATGGTATCCTGACAGATTCTGCACAGCCCTACTGCAAGTCATTAACTGCTGCAGTCTGACTGAGTGAAGATCATGGATATCAGGACTTTTCTGAGTCATACTAGTAGACATTATGGAATTAAATGTAACTATCACTCAAAAAGATGAATGATTGGTTGTTTACAAGTGCCTGCTCATTCTACATCCAGCACTATCTGTAAATAGAAATCCCACCAGAAGACAGCTTTTACCATTACAAGTTTATATCTCCTTTCTACGGGTCATTTTTAACTGTCATAACTTTCTTTTTAGGCCAGCACTCCATAACAACAGTCACAGTTCTTCAGAGTTCCTGGTCAATTCTAATTACACAAGATCCTTAAAATTCAGAAAAAGGTATCTATGCCCACTGCAACTGCCAAACACAAGTTGATGAATTACAATGATGGTGAGCAAATGCAAATCACAGACACCTATGGCTGTGATGAGAAAAACCTGATTATTAATCAATTAGCATGTCTCAATCCGACACTGATGCTGTTGGACCTGATAGTGCTACTGTTTTCTCTAGCAGCCCATGTATCACATTGGCAAAGGAAACCTCCTATACTCACACAAACACCCCCACGCACATAAATTCCCAGACATTCCAGCACATATACCTACATCCACCCACCAAATAACAAATGCCCACAGAGTCAATCACACTAATGGCAACACACATTTATTCACCCACCTGTACCCACTAGCATGCATACACACATGTAGATTCCTCATTCCCTATCTAACCCCCCCCCCAGTGCAACCAGATAGGCTGACACACACTTGCACATGCATGCATACACACACACACATACACACACACACACACACACACACACACACACACACACACACACACACACACACACACACACAAACACACAAACTAAAAAACACACCCACCTCCATGTTTTCATTGAATTCACCTGCACTGCAATTGCTCCCATATTAGCAGTGAATGGGTGACTGACATATTTTTACTGCAGTCACTTTTTCCTACTAGACTGAAATTTTACTATGTGGAGCAATTCAGAAATTCTCTGATATTAGGACACTCCAACATTTCTGGGGAGACCACATGGCTAATGCATCAGCCACTCCCTAGACTGACAATGTCATGCAGCTCTGTCCATGAGACTGCTCTCCATGCTGAGGTTGGTCTTTATCAGTTCATCGAAGTTTACTTACTCAAATGGCTGTTCAAAGAACCAACATCATTGAATAGCCATTTATCAAACATTCAAATCAGTGAACGTCTTTCCCAGGTAAGAAAATTAGTTGGCTAACATACAAAAATTTGTTGTTTTTCCCCACTGTAGTTCGAGCTCAGAGTTGGTATATATAACTATTGGGAATGTGGGGGGGTTAATTTAATGCGCTTGTGTTTCTGATGGTGTGCTGGCCAACTAGTTTACCTACCTGGGAAGAGCTTTCACTGATTTGAACGTTTGATGAACAGCCATTCAGTTATGTTAGTTCAATGAACAGTCGTTTGAGGTAAGTAAACTTTGATTAACTAATATAGACCTGCTGAAGCAACTGTAATGGGATAATCTCAAATGTAGGGTGGCCTGTAAATTGGAAAGGCTTTGCATGATGAGGAAAACTGAGAAATTAAAGCCTCTTTATCATTCTAATTCTTTCTGATGCCCACTGGACATCATTGCAGTAGTTTTGTATGGGTATCAGGTTGAATAGTTGTGTTATTTGAGGATTTGATGAAAAATGATGATTTATGATGGGCAAGAGATCGGGGAAGAAAGAGCAAGAGCTTAGTCTTTTTGGGGTTTAGATCAATTGATTGTCAGATAGCCATTGCTCAGTGGAAAGGAAGGCTTGTTGGGTTAAGGTATTGAGCTTGGAGATGTTGTTGGAGATAGATATAAGTGTGGAGTCATCAGCATATTGTATAAGGGAAGACTCCTTCCTGGAGGTAGACAGGTAATTGGTGAATACATTAAACAGGAGGGGACCTAAGATGGAGCCTTGGGGTACACCAGTGGGGGTAGGAAGGAAGGGGAAGATGGATGAGAGCCATCTGACAGATTGTTGCCTTCTGGTTAGGTAGCTGGTGAACTATGCTAGGAAGGATGTGGATAGGTGTAGGTTTGAGAGTTTGGATAGTAGTAAAGGATGAGGAAACAGTATCAAAAGCCTTTGAGAGGTCGAGAAAGAGACAAGAGACAAGCTTATTGTTATCCATTGTCTCTGCAATAGCATGAGTGAAGGAAAGGAGGGCAGTGGTAGAAATGTACACAGCAATGCTAGCACTGTAATTTGGTTTGGCATGAACTTGCCATAATCCATAATGCATGTACTAATATGTATTTTATATATAGATAGTTATGAGATACAGACAGCTGTTACAGGGACTGAAGCAGTGCATAGAGTGAAACAGAAATCCACCAAAAAGCAAAATTCCAGAACCAAAGTTGCACCTCATAGTTTATTCCAATTTTATATTCACAAAATGGCATAAACAAGGAAAATAAGCAGAAGATCACGGCTATGGGTTCCCTGAAGATTTTGCACTTCAGTGGCTGCAAAACTGGGGAAACTCTGGCCTGCTGTTGGGTGTTTTTTGTGTCATATTGTGAACACAAGATTGGAATAAACTATGAAAAGCAACTTTGGTGCTGGAGTTAGGTTTCTGAGATGCGCGCGCACACACACACACACACACACACACACACACACACACACACACACACACACACACACAAATATGGTTGCTATCTATTTCTTCTTTGAACCCATTCATCTCATGATGGTTTTGTTGAGGAATTTTGTCACTGGTAAAGTTGGTTAAATTATGTCATAGTTACTCTTTTGAGGTTGATTGTATCACAATTCAATATTTTTTCCCTTTGTTATGGTTGTGCCACACATCAGAGGGGTTTGGGTGTTGGAGCTCTTCATGTAAAAATAATTATTTTAGATTTGATGTTGATCACAAATGTAAAACAATTGTTTACATTTGCTATTGGTTTGTTTTCATTTTTTTTCATTTTGATGTTTAAGAGAATTGTTCTTGATGCAACAACATCCAGGTATGGGTTGGGTATCCCAGAGGACCCTTCCGAAATGGATCTTCAGAATTATGAGCAGAAAATCATTCAAAAAATTATCTTCATTTGGAGATCGCCAAAATTCATCATGTTGGTAAGACACAACCTCATTATGTTCCTCCTAGGCATGTTCTCTTAGCTGTAGTCTTTTATTATAAGACTTGTTGGTTAATGAAAGTAGGAAGTAAAGGGGATATAGTGGAAAGGTTATACTTTTACATTTTTGGAGGACTATTTCCAATTACTTTATAACAAGTGCAAGGAAGCTGATTGTGCTGATAACTTATTCTGCAGGACTTTTCCACAAGGTCATATATATTGCTTTACTAGCAGTTACAGCATGGGTAGGATTCAGCACTTCCATTCCCTATCCGATACATGGAAGCTTTCACCAAACAAATCATACTGACTCAGTTTTTTTCTATATCTCACAAGATCATGAGTTTAGTAGGCATTTGCTGGTGAACTGGAGGTGTATAAAGTCAAAAGACAGTCATGTAGGGTGTAGTTCCAGGGAGACAGGGTTGAATTTGCTTATGTATAGTCACATGGAGGATAGGGGGAATGTTCTCACCTTTTTAAGAGGAAGGTAATATGGCAGAGATTGGTTAGGATGTTTTCTTAAGTTGTTTTGCTGCAGGAACCAAAGCTAAAAATCAGGGACTCATAAAATATTATCTTCAATATACCCCATAGTCTTCACTGACCATAAAGCAGATGGTAGTAAGAATGGAGTGGCTGTTTTAGTTCACGAGCCTGTCACTATTATCATGGAACAAGTAGTTCCCATTGGATCAGATAGGTGATCATACAGAAGGGGAGTGTATGGATATCAAAGTATTACATGTCAACATTTATGAGCACAGCCACAAAAGCCCCTCATTTGTAAAGTCATTTTCTATGAAGTGGCATAAATATAAAGAACCAGGGTATGTCCAGATGATTTGGGGAGATGTTAATCTAACCTATAGCCTAGACTGCATAGGCTGCGTGGAGGGAGAGGATATCATCTTAGGGCTCAGAGAGTTCTCTAGAAGGAATTGCTGGAAGGAGGATGACCTGATGTCCAGAGATCCGTCCATGGATAGAAAGAGGCATACACTTTTTCATAGAATGATACACACTGAAAGGTAGCTAGTTATATTTCTTCCTTGTTAAGGAAAAAAAAAAAAAAGAAATTGTGCCTCTTCCTACTTCATTTTGTTGCTTGTGCTTAGGAGTTCAACTGTATTTAGTTTGCTGCATTTATTACTGCTTGTCATTAGCCTTATTAAATTGATGACAGTATTGTACTGAACTGCCGCTTTATTTGAGCTTTCACTGTTGTGGTTGTGAGCTAATTGATCATATTTGCACTGTTTTAAAGCAATTTACTGATTAACTATATTTCATTGCTTTCTACTGCAATTCATGGCTGTTTAACTGCATTTTTACTACATTTCATTACTGTATAACTGCATTTTTTCATACTGTGAGTCCTGTTCTTCTGCCTGTAAGTGGTTAATCTGTACTTCTTTGTGATTTTTTTACTATGTTCTTAACCTCTGCATCCAGAGCTCCAGCTGCACGGTTTTTAACCTTTTTGAGGCATCCCAGCTACAAATGTTCCCTTAGTAGCACTTGTGTGATCACCTAGTAGTACTACTCTTAGACATTCTGCCATTTACCTTCTTAGCACTCTTTGGCCTCTCTCCCTCAGTTTCTGACAAATATGGATGGACAATTTCCTACATTTTCACCTGCCAGTCTGATATGGGCAGCCTGAGACAGTGCAGCAACTGCCTCATGTACACGGGCAACCCTCTACTATTATAATCTAGGAACTCAAATTGTGAGAGATGCAATTACATCAAGCACTTAGTGACAGTGCTCTCTCCCCCACAAGCCAGTATATGTGGCACTGAAAAGGCACCGCACCTCAAACACCACCCACACCTACACAACACACCCCCACATATGCAGAGGTCCTCAACAAAAACATACCCAAACAAAAGAGACCTCTGTCTCAAAAACACATGCAAACTCCACTGGCCACCACAGCACACATTGTCCACACACCTGTGTCTCGTAGCCACTACGGCCTAAACATAAACCCAAGAAATTAGTCATAGGAAACTCCATTGTGAGACATACAGATGTGCCCCTCACCAGGCTGTATAAGGAGAAAGTCATGGTTAGTTGTTTGTTGGGTGCCAGAATCCGCCATATCACCAATGCACTCAAGTGTCTCAGCAGGTACTGTTATGACTCTGACATAGTCCATGTTGTCGTGAATGACTTGAGACATACCTCCCTGGACTATATGAAGAGAGACATGATCATGCTTGCCGAATATGTGTCCCAGGCAGGTATGTTCCTAGCCTTAAGCGTCAATCTACCATCACCAAGAATGATGCTTCAATACAAACAGGAAATGATTGACTTTAACAATTGGCTTGGTTTCTGGTATCATTCCAAGGGGATCCAGTACCTGACAGCCTGGGATGACATGACTGACAAACCACGATGCTTTTCCAAAGATGGCCTGCATCTGTCTCCCTTGGACCTCAGGCTCCTGGCAAAGGCTCTTGCTTCCCCCATAATGCCTTTTTGGGCAATGCCATGAGGCCAAAACTACCAACATGAAAATTTCATCAAAATATAAATTAAAGGTAGTGCTGCTAAAAGCTAGGAGTCTAAACATGAAACTGCACTTATTACAGGCATTCTTAACCCTAGAAGATGCTGACATTTGTGCAGTCAAAAAACCTGGTTTAATGGCTGCGGTGAGCACCCCAACCATACTAGTTTCCTCATGCTATCATACATTCAGACCCCAAACCATGGGCAGCAAAGCAAAAGGAGGTGGAGTTGCAATATATATAAAAGACATACACACCTCTAGGCTGGTTAAACAGTATGACACACAGGAAACACTTCAGGTGCAGTTAACAATTGACAAGACCTCTATTCAAATCATAGCTAGCTATAGGGTTCCAGCTTTGACTCAAAATGCCCACTCAACCTATCTGGACTTCTTCAAATCTATGAAGATTCAAACCTTTACCCTGATCCTTGGTGACTTTAACTATCCTACCACAGACTGGAAGAAATACTCATGCCAAAATGCAAATGCCCAGAGATTCCGTGATTTCATCAATACAAATGCCTTGGACCAGTTGGTTGACACCCCCACAAGAGGTGACAGTATACTGGACTTGGTATTAACCAACAGGAGTAAACACTGCAGCATCCCTACAGTGTCATCATCCCTGGTAAGATCTGACCACAAAGCGGTCACTTTCAACCCCCCCTCCCCCCAGCTAGAGATAAACAAAAAAACTTCTAGAAAGCTGATTACAACCTCCTGAGGGAAGGTATAAACAGCTTCACCAACCCCTCCCCCTCCATAGGAACTAGCACATATGTCCAAACCTACACCAAAGTAAAATATGAGCATTTATATAGTTGCATGGAATCAGGAATACCCGACAGGATAAAATCCTCCTCCTCAAGGAAGAGTAAACCTGTCTGGTGAATATCTGCAACAAATAAACTCTATAATAAAAGGAAAACAAATTGCTGTCCAGGACCAAGAAGGAACAGGTGCTTAACTGGAAGCAATATCTCCTTAACCTGAGCAAGCAAATAAGAGGACTAGTGAAATCCTCCAAAGCAAACTTTGAGTCCAAACTGGCCACATCTACTAAAAACAATCATAAGGCCTTCTTCAAATTTGTCTGCAGTCTCAAAGGAAGCACCCAGATCTGCTCAGAACTGGTGGTCAAGGACACCACATACACAAATGCTGTAAATATAGCCAACCAGCTGTCAGACAGGTTCAGTGAAAACTTCACTCCTCTGTCCCCCGCATCTGTAAATCAGGACATCCCCAGTACCTGCCCCCTCTTCTTATCTCTCGGAAGAAAGTTATCATTGCCCTCCCAAAGGCAAAAAAAAAGCCTCCATGAGACCCGATAACATCCCAGGCTGCATCCTACATGAACTCTGGCAGGAACTTGTAGCACCATTAGGCACCCTATTCAACCAAAGCCTGAGTACCGGCCTTGTCCCAGTCGAGTGAAGAACAGCTACTATCAGGAAACTATAGACCCATCAGCCTAATCAGCCTGATCTGCAAGGCCATGGAGTGGATTATCATGGACCTCATAAGGACATTGGCAACCTCCAAATACTCGATCCCATGCAGTGTGGTTTTGTCAAAGAGAAGTCATGCCTGTTAAATTTGGTGGACTTATTTGAGACAGTCACCAAAGCCATGGACAAGGGGAAGACAGCGCACACCACCTACCTTGACCTGGCCAGAGCCTTTGATACTATTGCCCACCCAGGTATAATAGATAAACTCACTCAGCTAGGCATCAATCCATATGTTACCAGATGGGTAGTAAACTGGATCATTGATATAACCCACCTAGTCAAAATAGGGGAAGCCACCTCAAACAGTAGACCTGTAATGAGCTGTGTGCCCCAAGGATCGGTCTTGGGGCCTCTGCTGTTTGGGATATACTTTTCTGAGGTCCAGGCCAAAACCATTGGACTATGGCTGACCAGGTTTGCAGATGACTGCAAGTTGGGTGCTAGCATCAATTCCCCTAGTGATGTGGACATCCTCCAAAAGGGTCTCAGCCAAACAAATTACTGGTGCCAGAAACATGGCCACAAGCTGAATGTCAAAAAATGCATCATCATCCCCTTTGGGGAGAGTGACATCCCCACAAATTATCATATTAATAATAAGGTCTTAAGCACACATTAGTCGGAGAGACTTGGGCACCTAGGTTGATGGCAAAATTATTTTGACCACCATATTTACTACATTGTACAGAAAGCTTTCTATACGACCCAGCTGATTAGTAAGGGTATCTCACCCAGGACAAGGTGGTCATAACATTCCTGTATTCTTCCCTTATAAGACCTATTATTAAGTACAATGCCTCTTTCGGCATGTGCCTCACACAGCACATGCAGCAGCTGGAGACACCACAGAGGTTCCTCATCAGGAGAATCCAGGGCCTCAAACATCTGTCTTACACAGATAAACTAAAACCCCTGTCCCTCTACTCAGCCTCCTACAGACTCCTCAGAAATGAGCTCTGTGCGGCGTACAAAGCAATCTCAGACCCGTCTTGATTACACTGTTGCATATCTGCAAGTCAAGCTCCACTCAAGTAACCCACACGCACAAATTCAACCTGGTCTGTGACATCAATAGGACTTGGCAGGACAGATTTATGTCCCAGAGACGTCCCACTTCTGTGGAACAGACTCCTTGTCCATGTCAAGCAGAGTATCTCATTAATCATTTTTAAGCACAACCTGGATAACTGGAATAGGAACAGAAAATACACCCCCTGGGATTCCACCTGTGTTCCTGCTGGACAGTGGCATATGATGCTGACTTGTTGGAACATGGGCTAAATTTTTGGCTAGGCTGGTAAGGACCTCAGGGCTAATAGCCTAGTAACTTCCTATGGTCTTCCTAATGTTTCCAACTGTGAGATCAAAGAGAGGTAGATCATGAATCATTTCCTAGTTTACATAAATATCCTACAAAATTTAAAGGCTGGAAGTGGGCATTCTCCAGAAAAAAGGCAGCTTTTGTAAGATATTCATAGAGCTATTGAAAATAATATATGTCACTGTGAGGATTTAGACCCCATTTGGTGGGATGGCTTTAAGTCAGTGATAAGGGCTACCTTGATAGCAGAGGAAGGAAAGACAAGAAAGACAAAGCAATCTATGATGTCAGGTAAGGAAAGGGGGCTTCCATTCCTTCATAGTATTCTATCAGTATTAGGACAGGCCAAATCATCTGCATAGAAATATATCAACATCATTTAATGTGAATTTGCACTTCTGTATGCATTCCAAATAGAGGCTGAATGTATGAGTAGAGGGTATTGTTGATGTATGAAGGCCGAGCAGCACCCCCACTTTTTAGCTTGGACATTTAAGGAAAGGAAAAGTGAACAATGGATCTTATCAGTGAAAGAGAAGGCTGGGGAGCCTCGGGTCAAAGTCAATGATATGAGAAATGTAGTTTGTGATTTTTTATTACCATGACCTTTATATAGATTGCGAAATTACAAGAATCTTAGACTGGAATTTTAAATACTTGACTGACAATCCAAAGATAGAGAGAAATAATCCTATCCCTCACAGAAGGGAAAATAATGAAATAAAATCCACTTCTTAGAAAGCAAAGGAAAAACCTCATAAAACCTTACTTTTGATCTAAATTGGACTCTCAGCATGCTCCTTTAATTGATGGCTAGGATTTTTTTTATGAAAATTGTATTTCTTTTCCCTCTATTATACAATACTGGGACCACACATAAATTGTCTAAATGTTGTTTGGAGTTGATTGTTTTCACTTTTTGGCCTTTTGTGCTGGTTAAGGTAAGCAATCTTCTTAATTTGATTATAAACAGAGATAAACTTGGATAGAATTAATACATTCCTGACATATTTACTGCTGTAACACTATACCACATAGTAACATTTCTTGTGGACTGGGAATTTCCCTTCTTTCTGGAAATATTTACTGTCATACTTTTCCTAAATATAAATCTCATAAGTCATCTAGCTCAATTGAACCTATTCCTTCTTCTTCCTCACTTGTCAAGACTGGCTTAAAGCTAAACTACAATCAACTCAGTCAAAAAACTTCAGATGCTCATAGTCTTCTAAGTCAGAAGAAGAAGATTACTGTAGATTTAGTAAAGACCTCAGCGTAACCACTGCTTAATTCTTCCACATTAAGACAGTTTATAATTGTGAATTTGGGAGGACAGACTGGGGCATTTTATAGTTAGATAACAAAGGCCTTTCTGTCACACAAGAAGACTTTACATTACCTTACAGCATATTTGTATACAACAGAAAGAAAAAAATAACCCCCACCTAGTCTGTCCTTTTAAGTGCATTTAACACTTTGCCTCACCTCCATCACCACCTTCTCCCTTTACCATTTCTCCAAATATCCTATGCTCTCTTAAACGTCTATGAGTACTTCTCCTCCACCTCCCATTCTGCTAGTCCATTCCACTGGTTTGCAAATGTCTAAGAAAAAGTATTTTTGGTGTTATAGAGAGAAGCTGTTTCCTACAAAATGATGCCTCTACTCCCTTCTTCCTCCTTACTCCTCCCTGTTTAGAATGACCCCATCACAGCTCTCTGACACGATCTTATGTACCTATACCATGTCCCCTCCAACTCTTCTGGTCTCAAGTGGGATGAGTTCTAGATCCTTTAGCCTCTTGTCATATTCTTTCCCACTCATCCCATGGATCTTTCTGGCACCTTTCCTGGCTTTGTTGAAGTGTATTAACCCCCCCCCTCCTCCTGGGTATTTCATGTAGGAATGCGCCTGGCCTGCATGACTGACAAGCCAGAAGCTGGTGATGCAATATGCTAATGGGGACTGATTGACACGACATGCAGATTTGCTGGTGACATCACACATACATTGCTTCATGATTAATGTATTTCAGAGGTAAATGAAAAGGTAACAGCATAACAACATTTGATGTCATGTTTTGCTTTTAACATGGATTTTGACACATGCATTTCCAGCTTTTCTCTGAATAATCTCAAGTCCAGTTGGATCTTTACGGAGGTGTTATATTCAGACCTTTACACTGTTTTGTGAACAGTTTCTCTTAACTGTTTTTAACTGTCTTGTTTATTTCCATTTGTTTTAACAGGACAATCAGCTCCTTTTTCTTAAGAGGCCTGTGTTGGCGGCAGAATCTCCACATTTTATTTTAAATAAGGTTAAAAAAAGAAGAATAAATAAGCTTGAAATTGAAAAAAGTGTTTACATTTGTAGCCTTAAGATAGTATCCCAGTCAACAAAGAACGAACAGTTATAAGTAATTTGTTGTTTTTCTAACTTACGAGTGATGAGATGTGTAGTAGGAGAGTGGGCTGCGAATACTACATATTTTGTATGTCAAATTTTAAGTTATGATCAGTGGTAACTACAGTTAGTTTTGTGCTACATAGTTTTTCAACTGAAGCATTATTGTAAGAAGCTACCATTGAAATACTTCTGTTTCTTATGATGGATCACAGTTGAAGAGAATCAGTTTTGTTTTAATGGCATTATATATGAACTGTGATTCTGTTAACTGTCTTTCTGTTCCTTCGAATGATTGTTCTATTGTTTGGATTTTCTTGTAATGTGTTTTCTACTGTATATTCGTGCTTACTGTACATTTGGTTCAAACTTGCCATAAAGGTAAACATTTGAATGATTACTCCTGCAACTAACTGTGGCTGTATGGGCTAGACCCAGCATAGAGTATGACATTTAACAGCTAGACAAGTAAAAGGAAGTTTATGCATCTGGTAACTAAAAAATGAACTGTTTTACTAGGGTGCTGTAACTGCTTAAAATCCGTTAACTTTGTGAATTTACTCTTTGATTACTTCATTACTTAAAATTGTTGAAGTTTCACTGTCTCAATACAATAAATATTCATGTGAACCACAAATCGAAAACATATTTATTTATGAGTGTTCAGTGACATCGCCATGATCCTGGGTGTTAGGTACGGTTTGGGCAGGGCTCTGGGGAGTTAATACACTTCAATAAATCCGCTTTTCTCTGTAATCCTTCCATTAACCTGATATTGTCTTCCTTATTTGGCCTGCAGAAATGCACACAGTACTGAAGGTGTGATATGAACTAGGTTCTGTAGAGTGGAAACTAAACTTGTTTTTTTTTTTCGGATTTTTACCACCATGATTACATTCCAAAATTCTCTTCGCTGCTGCCGCTATCCTCTCATTCTGCTCCCAGTAGCTCATTCCAGGTGTGATCAACATCAACAGATCCTTTTCTAGCTCTGCTGTTATCAGCTTCATGCTCCCAAGTGATACTTCACACTAGGGTTGTTGTGGACAAGCTACAGTACTGTGTACTTCTGTGGAACTGAACCGCAGCTTTCACTTATCTAAACGATGCTACCTTGGTTTGCGATTTACTGTGGAGTTGACTGGTAAGAGAAGTTTTATTTGAATTTATAAGACAATCCAGAGCTTATTAAAACAATCCTATCTTGGTTTGTGATTTACTGATCTTTACTGTTAAAAAGAAGTGCGACTGCAAGTGATAGTGAGCAGAAGCTACTGCGTGCATTCACACGTGACGTAAAAGAATTACAGCTTATGTCTGACTTTCAGAACGTGCACGGTCGCAACAACTTTATTGCACTTACTTATAAATTTAGTTTATATTGCTTGCATAAATTTTGTCATAAAATTGATTTAAGTTCTCTTTGAATTCTGTGCTTGTTTATTTTGAGTATTCTTTTCTTTTAGAAAATGTTGTTCATTTGAAGCTGAACATGGATTCCTTAAATGAGTATGCTCTGCAAATAATGATTTG
The DNA here is from genome assembly GCF_019279795.1 of Protopterus annectens. Lineage (NCBI taxonomy): Eukaryota > Metazoa > Chordata > Ceratodontiformes > Protopteridae > Protopterus > Protopterus annectens. The sequence goes on along the minus strand of NC_056729.1, from coordinate 375,118,620 downwards.
CTAAAACACAGATACCTTGTATAGTGTAATAAATTATGTATTTATTTGACATTTGTTAACCAGGTTGGTCCAACTGGGCACGAGCCCATTTTTAGTGGAGACCCAAGGAGAAAAGCTCCAGTACATGAAAGTTATTTTACAAGAAACATAATAAAATATATGCTTGAAGCATTTAAAAAAATACACAAAGCTTGAAACATATTAAAATATACATTGAAATATCAATTGAGACATACATCTGATCCAACTTTTGACATGAGGAACACTTGATAATGCTGGTGATCTGTGTTCCTCGTCAAAAGTTGGATCATTTGCTTACCATTATTAAAGAAAATCTAGACTTACTGATGATGATTGCACTTGTTACTTATATTAATGACTGGACTGGTGAGATAAATAATGTTAGGCAAAGAGCAAATAGAACACTGTTAAGGAATAATGTATCTATTGTCTGTAAAGAACATTCAACTCCTATGAAACAAGATGATGCCACTGACAACTTTGGAATTCTGGAAGCAGGTATTTGGCAAAGCATCTGAAGATTCGGAGTGCTTAGAAGGAAACAAAGAAAGGAAGAAGTTCACAAGAAATTGGGAAGAAAAAGAAACTGATTAATGTCTGTAAAATAAAGAGAATATGTACTTAAAAGGACACTGCTTTGTTATGCAACACACTGATTACAGGGAATGATAACATTTTTTTTATCAGAAAATCTTCAGTCTACAGAAAAATGCCTCATTTTTCCAAAAGAGAACGTAGAAAAAAGAGGCAAGGGGCAGCTGAAAAAAAGAAATCAAAACTGAATGTGGATGGATTGAAAACATTACTGTAAGAAAAAAAGAAGAGAAAGACAGGTGTTGACTACATGGCTCAAACTGTGGATGTACAAAACCAACTGTATGAGAAATGTATGCTTGCAAATTTAATATGCAATGAAAACAGTGGGATTAATAAAACTAATGGTGATAAAGATCATACCTCTGTAACAATTGATAGAGCAGACATTACTGTATTAGAAGTTGAAGATTCTTCAGATCTGGTCAAAAAAGATATTCTTGCAATTCGAGATTCAGTTATTAGAGAAACTGATACTTAAAGAGCAGAGAAGATAATGAACATCAGATAGTGTTATACAAAAACGGCTGCTTTCATGCTCCAGTAATCAGAGAAATCCACAAAACTGCTAAAGTAACCAAGATGGTAAAGACGAAGTCCAAATACATAGGCTTTGATAATCTGAATGCAATTTTTAATGAAAAACAAAAGCGTTTTCACTATAGACGTAGCTATAGCTTTCTCAGAACCAATGTTTCAAACAATACCGCCAAATTTCAAATATATAGTCACGTACATTACGTAGATTAACTGGTTAAAACCCTTAAAGTACATAATGAATATGTACGTAATGCACATACTTTGTTTAAAAACAAGATAAAAAATAAACATTATCTCGTATTTAAAAAGCGAAACCACACATTAGAAAGTGTTAAGAGACGTTTTGAACCATATTTTTTATATATAATATATAACTAGCAGTTCAACAACCAAAACTCAATACAAATAAAATAATACTGTCAATCTAAAAAGTATAAACATCATATGCAAATATTAATATTAAACAGTATCTAATCAAATCTTAAAAGCTGAAAAAACTTAATCTCAACAATGTAAAAAAATATATATATTGTTGAAATACATGTAATGACCTTAGTTTTCTACATACTCATAAAAAAGTATAATAAAACTAAAACTAAAAATTTACAGCAAATGCAAATTTTATCTTCTGTAATTTCTCATTCAATTGCTGCGAGGCATTCTATATTGGCAAAACAGATAGTAGATTCCGGGGTAGAATCTACGAGCATTTGTATGGAATTAGAAAAAACAAAATAGAGAATGCCCTAGCAAAACACTGTATAAAAAATCCAGGCCATAGTTTTTATTTTGTAGCTATAGATGAGGTTGCACATTCCATAAGAGGTGGACCAGTTTCTTTATTGCTTGAAATTTGTGAGTTAGAATGGCAGTTGTTGTTAAATTCTTTTAGTTTTCCGGGCCTGAATGATCATTGTAATATCTCCTGCATTTTAAAAATGAGAAATTACAGAAGATAAAATTTGCATTTGCTGTAAATATGTTATTTGTATATATTTTGTATACATTTTTTGTTATTTGGTTAGGCACATTTTATGAGTAAAGACTAACTGATTTGTTATATGGGGGGAGGGTCCTTTTTGTGAACAATGCATTTTGATTGGTGTGTTTGTAATAGGACTCATTTTAAAATTTGACCAGTAACTTTATTCAGTTGTCTGATGAAGCAATCCTTAGTTGTATTGTGAAAGCGCTTACCATTAAACTTTACTTGTATGCTTTTACTACACTGGACTACTATATTTGTTTTTGCATTGGACATATGATTTGATTTACACTGGTACCTTCAGTTTTTGGTTTCTGTTGATTTTCGTTGGGTTTTTGTACCAGGAAAGGGCTTTTTTAATTTATTGTAAAATTAAGTTGAACATGTTTTATAGCTAGGAAGCCATTCATTTTTAGCTGTTATGCTTTAGTAACACCAATAATTCCTTAATTTACTCTGTTGCCACAATGGTACTATCGTAGCAGGAGAATTAGGGATCATGTTAAAAAGAATGTGTGGATGGAATAAGGAAAGACAAGAAATAGGAGGTGAAAGTGCACTAACAAAGCAGGTGATAGGCTAGCATCTGAATTGCACTATTTCATTTCCAAGTTATCAATCTATTAGACAGCATTATATTGTGTAGAGATGAGAATGATTACTATAGGAAGAAAGAATGTGGAGAAGTAAGCATGGGGTAGTATCGATTAGATGAACACAACCACATCCTCCCAGGCTAAAATTTACAAGTTTTGCTGTTCATATTTATTTAATATGTCCATTTACTGTCATGAGCAGTTTTAATGGTGTTTTTTAATTAGTTAAGAGTTAAATGGTATTTATTTAATTGTCACACAACTCTGTTAAAAAGAATATTGGGTCTGGTATATTGGTTAGTTAGGCAATGGTGACACATTTGGTTCAGACTTTGTGTTGGAATGATGGCAGGGAAGTTGTTGGCTGGACTCTGCAGCAAATATGCTCAATTTTAATATTACAAAAAAAAAGGGGTATGGTTGAGGTGGTTTTGTGCTCAGAGTTGAGATTGGTGGGGAGATTTGGTCCTTGTTCCTTCATGGGCTTTCCTGAAGACTCTGGCAGGTGGCATCAGAAACTACCATCTTACGTATTTACTGTAAGATGCTAACAGATTTGGGGGGGGGGGGTTGGGTCTATATCAGATCATCGAAATGGCTCATTATCGAATGCCTTAACATCGAACTGCAAAACCCGAACCCTAACAATATCAAAACCTCAAAACAGCGAATGTTTTCCCAGGGAAAAAATTTGTTGTTCCGAGAAACACATACACCACAAGCCACTAAAAAGCAGCAATCCACACACATACATTTAAAAGTTACATCTAACCCTACACTGCACATACACTACTATCTATCCACTTACCTTAACCCATACCCTAACCCTAAGGTCCGTCACTATCACACACTCACCTCACCCGCGCCCTAACCCTAACTCACTTAACCCGCCCCTAACCCCAAATTCTCTCTATCACACACTCACCTCACCCATGCCCTAACCCTAACACACGTAACCCGCCCCTAACCACAAATTCTGTAACAATCGCACACTTACTTGACCCCCACCCTAACCCTAACTCAACCAACCCACACCCTAACCCGAACGTCCGCACAATCACACACTTACCTTAACCAAACCTGTAACTTTCCACCGCATTACTGAAAACAGCAAAGCCACAACAATGGCCAACCAAATTCTTTCCCTAGGAAAGAATTCGGTTTTGTGCAGCTTCACTCTTTCCAGCATTCACGATATTTGGTTTGATATTAGATCATTCGAAATTCTGCCGTTTAGATGATCTAATATAGACTCAAGGGGTTGATGTGCTTTCCTGTCTCCCGGCATAGCGGCATCATTACCTTTTCACTTCACAGATGCAAGATGGGGAGGGGGGAATTTAGCAGATATTATCGGCTTGAGTCTGACAATGCATGACTATGTACGGAGGGTTGAGGTCGGAAGACAGCTATTGGTTTTGAGTTTTGGACTTCTTCCTCTTCACTGAATTGGTTAATTTAGTAACTTGATGAGTAGTCAGAGCAGTATTTAAGGGTTGTTGTATGCTGGAACTTTGTCCCTCTGTTTATGGTTTGGCTAGAATTAAGGCTCTAAGAGGTTGAGGCATACTTTAAGAGGTTGAGAAGTATTGGTTGAGAGCATCTGCGCTGAAGGTCGTTGGGTGACAGGTGGAAAGTGCTAACATCATTCCTTTGCTAGGCAGGCATTTTCCAATAGCCTCAGGCTTCTCACACACATATTTTCACAGGAGGAAGAGGTATGCACAGATTGGGTATTTGCCTCATAGTTTGGTTTATTTTCACAAATGCTGGTTATTGGCTAATTTCTATGAGGACAGACAATTAATTTCCACCCTTCAGGAAATTCATGCTACTGCGACACCAGACCAGTTATATATGTTGTAAGACCAGTATAGCTTTATAAGATCAATAAAAAAAACCCTCCCTAGTGGGGGATCATTGCTCCACTTCTGTGGGTGGCTTGGTCCAGATGATTTGCCTTAAGAGGTTTAGCGGTATTGGTCACATACACTTACCACTGCCTGCAGTAACTGGAGTTACTGCAGGCAGTGGTAAGTGGGCATAGGGATATTGTTTGCTGCATAGACATAAGGTAAAGGGCTGATTACCAGCTTTAGTTGGGGGGGGTCACAGAGCTTGTAAGAAAAAAGGGACTGAATTGGTGAACTTTGGGACAGATGGGGTGCTCCTTCAAGAGGTGTTTTACCGGTTTTAAGCATCATAATTTTATTGCTGGGTACATGTTCTTGTTAGAGATGCTTGTAGAGTAATGCAGCATATGTGACTCTGCCAAGGTTCTACTTCCTAACAGAAGAATAGGTACTTTTGTTTAATATGTTATATGTGCAAATGATTGCACAAGGTTGTTTGTGTAGTACTTGCTTACAGAAATCCTCCTAAGACTGTTTTGCATAATAAGTTAATTTGACCCATACAGTATGGTTTGGGATTTTTGGATGGAAGTCACAAGGTAATCCAGGCATTTCCATGCCTGCAGTTACTGCTGTTTGGGTCATAAAACTGTTTGCTGCAGTACATTCCATCACTGGTTGTGAAAGGTTTTGCTGTGGGATAAGGTGGTTCTTGGTTCTTGAGAAGAGGGGATGTGGGGCAGGGTAGAGGCTGTACAATTGAATAAGGTAGACCCTTGGCAGCACCTACAGTTAAGACGTTTTGGTTCTCTGTGCACAGGGCTTACAAATGTCTTTTCTTTTGCAGATGGAAGAAGTGCACAGGAAGTACATTTGAAGCATGATGGATGCTGCTGCAGTGGATTTTCGGCCATTGGAGTGGTGCTTAATGAGGTTCCAGGTAATCCTACTTTGGTAAGTACTCATTTAGGCAAGTCAGAATTGGTAAGCAGATGTATGCCTTGGAATAATAGGAAGTTGTATCTTACATGTACATCTGTTAAGGGTAGGTAGGGTTTGAGGGGCATTGCAGCTATGCAAGTGTTTGGAATATATTGGAACTAGGTGTTTCAGTGTCTACGTTGAAGTTATAAGAATTAAGCAGGGCATGGATTTGCAACTCCTAACAGATGTTTAAGGTTTGTTTCATTTTTGGATGTGCATTTGACAAATTGAAAGGAAAGCTTTAAAGGGGTAAGCCAAGGGTCAGCAGTGGATGAAAGGTGGTGAATTTTTGGTAGATATATTGCATTGGTCATAGAGATTTGCATTGGTTTGCAAATGTGACAGGATGGTTGGGCCATACTGCCAAAAAAACTTTTGTGTGGGGATTCATCTGGGGATATCGAGCTGAAGGGGTAATAGTTTCTCTGGCATTTGTTAGGGCTGTAGTTAGTCATGCTGGAAATGTTTTGAGGGTCAGCAAAGGGAAGGATGGCCATTAGGTGCTACACTTGTATTGGAGGGAAGGAAGGATGATTGAGGGGTATTGAATAGTTTTCTTTTTTTTTTTGTATGTGTTAAGCTGTTGTAGGAGGTTCATTTAGGTTTGTTGGGATTTACGGTTCTTTTACAGTTGTAAATATGAAACTTGTAGGGCTTATGATGGTTGGGCTGCTAAATGCCATGATAGCCATTTAAAACATTTTATGTTTACAATGCATAGTTTTTGGGATGCCAGGATTGTCATTGCTTTGACTGTAAAGAAATTTAATTTGGTTATTGTATTCATTGGGTGGTAAAATGGGGTTGCAATGGGGCATGATGGTATTTAATTGCCGCTACATGGTTTTCAGTGACAGTGGGTTTAACGTTTGCTTGTCCAGTTGGCTGGTAATGCTCTGGGAATCATTGTGAGGATTCCATTGGTCATAGGCAAGAGTTATTTAGTTCATGAGCAGTGGTTATGCTAGGTTATGAGGTTATGGTTTGCTACCTTAGCATATGGGAGGGATCAGTGGTTTGATTTCAGCTGTTTAACTAACTGGCTATTTTTCGTTATTTATGTGACAAGGTTTTAAGAGTTGATGACTTAGATCCAGATTGGTTAGGGAGGATGGGGTACTCTGAATGATGTTTGGCCTAATGCTTTAATGGTGATTAGGTTGCTGGAAGTTTGGTTGAGAGAGGGGGAACAGCCCTGGTCAGGCTGGTGGGTGGAGAAGAGGGGCAGGCTTGCCCTCTTCTGTTCCCCCTCTGGTGTTAGATGTTCATTTCATTAAGTTCGGAAAGGAAAGTGAGTGGTTGTGCTGTTTGATAAGTAAATAAGCAAACAATAAATGGCAACTGAAGTGAATGGTGGTACGCTGCTTCATAAGTAAGCGAGTGGAGGTATGGATGCTGCTTACTGATCAGGATGAGCAGGGTCATGCTGTCCTATGTCAATGTTACATGGATATCTTCACCTATATCATGTTTGGTTGAAATTAATAAATATTGGTTAACAATCGAGTTTATGGAAGTTTAATAAAGGTAATCAAATGTCATTCAGTGTGATATGTTTATTGAAGGGGACCGGGACAAATGAGGTTTGGAACAGACCAATTTGTCCAGGGACATCTTCAAGTGGGTTTATTTTAATAGAGTAGCAGGAGTTAGGAGGATAAGGAGAGGAGAGGGTTAAATAGGAATGAGGGATGATTGGGAAGAAATGAGGTAAGGGTAGGGAGGGGCTTAAAGGGTTTTATGCAAGTGTAATTGCGGTAGAAGTCACATGTTTGGCATGAACTTGCTACCCACCCTCCCTCCCCTTTTTATTAGTGGGGACTGTGGTTATTTTCAGTTTGGGTAGGGCAGAGAAGAGGGCCAGGCTTTCCCTCTTCTGTTCCCCCTCTGGTGTTGGATGTTCAATTCAATAAGTTGGGATAGGAAAGTGAGCTGTTGCACTGCTTAATAAGTAAATAAGCAAGCGGAGGTAAGCTGCTTATTTGGTTGGAGGTAATTCAGTACATGGTAACTGAAGTGAGTGGTGGTACACTGATTCATAAGTAAGCAAGTGGAGGTATGGACGCTGCTTTCTGATCAGGATGAGTGGGGTCACGCTGTCCTATGTTAATGTTACACTGATGCTATCTTCACCTGTATCATCTTTTGGTTGAAACTAATAAATATTGGTTAACAATCAGTTTTTGGAAGTTTACTAAAGGTCGTCAAATGTCATTCGGTGTAATGTGTTTATTGAAGGGGATTGGGACAAATACCTACATGGAAAAAAATGTCCTGTTTTAAAAAAATGAAAATGTGTAGAGAATCCAAGCCTAGTTTTTAGCACACACGTGTTCAGACAGGATGGCATGTATTTGTCAAGATTAGGGAAGAGAATTTTTGTAGCAGAATATTTGACAAACACTAGGCATGATTTTTACCAGGTTAAAAATTTAATAGTTCACATATAACAGCATTTGATGCATCTCTGATAGTTGTTAATGCTAGGAGCATTGATAATAATGTTTTGTATTAGAAAATTTGCTACATTCCCACAAGATTGATTTTGTTATTGTTTGTGAAACATGGTTAAAGAACAATGACTGGCAACCAGTTCTGTCAGGATATAAATGTTTTGACTGTAATAGACATTCTAACAAAAAAAAAATCAGGTGGAGGTGCTATGATAAGGATTAAAGATAGTCATGAGACCTGTGAATATTACATGTTCAGTGATAACACCAATACTATAGACTGTGTAACTGTGATGATAAAGACAACCCTGGAGCATATAACAATTGTTGGAGTGTACAGACCACCAAAGTCAAGTGCAGATGACCTAGAGGAATTCATACATTTCTTGCATGAAACACAGGAGGGAAGAATAATATTAGCTGGGGACTTAAATTTACCAGAAACAGACTGGAATAATATTGATTCAACAACATTAGTAAAGAAATGATTCACAACGTATATTCAAGAACAACTGCTTTAGATTATAAAAAAAATTGTTTGTGTTCTTAAAGAAATTACAGTTACTTCAACTCAAGTTTTACCACCATTGATATGCAGTGATCATGAGGTTTTACAGGTTAATTTGTAGCTAGAAAGTTCTGCCAAACTGAAATCTAAACCAATGCATAGAAGGTTAATAACAGAGTATATGAAAGCAAAATAGTCACTATGTAAAACTAACTGGAGTGAGGTGTTCAGTGGAAAAACTGCAGAAGGAATGTGGAAAGTTTTGAAAACGGGATTGAGTGTAAAAAAAAAAAAAAAAAAAAAGTTAAACATCAGGATCTAGGCATACAATGTCAGTGGGATACATTTCCATAAGAACAAGATACCTGATTAAGGTGACAGACAAAAATATATAAGAAATGAAAGAGAGGTTGAACTACAACTTTGAAAACTGAAAAAAAAAAAACAAACTGGACAAACAAATTAAGCATAGTGTGAGACAAGATCAAGAAAATTTTGAAGAACATTTTTATAAAGATAATGAGCATAATAGGAATCCTTTTTATAGATACATAAGATGCGAAAGGAGTAAAGACATACAAACTGATAAACTGTGTGCAGATTCTAAAATTTAATCTCAGGCACGACAGATTATAGATACATTTACAAAACCTTATGCAAAACAGTTTAGCTCCACAAAGGGGGTGATAAGTTGTCCTAGTGACATCCAGGTAACCTCAGATGCTGGAATCAAATTAGATTATATTGAAAAAGAACCATGCAAACTGGATCCAAACAAAGCGCAGGGAGGAGACGGAATAAGTAATAATGACCTAAGAACACTTCTGCAAGAACTTCCAGAGCCATTATATATATTATTTACTAGTCCATATAAATATAGGGAGATTCCCCAAGATTGGAGACATGCGCTTATTAAACCTGTCTTTAAGGGAAGTGGGAGTAGGACAAACCCAGAGTCATATAGACTCTTACATCTACTTTCATGTTCTGGAAACATAATGGAGAAGGTAATATTGGATAAGTAATTGTCAGAACTGGATAGGTTGGGGCTTGAAACCATATATCAGCATGCATATGCTGAAAATAGTCCTAGTACCACCTGTAACATGATGTTCTATGACAATATAATAACAGTTATGAAAGAAAAATTGTGATGTCATGTAAGATTTAATGTCAGCATTTGACAGGGTCATACACAAAACACTGATCAAGAAATTAGAACAACTAGGTATTGATGTACTCTTGATAAGCTAGATAGATGCATGGCTTATAAATAGGAAATGGCAAGTATCATGCAGTAATCAGACTGGTGAAATTCTTGGTTACAGTCAGGGTATCCCACAGGGCTCTGCCTTAGGCCCTTACTTGTTTAGATTGTATCTTTCAGACCTAGCTTTTTCATCTGAGGTGTTTTACTGTCTATACGCAGATGAACTGAAATTGGGTAAACTGATTACATTTGGTACAGATAAGGCATGTCTGCAAATTGACCATTTGGGTACAGGAGAATAATATGCTGATAAATACATCAAAGACTAAGCATATGAGATTTGGAAGACCTAAACTGAAAGGTGAATATTTAATACAGCACACAGTGATTGAAAATGAAGACTCATTTAAGGATCTGGGTACATGGGTGCATCCAGCTATGATTTTTTCCAGTCATATCAACCAATTGGTTAATGACAGTTACAGAACTATAGGTTGTATAAAAAGATTTTTATAAAGTCTAGGAAATCAAAAATGATGAAGTCATTGTTTGTTAGTTACATTAGACCCAAAGTTGAGTATGGAATAACAATATGGAAACTTTATAAGAAAACAAGCATGAGTAAACTGGAAAGGGTACAGTGGAAATACACCAAGGTTATCCATGGATGTGAAAATGTAAGTTATTAAGAAAGACTAAAATATCTGAACTTATACAGTGGCTCTTATAGCTATCTAAGAGGAGATCATAATCAGGTATATAGGGCATTTAGAGACAACTACGTCTGGGAATGTTTGGGTTTATCAAAACGTACTAGAGAATCATCAGACAACCTATGTAGAAGACTCTATAGGAATCAGAAGTGTACTAATTGGTTCTCTGAGAGGGCAGACAATGCATGGAACAGACTACCAAATTACATTAAAGTAAATACTAGTTTAGATATTTTTAAGAACAGCCTGGACACTTATTATGGGAACAAATGTTTTGGTATATTGGCAGGCTAGAATGACATTAATGCCCATGCTTGAAATATTGATGTATGTATGTATGTATGTATGTTTATCTGTGTGTGTGTGTGTGTGTGTGTGTGTGTGTGTGTGTGTGTGTGTGTGTGTGCATGTGTATGTGTGTATGCATGTATATATGTATGTCATACCTTTCAAACTCTTAGAGCAAGAAATCTGGACAAAGTTAAAAATAAAAGTGGGACAAAGGCCCAAAAATAGGGACAATTTTTAAATATTGCTCTCCCAAAAATAAGAAAGTTGATAGAATAACAGGCTTTGCATCAGAATGAATTTTCTGAAAGGTATAAAGTGTGAAACTCAACTGTCTGTCATTATTTTCTAACTTTAGTCTTTAATGATTTGCCATTAATTTGCAAGAAAAACACAATTTTATGAAAAACAGACCGAAAATATGAAGCAAAAATCTAGACATTCTGCAACATTCTGTACAGTTAAGAGGTATGAGTATGTGCATGTATGGATGTATGCATGCATGTATGTATGTGTGTATATTTACTCAGTTGTCCAGCTCCTTTGCTGTCCTAGAATCCTCTCCCATAGTCCACTGCTCTATGAGTTTGAGAGGTGCTGCATGTTCAGCAAAGAAGATGATCCTGTTCTCTGTTCCTTCAAATATGTCTGTGATAAAATTATTGAGAGAAGTGGACACAGGACAGACCCTTGCAATACTCTACTAATCACCTTCGTATTTCATGACTTTGTATCTCTTACCACAACTCCCTGTATCTCACAATTCAGTTGTGCAGCTACCTAGTGCCCTTCACTAGTGTGGAAATGCAACCAAAATAACATTAAAAGTTAATCGGTATCAGTGCAACAGTGGTAAGGTAAGAGCCAGCATGCAGAGAGATAGAAGTCATGATACTATGTAGCATCAAAGAACACAATCATAAGCAGATATTATACAAGAATTCAGTCAGCAAAATCAGTAAGAAAAGTGTCTGTACACTGTTATAACAGTATGTAGTATCATGTTTCTATGGAGACAATAATAGACAAAGAAAAACGTGACTCTGTATTTACATTATGTACTACTGTTGGACATGGGCTGAGAGGGAGAGTAAGCAGGAGCCCAATGAGGGGGAGAATGGAGAATTGAAAGGAAGGAGACAAAAAAAGTGCATGAGATGGACTCATGTTCAGTACTACAGGGGTTGGGTCTCTTACTCATATTCAGTACTATTGGGGCTGGGTCTCTTACTCATGTTCAGTACTACAGGGGCTGGGTCTCTTACTTATGTTCAGTAAGGGTCTGTATTAGATGATCGAAGTTTTACTACTTTGAATCAGTAAACATCGATCACTACTGATCAAAGTAGTAAAACATTGAATCATCCTTAACTTTTTTTGTAAACACAAAAAATAAAACTAAAGGGTGTAGCCAGGGGGGACAACCCCGCATGCACCTCCCACTACTTAAATATACCAAATCCGAGACCGCACTACATTGAAGTAAACAGAAATCTTTCCTTACAGAGATTTAGGTTTACACGTTCGATATTCTAAGCGTTCGCTATTGTCGTGTCGGCAATATCAGATTCAGAATTGTCGGCTTTCGACAATGTAATATGGACCCGTTCAGTATTACAGGGGCTGGGTCTCTTACTTGTGTTTAGTACTAGAGGGGTTGGGTCTCTTACTCATATTCAGAACTACAGGGGCTGGGTCTCTTACTCATGTTCAGTACTACAAGGGCTGGGTTTCTTACTCATGTTAAGTACTACAGGGGCTGGGTCTCTTACTCATGTTCAGTACTACAGGGGCTGGGTCTCTTACTCCTATTCAGCACTACAGGGGCTGGGTCTCTTATTCATGTTCAGTACTAAAGGGGCTGGGCCTCTTACTCATGTCCAGTACTACAGGAGCTGGGTCTCTTACTCATGTTCAGCACTACAGGGACTGGGTCTCTTGCGCATGCTCAGTACTACAGGGGTTGGGTCTCTTACTTGTTTGAGTACTACAGGGGTTGGGTCTTTTACTTGTGTTCAGTACTACAGGGGCTGAGTCTCTTACTCATGTTCAGTACTACAGGGGTTGGGTCTCATACTCATATTCAATACTACGGGGACTGGGTCTCTTACTTATGTTCAGTATTAAAGGGGCTGGGTCACTTACTTGTGTTCAGTACTACAGGGGTTGGGTCTCTTAATGATATTCAGTACTACGGGGGCTGGGTCTCTTACTCATGTTAAGTACTACAAGGGCTGGGTCTCTTACTCATGTTAAGTACGACAGGGGCTGGGTCTCTTACTCATGTTCAGTACTACAGGGGTTGAGTCTCTTACTCATGTTCAGTACTACAGAGTCTGAGTCACTTACTCCTGTTCAGTACTACAGGTGCTGGGTCTCTTACTCATATTCAGTACTATAGGGGCTGGGTCTCTTACTCATGTTCAGTATTACAGGGGCTCGGTCTCTTACTCATGTTCAGTACTACCGGGGTTGGGTCTCTTACTCATGTTCCTTACTACAGGGGCTGGGTCTCTTACTCATGTTCAGTACTACAGGGGCTGAGTCTCTTACTTGTGTTCAGTATTACAGGGGCTGAATCTCTTACTCATATTCAGTACTACGAGGCTGGGCCTTTTACTCATATTCAGTACTATGGGGACTGGGACTGTTACTTTTGTTCAGTACTACAGGGGTTGGGTCAATTACTTGTGTTTAGTACTACAGGGGTTGGGTCACTTACTCATATTCAGTACTATGGGGGCTGGGTCTCTTACTCATGTTAAGTACTACAAGGGCTGGGTCTCTTACTCATGTTAAGTACTACAGGGGCTGGGTCTCTTACTCATGTTCAGTACTACAAGGGATGGGTCTCTTACTCGTATTCAGTACTACAGGGGCAGGGTCTCTTACTCATATTCATTACTACAGGGGCTGGGTCTCTTACTCATGTTCAGTACTACAGGGGTTGGGTCTCTTACTCATGTTCAGTATACAGAGGCTGGGTCTCTTACTCCTGTTCAGTACTACAGGTGCTGGGTTTCTTACTTATGTTCAGTACTACAGGGGTTGAGTCTCTTACTCATATTCAGTACTATAGGGGCTGGGTCTCTTATTCATGTTCAGTACTACAGGGGCTGGGTCTCTTACTCATGTTCAGTACTACAGGGGCTGGATCTCTTATTCATGTTCATTACTACAGGGGCTGGGTCTCTTACTCATATTCAGTACTACAGGGGCTGGGTCTCTTAAATGTGTTCAGTACTATAGGGGGTGGGTCTCTTACTGATATTTAGTACTACAGGGGCTGGGTCTCTTACTCGTGTTCAGTATACAAGGGCTGGGTCTCTTACTCGTGTTCAGCACTACAGGGGCTGGGTCTCTTACTTATGTTCAGTACTACAGGGGTTGGGTCTCTTACTCATGTTCAGTACTGCAGGAGCTGGCTTTCTTTCTCATGTTCAGTACTACAGGGGCTGGGTTTCTTACTCATGTTCAGTACTATAGGGGCTGGGTCTCTTACTCATGTGCAGTACTACAGAGGTTGGGTCTCTTACTACTTTTCAGTACTACAGCTGCTGGGTCTCTAACTCATATTCAGTACTAAAGGGGCTGGGTCTCTTTCTCATGTTCAGTACTATAGGGGCTGGGTCTCTTACTCGTGTTCAGTACTATAGGGGCTGGGTGTCTTACTCATGTTCAGTACTACAGGGGCAGGGTCTCTTACTCGTGTTCAGCACTACAGGGGCTGGGTCTCTTACTCATGTTCAGTGCTACAGGGGCTGTGTCTCTTACTCATGTTCAGTACTACAGAGGCTGGGACTCATACTCATGTTCAGTACTACAGTGGCTGAGTTTGTTACTCATATTCAGTACTACGGGGGCCAGGTCTCTTAGTCTTGTTCAGTACTACAGGGGCTGGGTCTCTTACTTGTGTTCAGTACTACAGGTCCTAGGTATCTTACTCGTGATCAATACTACAGAGGCTGGGTCTTTTACTCATGTTCACTACTACAGGGGCTGGGTCTCTTATTCATGTTCAGTTCTACACTGGCTGGCTCTCTTACTCCTGCTCAGAACTACAAGCGCTGGGTCTCTTACTCATGTGCAGTACTACAAGGGTGGGGTCTCTTACTCATATTCAGCACTACAGGTCAGGGTCTCTTACTCATGTTCATTACTACAGGGGCTGGGTCTCTTACTTATGTTCAGTATTACAGGGGCTGGGTCTCTTACTTGGGTTCAGTACTACATGGGTTGGGTCTCTTACTCATATTCAGGACTATGGGGGCAGGGTCTCTTACTCATGTTCAGTACTACAGGTGCTGGGTCTCTTACTCATGTTCAGTACTACATGGGCTGCGTTTATTACTCATGTTCAGTACTACAGGGGCTGGGACTCTTACTCATGTTCAGTACTATGGGGGCTGGGTCTCTTACTCATATTCAGTACTACAGGGGCTGGTCCCTTACTCATGTTCAGTACTACAGGGGCTGGTCCCTTACTCATGTTCAGTACTACAGGGGTTTGGTCTCTTACTCATTTTCAGTACTACTAGGGCTGGGTCTCTTATTCATATTCAGTACTATGGGGGCTGGGTCTCTTACTTATGTTCAGTACTACAGGAGCTGGGTCACTTACTTGTGTTCAGTGCTACAGGGGTTGGGTCTCTTACTCATATTCAGTACTATGGAGGCTGGGTCTCTCACTCATGTTCAGTACCACAGGGGCTGGGTCTCTTACTCATGTTCAGTGCTACAGGGGCTGGGTCTCTTACTCATGTTCAGTACTACAGGGACTGTGTCTCTTACTCATATTCAGTACTAAAGGGTCTGGGTCTCTTACTCATGTTCAGTACTACAGGGGTTGGGTCTTTTACTCATATTCAGAACTATGGGGCTGGGTCTATTACTCATGTTCAGTACTACAGGGGCTGGGTCTCTTACACATGTTCATTACTACAGGGGCTGGGTCTCTTACTCATATTCAGTACTGCAGGGGCTGGTTCTCTTACTTATGTTCAGTACTACAGGGGGCAGGGTCTCTTAATTGTGTTCAGTACTACAGGGTTTGGATCTCTTACTCATACTCAGTACTACAGGGGCTGGGTCTCTTACTCATGTTCAGTACTACAAGGGCTGGGTCTCTTACTCGTGTGCAGTACTACAGAGGTTGGGTCTCTGACTTAAGTTCATTACTACAGAGGCCGGGTCTCTTCCTCCTGTTCAGAACTACAGGCGCTGGGTCTCTTACTCATGTTCAGTACTACCGGTATTGGGTCTCTTACTCATATTCAGTACTATAGGGGCTGGGTCTCTTACTCATGTTCAGTACTACAGGGGCTGGGTCTCTTACTCATGTACAGTACTACAGGGGCTGTGTCTCTTACTTGTGTTTAGTACTACAGGGGCTGGGTCTCTTATTCATGTTCAGTACTACAGAGGCTGGGTATCTTACTCATGTTCAGTACTACAGAGGTTGGGTCTCTTACTCTTATTCGGTATTATGGGGGCATGGTCTCTTACTCATGTTCACTACTGTAGGTGCTGGGTCTCTTACCCATGTTCATTTCTATAGGAGCTGGGTCTCTTACTCATATTCAGAACTACGGGGGCTGGGTCTCTTACTTATTTTCAGTGCTACAGGGGCTGGGTCTCTTACACATGTTCAGTACTACAGGGGCTGGGTCTCTTACTCATGTCCAGTACTACAGCCACTTGATCTCTTACTCCTGTTCAGAACTAAAGGTGCTGGGTCTTTTACTCATGTTCAGTAGTACAGGGGCTGGGTTTCCTACTCGTGTTCAGTACTATAGGGGCTGGGTCTCTTACTCATGTTCAGTACTACAAGGGCTGGGCCTCTTACTCATGTTCAGTACTACAAAGGTTGGGTCTTTTACTCATATTCAGTACTATGGGGGCAGGATCTCTTGCTCATGTTCATTACTACAGGAGCTGTGTCTTTTACTTCTGTTCAGTACTTTTGGGGCTGGGTCTCTTACTTGTGTCCAGTACTACAGGGATTGGGTCTCTTATCATATTCAGTACTATGGGGGCAGGGTCTCTTACTCATGTTCAGTACTACAGGTACTGGGTCTCTTACTCATGTTCACTACTACAGGGGCTGGTCCCTTACTCCTGTTCAGTACTACAGGGGCTGCTATCTTACTCATGTTCAGTACTACAGGGGTTGGGGCTCTATTCATGTTCAGTACTACAGGGGCTGGGTCTCTTACTTATATTCAATACTACAGAGGCTGGTTGTCTTACTCATGTTCAGTACTACAGAGGATGGGACTCTTACTCATGTTCAAGTACTACAGGGGCTGGGTCTCTTACTCGTGTTCAGTTCTACAGGGGCTTGGTCTCTTACTCGTGTTCAGTACTAAAGGGGCTGGGTCTCCTACTCATGTTCAGTACTACAGGGGCTGGGTCTCTTACTCGTGTTCAGTACTACAGGGGCTAGGTCTCTTACTCGTGTTCAGTACTACAGGGGCTGGGTCTCTTACTTATGTTCAGTACTATATGGGGCTGGGTCTGTTACTTGTGTTCAATATTACAGGGGCTGAGTCTCTAACTTGTGTCCAGTACTACAGGGGCTGGGTCTCTTACTCATGTTCAGTACTACAGAGGTTAGGTCTTTTACTCATATTCAGTATTACGGGGGCAGGCTCTTACTCATATTCATTACTACAGGGGTGGGTCTCTTACTTATGTTCAGTACTTTAGGGGCTGTGTCTCTTACTTGTGTTCAGTACTACAGTTGTTGGGTCTCTTACTCATATTCACTGCTATGGGGGCAGGGTCTCTTGCTCCTGTTCAGTACTACAGCTGCTGGGTCTCTTACTCATGTTCAGTACTAAAGGGGCTGGTCCCTTACTCATATTCAGTACTACAGGGGCTGGGTCTCTTACTCATGTTCAGTACTACAGGGGCTGGGTCTCTTACTCATGTTCCATACTACAGGGGTTGGGTCTCTTACTCCTGTTCAGTACTACAGGGGCTGGGTCTCTTACTCCTCTTCAGTACTACAGGGGCTGGTATCTTATTCATTTTCAGTACTACAGGGGCTGGGTCTCTATTCATGTTCAGTACTACAGGGGCTGGGTGTCTTACTTATATTCAGTACCTCAGGGGCTGGTTCTCTTACCCGTGTTCAGTACTACAAGGGCTGGGTCTCTTACTTGTGTACAGTACTACAGGTGCTGGATCTCTTACTCGTGTTCAGTACTACAGGTGCTGGGTCTCTTAATCATGTTTATTACTGCATGGGCTTGGTCTTTTACTCATGTTCAGTACAACAGGGGCTGGGACTCTTACTTATGTTCAGTACTACAGGGGCTGGGTCTCTTACCTGTGTTCAGGAATACATGGGCTGGGTCTCCTACTCGTGTTCAGTACTACAGGGGCTGGGTCTGTTACTCATGTTAGGTACTACAGGGGGTTGTGTCTCTTACTCATATTCAGTACTACGGGAGCTTGGTCTCTTACTCATGTTTAGTACTACAGGGGATTGGGTCTTTTACTCCTGTTCAGTACTACAGGGTCTGCGTCTCTTTTTCATGTTCAGTACTACAGGAGCTGGGTCTCTTACTCATGTTCAGTTCTACAGGGACTGGGCCTCTTACTCATACTCAGTACTACATGTGCTGGGTACATGTTTACTGGTCAGCCAGAGAGTAGCCATCTGATTAAGTACCATGTGGAATTAGGGGATTGTTGGTCCATCAAACAGGACCCTTATCGTGTATTTGAGCAAGTTAAATTGTTAATACCTACATTATTACAAACCACCAAGAATAAAATTCTACACTTCATCAACCTATTTAACAATAGAGGGTTCCTTATTAGAAGACCGAAAATGCATTCTTTCAAATGTGTCTTGGTCGAACTCAAAAGCCTGAAATGGCAAAATATCGAAGTGGCTTTTAAGTGAATTCTTTCCCTGGGAAAGAATTCACTTGGCTGCTTCATTACTTTCCCGTTTTTGGCACTGTAGTGTGGTCTCAGAGTTAGTATATTTAAATATGAATGTGTGGGGGGCACAGCCCCCCACTTAATATAATGTTTAAAGTGTTTAATATTTTTTTTTTTGTTGGAACAGCCATTTTTTTCCCTAGGAAAAAAAATCGTTGTTCTGACAGTTCGAAATTGTATGCTTTCGCTTACATAGAGTCAATTAATCACTGTTCACTTTTTTTAGCGTTCGGTGATCTAATATAGACCCCAATAGAGAGCACCATTACATTACAATAAAGAATGTAGATGGCTTCATGTTTAAGTAAGAAGAGGGCTAGTGGTTTAAATCCTTACTTGCAATACTGGATACAGTCCACCTTAAAAGACCAAACTCTTTAATATGGATTGTAATTATACTTTTAGAAATACAGACAGTACTCAGTTAGCAAGATCGCTTTACAAATTGTCTAGTACTGAAAAAGCTGTCTCAAGTGGAACAAGCACCCAGAAAAAATAAGATTTACTAGATACAAACTGCAACTAAAATGAATAAAACTGCATGCTTTTAATTGTTTCAGAGATGTGGGCGCGAAACCCCCTATAAGTTGAGAAACAATTACATATTCTAAGTTCTGGTTTAATGATAATCAAAGATACAATGATAAGCTTTTACATTCATTGAAATGCTTATTTGAAATTCAGTTGACAGTTACTTTGTTCTGTCAGCAATGAACCATACCTACCTAAAAATTCAAAATGGTTTATACCTAAATGATAATTGATTCAGTACTGTACTATATAACTATATTTCTGCCAATGCCAATTTCTCTGTAAATAGTTTTACATTCTGTAGTATGTTTAGATGTATTGTCCAGCCTCTCTAGCCAATGTCATGCTTGAAAAGTGTCCTTGAACCAGTTCACCTACCTGGTTAATAAACATTAAAGTGAATTGTTTCTATTCTTACCTTCAAGGTTGTTTTATGCAATTCCTCTTTCTATGGTTTTTCAATAATTGTTTCGTCATTTACAATAATTTTTATCTTATTTCCTGTTATTTTTAATTGTGTGATGCTCCGCCTTCTTGCTATTCTCTGTGGAATGCCCTATGACCTTTGATATCATGTTAGGCATTCCACTAAAGCTGTCAGTTCAATACTATAATTCCAATACAGACTGCACTTCTGTGAACTGGTGGAAAGCTGATGGATTTGCTGTGAGTAGAGATGGAATCTATTCCAAACTGATAAGTACACTTTTTGCAACTTAATTTGCACTGTGATGTATTTATACGTTTGCTTATTATTTATAGTGGTGCTGTATTGTTTCTGTCCCTTGTTGTCTCCACTATGTTTTTTTTCAGGGTAGCTCAGAAGCTAGTATCAAGTAGGGGGTTGTTGAGCCAGCCCACATCCTAGCTGTTAGTCATTGCCTGAGGTTTATTTTCATTGCTGTAATTCCAATACAGACTGCATTTCTGTGAACTGGTGGAAATCTAATAGATTTGTTGTGAGCAGAGTTGGAATCTATTCCAAACTGGTAAGTATACTTTTTGCAACTTAATTTGCACTGTGATGTATTTATACATTTGCTTATTATTTATAGTGGTGCTGTATTGTTTCTGTCCCTTGTTGTCTCCACTGTGTTTTTTCTCATTGTAGCTCAGAAGCTAGTATCAAGTAGGGGGTTGTAGAACCAGCCCACATCCTAGCTGTTAGTCATTGTCTGACATGTATTTTCATTGCTGTAATTCCAATAGAGACTGCATTTCTGTGAACTGGTGGAAAGCTGATAGATTTGCTGTGAGCAGAGTTGGAATCTATTCCAAACTGATAAGTACACTTTTTGCAACTTAATTTGCACTGTGCTGTATTTTTACATTTGCTTATTATTTATAGTGGTGCTGTCTTGCTTCTGTCCTTTGTTGTCTCCACTGTGTTTTTTTCTCAGGGTAGCTCAGAAGCTAGTATTAAGTAGGGGGTTGTTTAGCCAGCCCACATCCTAGCTGTTAGTCATTGCCTGAGGTGTATTTTCATTGCTGTAATTCCAATACAGACTGCATTTCTGTGAACTGGTGGAAAGCTAATAGATTTGCTGTGAGCAGAGTTGGAATCTATTCCAAACTGATAAGTACACTTTTTGCAACTTAATTTGCACTGTGCTGTATTTATACATTTGCTTATTATTTATAGTGGTGCTGTATTGTTTCTGTCCCATGTTGTCTCCATTGTGTTTTTTTCTCAGGGCAGCTCAGAAGCTAGTATCAAGTAGGGGGTTGTTGAGCCAGCCCACATCCTAGCTGTTAGTCATTGCCTGAGGTGTATTTTCATTGCTGTAATTCAAATACAGACTGCATTAATCTGTGAACTGGTGGAAAGCTGATAGATTTGCTTTGAACAGAGTTGGAATCTATTCCAAACTGATAAGTACACTTTTTGCAACTTAATTTGCACTGTGCTGTATTTATACATTTGCTTATTATTTATAGTGGTGCTGTATTGTTTATGTCCCTTGTTGTCTCCACTGTGTTTTCCACCCACCCTCCTTGTTTTTGTTGTAATCTTGCTGGCTTTGAAAATGCCTGCCCCTCTTGTAAATTTATATTTGGATACAAACAGAGCATTTGGGGAGGACAACACCTGTAGCCTCTTAATCCTGCTCTGTTCCCTCCCTCAAAAAAAAAAAAAAAAAAAATATATATATATATATATATATATATATATATATATATATATATATATATGTATATACTTTATTCAGCTGTTCTTACTGTAACTGTCTTAGCTGCTGTTCTGCGTGCTATCTGTTCAGTTGTTCTTACTCTGCACTTATTACTGCTTGTTAGTAGCCTTCTAATTTAATGCCTTCTGCACTTGTTTTTTAGTCACTTGTTAATTTACTTGCATTTAATTAAACTGTATTTGCCGTAATACTGCTACACATTTGTGCTAGCCTGCACTGCATTTGAATTGTATATAGTGCTGTTTTAGCTGTTTTTCTGTATTAAAAAAAATTCTAAGCTTGTTTCCTGCCTTTCCTGTAACTAGTCAAGTCCACCAGGACATTTTGTAAGGTCCTGGGGCCCCCAAGCCTTTCTGTGTTGGAGGGAAGCCTTCTAGCTTATCAGTGGGAGTGGTAAGCATTAGGTAGCCTATCTATCACAAGAGGAGTGGTTCCTGGCAAAGAAATTGTAGCTACTGGCCATTTGGGCAGTTTTCTCCCACCTCTTTCAACTTTCTGGTTTAAAAGCTGCCCTTCGCTTGTTTCCCACCTTTCCTGTAACTAGCCTAGTCCAGATACAGAGTTGCTGTATCCAGGACTGTTAGTAAGCTTCTGAGCCCCGCAAGTTTTTCTGTGTTGGAGGGAAGCCTTCTAGCTTATCAGTGGGAGTGGTAAGCGCTAGGGAGCCTATCTACCACAAGAGGAGTGGTTCTGGCCCAGAAACTGTAGTTTATTGGCCATTTGGGCAGTTTTTCCATCTCTCTCTCAACTTTCTAGTTTTAAAGCCCGTGTTTGCGCTTGATCCCCACCTTTGCCGTAACTAGTCTAGTCCAGGTACAAATTTGCTGTATCCAGGACTGTTTGTAAGCGTCTGAGCCCCCCAAGCCTTTGTGTTGGAGTGGAGCCTTCTAGCTTATCAGTGGGAGTGGTAAGTACTAGGTAGCCTGTCTACCACAAGAGGAGTGGTTCTTGGCCCAGGAATTGTAGTTTATTAATCATTTAGGAAGCTGTCCATCTCTTTCAACTTTCTGGTTTAAAATTCCTCATCTGTGCTTATTTCCCATCATTCCTATAACTAATCTACTGGAAAGCACTAGAAAGCCTTAAACTGATACAAGCCTTCTAGCTTAAAAGAGAGTCTTTGTCATGATTAAGTATCAGTTTTCTGTATTTTCTTGCTGTACTTAACTGTTTTCTGCCTAAACGCTGATTTTACAGCATTTATTGTGATTTAAAAGCTTGTTTTTTTCACATATTGTACTTATTTGACTGCCTGCACTTTTAAAAAGTCATTTTTTTGTTTAAATAATTTGTTTAACTGTTGTAGGCTACACACTAAAGTATGATAGCCTTTTCTGATCGCTTGTAGTCGTTTAAAGTTGTTTTAAGTGTACTTTTTATTGTTTTTGCCTTATCTTTTAAAAAAAAAAAAAAAACAAAAACATTCCTTGTTTTCCACCTTTCTAAGCTAGTATAGTCCAGTTTTCAGGCTAGGGCTGAATTCAGAGCTGTGTTACAAGTTTCTGAGTTGCCCATACCTTACTTGGATAAAGGGAAGTTTCTCTGTTCACCTGTGAGAGAGGAGAACTTTGAGCAGCTATCTGTCCCTGAAGGAGTGGTTCTAGCCCAGAATTTAGTAGTTTAAAAACCGAGTTTGCACGGTTTTGCGTGCCGGACAGCGCCGGTTAGCTATGGTTAAATTATTCCCGGCTCCACTAAGTCTCCTCCTCAGTTTTCCCTTGAAACTAGTCTCTCAACCTAAGCACTCAAAAAGCATCCTACAGTCCAGCACTTGCTCAGACCTAATAGCAAGCATTAATATACCCCAACACTTGAGGCTCTTATCCACCCCTCACAAACCAAGTGACTAAGCAGCTCACCCTACTATTCAGGCATGACCAAAGGGCAACTTCAGGTGTACTCTCCAGTCCAGCTGGTGAACCTGGGTATCCTGAGGCAATTACAACTGCCTCATGTACACAGACAGCCCTCTCCTTCTACCACAAAACACTAACATATGCGAGAGATGCAATTATACAGCCAAACTGGAGGCTAAGGTCTCTCCACCCAAGACTGGAACAGACAGTCATGAGGAGAAGGTTAACACTTGCATCACACCTCCAGCCTGACATAGACCTACTAAACCAGCACTGGTAAAAAATACACATAAATACACTAAATCATACTCGGAAGCTCTAAATAAAAACCTGCAAAAGCATCCGAGAGCTCCAAAGCAAACACCCAAAAAACTGCACCTCCCGTCACAAACAAGACAACACATAAAACACAAAATCAATGTGCCGCACAATCACAGCCCTTAAGGTAAAATAACATACCTAACACACTAGTAATAGGTGACTCTATAGTCAGGCACACTGACATCCCACTCACTAGGCTGGACAAGGAGAAGGTTACTGTTAGCTGCCTGTTGGGAGCCAGAATCCACCACATAACACAAGCACTCAGGTCACTCCAGAACAAGTACAATGTTCATGTTGGTGTGAATGACCTGAGATGTACCTCCCTGGACTACATGAATGAGACATGGAAGTGCTCTCTGATCATGGCTCCCAGGTGGGTATGACCCTGACCCTGAGTAGCATCCTGCCCTCACCAAGAATGATACCTCAGTATAAAGAAAAAATGATCAATTTCAAAAACTGGCTAAGCTTCTGGTGTCATTCAAAGGGGATCCAGTGTCTGCCAGCCTGGGATGACATGCTCGACAAGCCACATTGCTTCACAAGAGACAGCTTGCACCTGTCATCTCTAGGCTTTCAAATACTGGCCAAGGCTCTTGCTGCCCCCATAGTGCCTTTTTTAGGCAAGGCTCAAAAGTCAAACCCACCTCCATAAACAGCACAAATAAAAACATGAGGGTTATGCTACTCAATGCCAGGAGTTTAAATCTCAAAATGCATGCGCTCAAAGCACTCCTCAGTATGGAGAACGTCGACATCTGTGCAGTAACTGAAACCTGGTTCAAGGCTTCAGAGAGCACTCTAGCACTACTAGGTTACAACTCATACCACACATTTCGGCCACAGAACATGGACCTAAACACAAAAGGAGGGGGTGTATCCATATTCAAGGATACCTACACCTCCAGGTTAGTGGCGCAGCATGATACCTCTGAGATCATCCATGTGCAACTAACATTGGGCAAATCTGCAATGCAAATTGTGGCCTGTTACAAATCACCCTCCATGACCCAGGACCACCATTCTGCCTTTCTGGAGACACTGGAAAACATGAAGGTCCTACTGAACACCCTGAAATTGGGCAATTTCAGTTACCCTACCATTAACTGGGAAAACTACTTGAGTACAAACTCCCAGGCTCAGTGCTTCCTGGAATTTATCAACTCAAATGCCCTGGATCAGCTGGTAAACTCCCCTACCAGAGGTGAAAACATATTGGACCTGGTCATCACCAACATGGGCAACAGGTGTTCCGCACCGGAGGTCAACCTGTCACTGGTTAGATCAGACCATAAACTAATCACTCTGGATGTCCACACCCCACCACCACCCCCAACCAAGGAAACCACAGTGAAAAACTTTTCTAAAGCAAACTTCACCTTACTTAAGACAGAGGTGGTAAGTTTCACAGCCCCCACACTAAAGGATAACGCTGCCCAAGATACAGAATCCTTTACAAATGCACTCTATGAGCACCTACAAGGATGCATGGATCATGCCATCCCTAGCAAAACCAAGACTCAATCCCCTATGAGAAGGAAACCAGTCTGGTGGACCCCTGCCATAAACAGGTTATACAATAAAAGGAGGAAACTAGTTCAGAAAAAAGCAAACCCCAAGAAGGAAAGACGTCCCTGATCAGTATCAGTAAGAAACTAAGGTCCCTCATATAATCATCCAAGGCTAACTTTGAAAGAAAAATAGCCAAGGATTCAAAAGATAACCACAAAGCCTTCCTTAGCTATGTCAAGAATCTAAGTGGCAACTCACAGATATGCTCTGAGCTAGTGCAAAATAGCACAAAATATACTGAACCTACTGATATTGCTAACATCCTGGCAGATAGATTCAGTGCAAACTTCACCCCCCTCTCACCTCCAAAAGGGCCCACAACAATACCGGAAAAGTGATGCAAAGGTGAAAACAGCCCTTTCAAAAGCCAAAAACACAGCGTCAATGGGGCCAGATGATGTCCCAGGATGAGTCTTGCATGAACTACAGAACAAACTAACCCCCCCATCTAAACACGCTGTTCAACCTCAGCCTCTCCACAGGCTACATGCCCATAGAATGGTGCACAGCAATGGTTATTCCGCTCCACAAAGGAGGGGTCATAACTGACCCTGGTAACTATCGCCCCATAAGCCTGACTAGCCTAGTCTGCAAGGCTATGGAGCGCATCATCATGGAACTCATTAACAAAGACACTGGGAACCTCCAAACACTTGACCTGACCCAGTCCAGCTTTGTTAAGGGCAGATCATGCCTACTAAACCTGGTTGACTTCTTTGAGACAGTCACCAAGGCATAGATGAGGGAAAGGTGGTTCACACAGCCTACTTTGACCTCACCAAGGTGTTCGACACCATTCCTCACTCAGGTATTATAGAAAAACTCACCAGCCTGAACATAAACCCCTACGTCTGGCCAACTGGCTTACAGACAGAACTCACGTGGTAAGAATAGCAGGCTCCATGTCCGACTCTAAACAGTCACAAGTGGTGTCCCGCAAGGCTCAATCCTGGGACCCCTACTGTTCGGCATATACTTCTCAGAAGTACAGGCAAATACAGGAGGATTGTGGCTAACCAAGTTCACTGATGACTGCAAACTGGGAGCCATAATTGACTCTCCAGCTGACACGGACATCCTCCAGAAAGGCCTTACTGAGATGGACACCTGGTGTCAAAGTCATGGCCTCAAGCTAAATGCCAAAAAATGCATAGTCATTTGGGAAAAACAAAACACCCACGAATTACCACATAGGTGGCAGCCCCCTTAATACAGAAGAGGTAATAAGAGATCTGGGGACCCAGGTAGATAGTAATCTCTCATTTGACAATCATATTGCCAAAGTAGTTAGGAAATACTTCTATGTGGCCCATCTAATTACTAAAGGGTTCGCATCTAGAAAAAAGGAGGTTATAGTGCCCCTCTACTTGTCACTCATCAGACCCATCATAGAGTACAATGACGCATTTGGGATGTACCTCACAAGACACTTCCAACAGCTGGAAAGACCACAAAAGTACCTCACCAAGAGGATTACTGGCCTCAAACATATGTCCTATGCAGACTGACTGAAAAAGCTCCGGCTGTACTCAGTGGCATATCACCTACTCAGAGGCGATCTCTGCCTGACTTACAAAGCCATGTCCAACTCAGAATTGATGGACATGCTCCACCTAATGAAATCCAAGTTACTGCGAGCCACGTGCTCTAGTGAGCTAAACCTCACCACAACAATAAATAGAACATGCTGGAGGGATAGATTCATGTCACACAGACTCCCCATGCTTTGGAACAAAATTCCTATCCACATTAGGCAGATAACACTCTTCAAGAGAAACCTTGACAAGTGGATGGGTAACAGAAGATACATCCCTGGGATCACTTCATTGGCTCTGCTTGACAGAGGCTCAGTTAATTAATCAACTCTGGCTAGGCTTATAAATGCCCTTAGGCAGATAGCCTAGTACCTACCTATGAAGCTATGAACCATGAACATGAAAGCAATTCTGAAGACAAGGTTGTTTCCTCCTAGTGAAAATACTAATGAATATGTTATTGGTTTAACTTTTGATGCTGGAAATCAAAATCCTTACCAGGATTACCCTTATTTGAGTTCAGCAGGGAGCTCAGACAACAGCAATGCTGACATTAATGAGGCTCCATACCATAGTGAAACCCTGCTCTAAAATGACTACTTGGCCAGTAGCCTTATATCTTATCCTGTACTATTATATCTACTTTGCTATATAAACTGATCATACTCTTCTAAACTTTACATTGTTATGAACTTTCTCATTACTGCTGTATGACAGGTCTTTTTGTTAGTGTAAACACATTCTAACCTACCTTTGAATGATTTTTCCTAACATTGTATTGTCCGATTGTTTGTATTATGGCTATAATATGTTTGTGTAATTCATATGTATCTTGTCGATGTTTGTTTTATCACTGTTGTATGTTCAGTCATTTTTTTCTCATTATTGTATGCTCAAACAATCCATCACACTATGTATGCATGTTTGTTGGTATCTCGTTGAGCTTTTCCTGAAACTATTTTGAGAGTGATAGAGAGAGGATGAAATGATGACAGTGCTGGGAATAGATCATGGAGACAGACTGTGATTTGTACACAGGAGTCATGTATGAAGTATGCAAAGTGTTGTTTTAAAGGTGTGTGTGTGTGTGTGTGTGTGTGTGTGTGTGTGTGTGTGTGTGTGTGGTTGACATTCTATAATATTCTAGACAGTTGAGAGGCAGACACAGCACAACTATCATCATAGCTTGCCTTGGACAATTGAAAACAATACAAACATGAGTAACTATTCCCACATAAAAAAGAATACTGTTCATACCATTTTTAAAAATGCACTGGAAATGCATGAGGCTGCAGCAGTACAGCAAACAGATGCAATGTATTACACCTTTGCACAAACTTATCTGTAACTCCTTGAAATTCAGTGCCATGTAAAACAGTAAAGCATCCAGTGCAATGCTGATTAGAAAACAAAACTAAATGTGAATGTGTTTGCATTATTTTTATCCTATCACAATTGAAGCCCAGAAAAAAAGATAAGAGCAAGTTTCTGAAAAAAGCCTGATGTGCTTCAATATTTCCTACTCTATTCTAACATTAACTAACCTAATTTACATCCTGCTGGAGAGTGGAGTTTCAGAAAAATATGTTTTAGAATGGCAACAGGAGCTCTGTTTTTACAGTTTCAGCTAGGAAATAAATAATTCCACCAAAGAAAACTCATAACAGCCGCCAATATGGTAAGTGATACTGCTATTGCAATACTTGCAAAACAAAAGCAGAACACTTAAAAAAGTGTAGCAAATCACTTTAAACAATAAAAGCAGACTCTGAGAGAAGAAATGCTGGATTGGGGGGATACAGAAATCTAATATATAACTTCTATTTTAATAAGCCTTATGATGAAATATAAACTAATAAATAAACATAATGTTATAAATTTAATATGCAGTAATAGTAAACATTCCCATTACTTAATCTGAAATAATCTTAAATCCAGGAAGCCAGCAAGAAGGGAAGATTGGAATGGTAGGTGGGGGAGTCAGCTGATGAGAGACACCAAAATGGTGCAAAGTGGGGCCTGCAATTGCTAAGGCTGGCCCTGGTAATATATAGCATATGCTGTTTATATACTGTTTCATTGCCTGATAAGCATTTTCAAATGCTACTGCAGATTAAGTTCATCTGTAATGACCACTTAAGTTTATCTGTAATGACCAATGGATTCATATTTTATGCTTAAACTGCCTTTTAAACAATGGAAGCATTTCAGTGCTGTATTTATTCGCACTGTTCTTTCAGAAAAGAAGCCCCACATATTGTTGAAGCTATAACAACACTGAGGCACAACAAAGGTGTACAGATTTAATACTTTATACGTTTCCTAACATATGATAACATTTCATAGCAATTAACTTTCAGTTCTCTAAATACCTACATATATCTCTGCAAAGTGAGTGTCTGCTTACTGTAGCATTCCTTGATAAGCTGCTGAAATATTGAATGCATTACAAATAATAAAGAATGAGAAAACAAGTCAAGTAAGTGAATGATAGAGTTGACACATGCTTCTGAATGTTTTTCAGAAAAGAGAAAATCTTTCAAGCATTACAGAGTGCATAATACTACTGAACAATTCATTGCACGACTTCAAACAAAATGCTTCCTAGATGCTAATCACCAATTGTTTGTCTCAGCATTAAGCATTCTTATAGATCAGCTACACTGTCAGTAATATATTCGTTCTATCAGTTAAGCAGATATTTCTGCTACTATTCGCTGTACTTTAAGGCTGGCATTTTCTCTGTCATTCCTAGATCACAGGCAAATTTTAGGCAGTGACGTTACATCTAATTTCAGTATGTGGCAGATTATGTTGTCAAAGAGTCCATCAAAGGACACCTTTCAAGAATTTAACAGATTCCTACTGCATATTATAGCAGTCAGCAGAGAAATCACTGCTATCTCTTAAACAAATAGGCATTAGCAGAATGCAAATTTTTTCAACCTAGACAGTTGTTCATTTATTTTCCTTTGCTCTTGAGGAGTATTTAAAAGTGAAATCAATTTGTCCTAGTTTGACAATAAACATACTTACATTTTCTGATATGTGAAGTAATAACAAGTCTAATACCATTCAAAAACTCATATATGTTGCCACTACAATATAATACACACAAATGTATTGATTTTATGTTGCTCATTCACTTGAGTTATTTATGTAAGCAATAAAGACTTCAAAAGAATGATTTACGACTTACCCAGTAGTCGTTTTCCCCACTGCTGCTTCTGAATATTATAAAGCTCTGTCTGGCAAGGTGGATCTGAAATGACATTACATTGTTATTGGAAATGAGACCTAAAAAATTCAGAACTTTACAGCTTCAGAAATGAACTATTTTCCCAGAGGAAGAAGACATCTGAAGCATAAATGCAGAAAGATATGATGATGAAATATTATTTTCATATTTCTATATGTCATCGGTAAAACACGCCCACAATATAACTTTTTGTATGCTTTCGAACAAGAATATACATGGATGCATAGCTTAAAGTTTCTCGTACACATGCTTGAGGTGAAATTGATCGATCATCAGCAGATCGGAAAAAAAAAATGAATGGCATAATGTCAAATGCTTTTTCCCATAGCAAATCATTGCCAGTAGGATTTATAATTGTGGCTGGCAATGATTCAATTCTTTAGAGAGATTTCTCCCTTCATGGAGTTGATGCGACTGTGAAGTTCGTATACATAAGCAAAGGGGGTGCATAGTGGAGTTTGCCCTCCTTTTGGATTTTAGCCATTTTTTTTCATCCTTTTGGAATGCCCACTTTTAGCAAGTCAGCATTTTATTAAAGCATCTGGCTTAAAATTCTGAATATAGGAAAAACTGTGACACAAAGTCCAAGCCTGTGTAAAATATCAAATCCTAAACTGATTTTTAAAATTACCTATGTAAATCAGAGTGGATATTATGTTGGAACATTTCACAAATTTACAAGTGTGTGTGTGTGTGTGTATGTGTGTGTGTGTGTTTGTTGTGTGCGCGTGTGTGTTATGCGTGGCACAGTATGACAACAAAACAGATTTATTTTGCTCTCTGTCCCATTTATGACCATTCTGGACAGTGAAGACTTTATTGATGCACTCTGTGTATTAAGGTTCCTTAACATGTTACAAACATTAGCTCAGCTGGGGATGGGGGGAGTGGAGGCAAAATACCTAAAATATTTTTTTTCAAGTACTTCCAGTCCCTAAAATGTTGCCAGCTTTTGGGCTACCAAGGTGAAGGAGGGGTCTTAGTTATTACTTTCTCTTGTAAGAGAACTGCCCGCTCATTATTTCACCTCAATCTCTACAATTTGCTCCACTGGGGTAATGGGGGGGTTATCAATTCTTACTCACTCTTGTTTGAAAACTAACCCAAGGCTTTATTCATACACTGTGTTGCCCCCAGTTCCTGATGTATAGTTTGTGCTTCCCCCAAAAGTTACTATTACTTCCTATTTATTTTGTTAAGGGCAAAAAATCCACCTACCTTGTCAAAAAGCACAAAATAAATAAAATTAATAAATACAGTCTCAGTTTTGTCTTCAAGCTATATAACCTCAAATCTTCAAAATACTGCATATGTTTGCCCAGAAATTGCAGACATTTTAACTCCTCTTCGCTATGCATGTCTCCATCTCTTCTGATCAAGGAGCATATTAACTGTACTTGATGGTGTGCTGTTTATGTTCATTTTATTCTTTCTCACCTCCTATCCATTCTCTTTCTTTCACTGCATCCACTTCCTATTCCTAGTAGTGATCTATCTTCCATTTTCCTTTTAGAGGCCATTCTCCATACTTTGTTTCATGTAGCAAAATGCCTCCATCCATGCCGATCACTAGTACTGTTTTATTTATTTTATTCATTTGTTGATGAGGTGTGCCCACTGGGCACAAGTGTTACTTTTCAGAGGTGACCAGGAACATAATGTGATTAAGTGATTTGCTTAGAATCAAACAGTAGACAAACACATGTTGAAGAAATCTAACTCTGTATCTTGGAATATAGAAAATCGTGCATTATGGCTCAGAGCCTTACTCATTTATGTTAAATGACAGATACCAATTCCCCACGTAGAACAGACAGCATTATTTCTTAGGTTCATAAGTTCATAGGTGTTTACTAGAATAACAACCACAATGGCTTTTTTAAGCCTAGCCATGTATCCCAAATTTCTGAAAAGTTCTGGTAGACTTGGCAAATGTAAGGAGAGCATGGGAGATGAAACATTTACAAGCAGGGGCCTGGGAGATGAGCCATTTACAAGCTGTGTCCATTAAAAACATAGGTGCCAAACCATTATGAATTTCCTTTTCCACATCCAATTCCCATGATGCGAAGCCTGTTCCAGGGAAAGGGTACTCTGGGATATATAACTGTCTCTCCAGCAGATCCTACTTATGTCACAGGCAAGGTTTAAATCTTTAGAATGGGTAATTCTGGTTTTATTTGTTTTATGGATATGCAGGAGGTCCATCAGAATGGGGTCTTGTATGCCAGGCATAAATCTCCCCTGAACAACATGCAGGAGACAAAATACAGGGATAGTGCCTTGAGGTGGTCTGCATAGGATATGTTACTTATGCCTTGTATTCCTTCAGTGAGGAAACGCTGAGGATATTGCAATTGTTGGATATGCCTGGTCAGGTACATGCCATAGGGAGGATTGTACTTAGTGATAGGTCTGATGTATGCCAAATACAGTGGAAGAATGACTTCCTTGGACTTAGGTATACTTTTGTTTATAAGCTGTGCAACATAGAATGATTTCCTCACTACTGTAGACATGTGATAGTCAAAGGCTAGATTACTGTCTATGTGTGCTCCTAAGTCCCTGACTACTGGGGCAACTCTTAGGGTTGTTTTGACAATATGGTAGTTAGCAAGGTGAATGACTTCCTGAAGGATACTATTATGGATTTCTTAGCAGTTAGTTTTAGTCCATGACTCTGACAGCAGTTATTTACACATCAGCCCTTCCTGGAGAATATTTGTGTCAGTGGGGGATTCAATGAAAGCTCATAATTTGCAATCATTCACAAATGTACTCACCCAGAGCCCATTGACATTGGCCTTGACTTCAGGGAAGTAAATGTCAAAAAGAAGCAGTCCCAAAACCGTTCCTTCAGGGACTCCCCTTGTGACTGGCCCCTTTGTAAAGGTGGATTCCACAATTCCAACTTCCTGGGTTCTGTCCGTCAGCCAGCTGACTATCCACAAGGTGACATAAGGGTTTATACCTAACCTCCTGAATTTGTCAAAGTGCCACAGTGGGGTATTGTGTTAAATGCCTTGGCCAGGTCAAGGTAGACATTGTGAACCATTTTGCCCTCATCCATTGCTTTGGTGTCCTTTCTCAAAGAAGTCCACTAGGCTGAGTAGGCATCACCTGCCCTTGACAAAACAAAACTGGGTTGAGTCCAATGTCTGGAAGTTTCCTGTCATTATTGATCATTTCCATCATAACTGTGTCCATGGCTTTGCAAATCAGACTAGTGAGACTTATGCGTCTGTAGCTTCCATGGTCTGTAGATGGCCCACCTTTGTGCAAAGGGATGATGGTTGCTGTTTTTCATTCATGAGGCATGAGTCCTGTTTGGAGGCTGTGATTAAATAGATATTCCAGAGTGCCTGATAGGGTATGTTTCTTACTCTATAGAAGGCAGCCTGGGATATTGTTGAGACCCATTGATGGAGTACTGTTGGTCTTAGAGAGAAAACATTGAGGACCTATTCTCTAGAGATATTGAGGGTAGTTATATTTGATAGCATTTCCTGATCGGTGGCTGGGGTGGAGAGAGGAATAAAGTTAGCCGAATTTGTTTGACAGTTGGTTTGCTACATCTTCTATCTTTGTATAGGGGGGATCCATTAACAATCAGATCTGCATATAACTGTGTTTTGCCTTTATGTTGCAAACATAGCTAAAGAATGTCTTGTGGTTATTGTTGGCATGGGAGACTAGGTTTACCTCAAATTTTGGCTTTGGTAGACTTTATTTAACTTCTGAGTTGTTCGTTTAGTTAGATGAGAGTGCTTTTATCCTGCTGGGTGCTACACCCCTGAATTCTGCTGTGATTTTCTTCCTTCTGTTATACTGACTATTGATGTTGTGATTCTACCAGGGCGGCTTGATTTTTGAGTTAATTCTGTACATACAACTGGTGGGTAACACTGCCTCTATCCAGCTATTAACATGCTTGTACAGAGTCTATGTGTACAGTTCTGCTTAAGCAGCAGTGTTCTTAGGATTTGGGAGGGACACTTGAGATTTTGCCAGGTTATCACTTAGTAGTAAGTTAGCCTTACAGTAGTCTCTCACTTGCTGCCTCTATTCTTTCTCCTCTTGCTCTCTCATCATTAACTACTCTGAATTTCTGCTTTGTCATATTACTGAAGCAAATGATACATTAACATGTTATCTGCTAGTGTATTACTGCTCTTCTGGAGATGACTCAGTGCTAACCATCTCCTGAATTCTAACTTATTGTACTTAGGAGGCATGCTTGTCCAAACATTACAGACAGTCTGAGTTCTGTAGTGACTGACTGAATACCTCTGACAGAGGTAGGCAATGCCATTGTGAATCCCACCTTACCTCTTCTGCTATTCCGCCATCCTGCATTTATTGTTAATATTCCCTGTAGACTTCCATTGCTCCTCCCTCATGTACAATACACAATACGTAGGCTTTAATGTAAGTAGCCAGCACATCACCACATTAATACTGACTACATCCCTTTGTGTCCATATGTGGAGTTAACAACTTATATTTAACAAAAAACACAGTACACCCCTAAAGGAGTAAACCTACCTTCCACTAAAAGTCACCAAAATAACATTCCTCCAGAAGTGCACATCTGGTGAAGCTGTGTATTAACTAAGCTTGGCCTCATTCAGTTTCAGTACACATCATCTAAGGATCAACTTTCCATAATTCTGACATTTTAGAAGTCCCAGACTCCTGTAGGTAACCTCCCTCTGTCTACTCCTGTATGTAACCATCGCTCTAACTACTTTCACATTAGCATTTTTTTCCCTGTGAGAATCCCTGGTATATGAGCCTGAGGAGGAGGAGGAGGAGTTATTTCCATGTGCCAAATGCAGAAGCTTTGTTTGCTTATGTCTGTTAAAGATTCAGTGACTACACCGGCTTTGGTGGCACACAGACATAAAGCCCTGGGTATAGTCCAGGTAGCCACAGTTCAGTTAGTGGCTTGGGCACCAGACAGAGCTGGCCAGGGAGGAGGGATTGTCCATCATGGGGCACTAGAGTTGTCTAAGCACTAACATAATCCCTCAGATCAGAGGGATGAGAATCCAAATGAGTTCCCTGAGGTAGGTATTAGGCTTACCAAGCCATGACTGCTAGCCCTTCTGATATGCTGGACACTGCTGAAATGTTTCTTGCTACTGTTGCTGCTTACCTACTGCCATATTATGCAGAGCAACACACACATCTCAAAGATTTTGTTTCAGGTGACCGGTGTAAATTGCCATGCCTTACTTGATGTATTAAGGCAAAGAAAACACCCTTAAGTTATCAAAACCTATATTCAATGGCATTACTTGTTTCAGTGTGGGTAGTATTGTATTCAGTCTCTTCATAGTCTGGAGGTTGATCATGGGGGAGTCATTATCCATGGCTCTAATGCATCTCTAGCATTATATGCAACACACCAGTCACACCTTTATAGGTATATTATGTTACTGCATTTCTGTATATTGGCTTGTGTAACCCGACTATGTGTATATCTACTAACTAGATGATTGTGCAGGATGCCCTCTCTCCCACATGAACCACTGGCATAGGCAAGATGTATACCATATTTGTGAATCATGGGAAATGCCAGAGTGGTACATAGGCGCACTGTATATAATGTCCTGGGAATTACAAACTACCTAGCAGTTAAATGGAGGGGATACCATTCCAACTGATGTTTCTCAGTCTATGTGGACCAGATGGAGCATTGGTGGCAATATGTGTGCAGTCTATGACAGCATACTGGTGGCTTTCTCATCTGCAGTCTTAGGTAATCAGATATGCTCCTCCATACACAGAAGAATGATGTTATGGAATTGGTGTAGGACATGTAAGGCAGGGCTAGCCATCCAGCTGTGTCAGCAATGGCTCTAGATGATGGTCACTGTCGATGTAGCACTCTAACCCCATGTGTAAAAATGGGAGAAAGGGGGTTATGAATTGATGGATATGAGGCTGATGCCTGCAACTCACCTAACATATCCCCTGTTGGTCAATGAATGGTGCCAGTATCTAGAATGGTCAATGCTACATATGCGTATCAATCCACTGGGATAGGCGTTCTCTGTATCCCTTTTTGATGCCAACTATTTATTGATTTTATAGTGTTTTGTGTTAGAACCCCTAAGTAAGATAAGTTAATTCTGCATGTAGATAACGCAGTTTGATTCGCTCTCATATGGTGCCCAAGTCCACTTCGTATTGGTGTACTATCTATTAGTCCATTCCACATAAGCATGTGTAGAGCACTGAGGCCACTGGCTCTGATGGCAGCTGCTACCACATGTCTTTTAGGCTACAGCTCCGGCTTCTTCTATGATACTCATGGTGTTCATTAAAACTCATCTATGTTCAGAATAGGTTTGTGCTGTAGCACAGTGCACCTGCTCTACATGTTCCTGAACCACTTTACCATGTTGACATCATCATTTTATAATCCATGATCCCAGTTTATATAGATACCTCATATCCATATCATTAGAAGATCATTTCCATGTGCTGCACTGTGTCTCACAATGCATGACACTCACCCTCTGAGAAGCACACACTCTCCATTCTGCTGAAACTATTTTTACTAATTTGTTCTGCACTTTATGCTAAACATCTCTGAATATGGCCAATGCTGTAGTCACAAAAAGTAAGGTTAACATATAAATTTTGCTACAATGTGGGGACTTTATTCCACATGCAGTCTCTAAATATGTTTCCCCTGCAGTTGTTTGGAAAAGAGAAAAGTATTAAAATAATCTCACTTTTTCTCAAAGAAGCCTAAATTCAGAGACACAATTCAGCTACAGCTGGTAATATTTCCTTAGGTAGCTTCATACAGTGTTTGAGTAAACATATTTGGCACTAAGTGTAAACAAAATGGGGCATGACAAGATATACCCCTGAATTCAGCAAGCTCTGCACAGCGTGCAGGAATAGTGCAGGAGCTGCTGGAGGCAATATGGCCACATTGCGATCCAGGAATAAGCTCCAGGGATGTGCATGAGCACTCCTGCACTAATCCTGCATGGACACAGCTCCTGTATGCAAATTACCCCATTTGCAGGTGAAAAGCATGCAAATGAGGTAAATTTTCGATCCGGGAAGCTGTCAGCCGGCCGTGCAGGACTATTGTAGTGTGCAGAAATGTACTCGCTTAGTAACCGAGTACATTTCTGAAAACTACAAAACGAAGCCATGACAGCTCCAAATAAAGGGGGTGTATTATGTGTAAAGCATGCCAATGACCAAATATATGGCCATTGGCATGGAAAACAGTTGCCAAATTAAAAAAAAATAGCTTTTATTTTTTTTTAGCTGATTTCGGCTGTTTAAGCATAGGGCAGCGGCGCGCAAATGGGATCGGGACGAAAATAAATTAAAAAAACTGAAATAAGCATTGTATCCAAAATCACTATTCTGCCATTATACTCAATGGCAGGCAGAAGACAACATGGCCAGTGAATAGTGGTTGCTAAGGGGGAAGGCTCAGTGTGGGACTTGTAACTATGCATTAGAAGGCAATCCTATGCAAATGAGGGAAATGATACTGAATGCCGGATTTCCCCTCATTGCTAGCCAGCACCCAACCGTATAAGTGCAGGAATAACATGGTGCAAGCCTAAGAGTTAGCTGACATCATAGGGGGAGGGGGGGTATCAGGCATACTGTAAGCTTATTGGAGCCCTGTGGCTTGGGTTTGCCCTTAGCTTAGCAGACCTAAGCAAGGGGGTGTGACTGAGGCTGCCTAGCACTCTTTACATTGCCTAAGCGGGTGTGCGTGCCACATGCCAAGTTTTAAAAAAAAAAAAGTAAACCAGGAAATAGCAGCTCTGTGCACATCTGACTGTGCGATGCCCCCCCCCCCCCCGGGGCTTAAACAGGAAGGCGAAGGGAAGGGAAAACAGCAGTAGGAAGGTAATCAAGGATAACTAGCATAGCTGGCAGGTGAAATGTATCAGAATCAGCCAATTATATAGGCAGCAGCCCAGCCCAGCACATTACTATAAACTATACAAACACCTTACCCTCTGGTTTTTCCCACATACTCTAAACCACCGGTGTACACAAGCGGGGAAATTTTACCAAACAAAAGCAACAAAATAATAGGGGCTGCAGCAGCTATCATACATCAACATGTGGAAGAGGCTGAGGGTGGTGAGGATGAGAATGCTGTCGACCAACCCACAGTGAGGAGTGTACAGACCCAGGGTAACCTACCAGGGG
This sequence comes from Protopterus annectens, assembly GCF_019279795.1. Taxonomy (NCBI): domain Eukaryota; kingdom Metazoa; phylum Chordata; order Ceratodontiformes; family Protopteridae; genus Protopterus; species Protopterus annectens. Next base: position 375,080,442 of record NC_056729.1, on the reverse strand, counting down.
CTACATGAGCTGGAGATAGTGGAGTGCTATACTGTGGACAGGGACTTTCTACAGCAAATTGTTGAGCTGTGCCGTCCACATCTCACACACAGAACTAACAGAGGGGAACCCATCCCAGTGGACACCAAGGCATGTGTAGGCCTAAGAATACTAGCCACTGGTACCTTCTAAAGGCCAACTGGGGATATCATGGGGATCTCACAGGCATCAGCATCCAGGGTACTCCACCAGTTCCTGGATGCCATGTCAGCACATGCCGGTGAGCACGTATATATTTCCCCAACACCAGTGAGGCGTTGGCCAGCAATATGCATCTCTTCCACCAAAGAGCAGAATACCCTGAGGTAGTGGGTGCTATAGACTGCATGCACATATGCATCAAAGCACTACCCGGTGAGCAGAGTAGGGTCTACATCAACCACAAGGGCTTCCCCTCCATCAACTGCCAGATCATGTGCAATGCCCAGGGCATTATAATGAATGTGTGTGCTGGCTGCCCTGGAAGCTATCACGACTCCCACATCTGGCATCTGATGCAGCTGTACCAGAGATTTGCCAATGGGGACATCCCTTACGGTCACCTGTTGGGGGATGCTGATTATGCACTGGAGCCCTGGCTGATGACATGCTTCATGAATGCACACACACCCGAATAAGAACTCCATAATGAGGCACATGCACAGACCAGAATCATAATAGAGCATGTGTTTGGGATGCTCAAGTCATGGTTCCAGTACCTGGACACATCCAGTGGAGCCTTGCAGTACTCACCAGCTACATGTACCCAAATTGTCATCATATGTGCCATGCTGCACAATATTATCCTGCAGAAACAGCTGCAGCAGGAACAGCATGGGGCAGGGCCACACAGCCCCCACTATTGCCAAGGCCTGCACAGGCACAGAGTGACTGAAAGGAGGAACAACTTGAGCCTGCCCCAGTAGGCAGAAGGAGGCGTGCCCAGTATGCCCAGGCCTTGGCAAGGAGGCAACGCATAGCAACATACACTGACACGGTAGGGATCCAGGGAATGACACCCCTGTCTGACTTGCACATACAGTAAAAGAGATGCCAAACATGACACTACCTGTGCTTAACCATGTATAGGGAGTGTACTATGTGCATCCAACATAGTAAGCCCTCCGGCACCATCCTCAATACTGGCACAGCCACAAGATAAGTCACTCTTCCTACCAATTGCCAAAAGGAGTAGTATGTGTTGTTACTTGTATCTATGGTATGGATGTGAGCACGCAAGAGAATCGGGTGGCTGAATGAGATGCCAGCAAATAGTAGACACCTATAGTGGCAGCATGAGATTTGTAACAAATACTGGTGTCACCATAGTAGCCAGTACTAGACAAGGTAACAAAACTCACTGCAGGAAATGTGCTGGACCACATTTGTGTCCATAGGACACATACATGCTCACATACCCAACAACTGTTTCAGCCAGCAGGACAGGTGTAGACAGATACAAACAAAGGCTGTGCTAAGGCCTCTGATTGATGGCTGTGGAGAACATCCCCACAGACCTACACAGACAGACTACAACAGGTCAGGCAGTGGGATGTTAGTTCTGAAGGGTAAGAAGTCAGAAACTGAAATGTAGGTCAATCAAACCTAAGACCTGTACTACACTGATATGCCCCTAGTCAGCATGATAGGTTAGAATACAGAATGAAATGGAGTACCTGAAATACCAGTATAGTCACAGCAAATGTGTACAAGTGTCAGGTGTGCCCACCCCCCAATCCTATGTAAAAATGTAGTAACAGACAGGTGTGCCCCCCAATCCTATGTAGAAATGTAGTAACAGACAGGTGTGTCCCCCAATCCTATGTAGAAATGTAGTAACAGTCAGGTGTGTCCCACCCAACCCTATGTAGAAATGTAGCAACATGTATGTGTAGGTATAATAACAGTGGAGCACAGATTACCTGAGCTGGCCAAGGTAGCAGGATAGATTGTAGCATGTGTACAATATGCAGGTCTATTTGTGTTAGGTCGGTGTGTGTTGTATATTGTGTGAGAGTGGTCAGTATGTATGCATGGTGAGGTTTGTCCAGGTGGCCATTGCCCAGTACTGCCGATGACAGTGCCAAGTTCTCACAACTGCAGTGCCAAACACAAGTCTTCCCAGCAAAACACATTCCAGCAGTAAGCCATAGTAAATTAATTTGTGTCACCATCTGAAAGATGGACATGGCATGAATGTTGGCCTATATATACAAGCAGTACACAGGGGGAAGTACCCCAGACAGACAGTGTATAATATGTAACTGTCAAGTGGACGCACCCTTGGAATTGTACATACAGGTTTGCAGCACATTATTTGGGCTTGTAGTAGGGTATACCGATGTCATCTGGCCAAACACTGGCAGACCACAAAGGTCATAGGAATGAAGTATTGATAAACAGATGATGTCCCTGCACAAGCCAGCATAAGTGAAATGCCCCATGCATATCTGTGAGTCAGATGCTAGTAGTGTCCATAGCACACATCCACCCAGCTTACCCCACTACCACCCACAGGTACCTCTCCGGTCTTATCCCTGCTGTTGGGAATGAGTACAATATGACCCCCACCTGTGTATGGCAATAGCGAAAGAATGCAGCATGCAGAACAGGTGTCCCATGAAGGTGTGTTCCTAGCTGTAAGCAGCACTCTGCCAGCATCCACAACACTGGATCAATAATGACAGAAAGTATTGGCATGGAACACCTTGCACACTTACCCTGTCACCTCCAGGGGAATATAGTGTATTGCAGTCTGGGACTGTAGGAGTGACAGAATGCAACAGCCTGCTACAGTTGGCCTGCATCACTACCAAATGGCCTACAGTCCTCTGCCAAAGGCTTGTGTCTCAACCATACTGCCAATGTATGTTATGTCATGGACTCCCAAATAACAACATAACACAGTCCACAGAACCCAAAGGCAAGACCATGTGGACAAATCACAGTAACATGTCCACCATGTTCTACTGCACGAACTGTGGACCAACACCAAATTACTGCTGGGATGAGGTGATAACTATAGGGTACATATCAGATAATGTTTGCATAATGTATGGAAGAAGAAAGAATATAGGGGGGAGCATGTGTAGCATGGAGTGTGTGGTGTAAAGTCCAAAAATCAGCTGTGTGCACATACTATCCCTGGCTGCAAACACAAGAATGGCTGACTACAAACCTGCTCGTAAACCACAATGTGAAGGGGTAATGTCCAGAATTATGACACCTGCCTCTGGGTAACCTGTGTAAATCTGTACAGCTGTGAGGTATGGTCACAGCAGGATATGCCCATACTGTCACGTCGATGGATGTACAAGCATGGGATCCTCTGCCACCCCTGTACCAAGATGCTGAACCATTTACACAGATCCAGCAGCAAGTGTCTGCAGCTTCCCCTAAAGAATGGCATGATTGTGCAAGAGTATGTAGGCTGCTGACCACAATACAGGACACAGCTGCATTCACCCTGTGTTCCCCAGGACATCACTGCAAGCAAATATGTATATCTGACAGTACTTGATGACATAAAGCATCACAGTGTATAACAGCACATATGTCTGAATATCTCTGCTAACACCAGGACCATGTAGCAGAAGCAGCATGGACACAACTACCTACAGTAACCCACTATCCTTTGTCAAATATGACCCCATATTGTCAATTGATCTACAGATATCCTGCAGAAACAGTTTGCTAGCTGTAGGTGTAGAACACAAAAGTCTGCACTGGAGTACAATCTATCTGGAAAGGATTCACACATTCAATACAGAAGGACATACTGGACATGCTCCCACACTTACAGAAATGAAGCCCATGTCTGGCAACAACAGTGGACCATACATATCTGACAGTCGCAGATGTTAGTCAGAACACATCAGTCATGATTTGCACACACATTGGATAGGAATACACAAATATATCCAAGGACAACACACTATAATAGGCCAACAATACACATACATAGATGTGTGGAAGAGAGTGACAGTGACAAATAGCCTCCCATCATGAGGCCTGTCCCACCTAGCATACATCCAATTGGCTAAAACCACATGATGTGCAAATGTCAATCACCGTAGACATTTGCCTGTGGTATTCCTTAGCACTATAGTGTTTGTGGTGCTTGTGCTAACTGTGTAACATGACTGTACAAGTCAGTAGTCATCAAGCAGTTGTATACATGCACCTGTGGAATATAAACCTGCGTTTGCCTGAGTGTTGTGTGTCTGCTTCTGGATGAATGGGTTATGGCCCATGCACACACACAGCACTCACCATTGCCCTACTATGGCAAGCCTGCTGATGTCTTCACCTTGAAATACACCTTTGGGGAAATAGTAGTCCACTAATCTCTGTGATGCATCCTATAACTGGGTAATGCTGTAGTGTTATGTACTAGTTAGGTAGGAGTTCTCATCCCAGACGTAAGCAACTGTGTGTGTGTTTTTGTCTGTGTAGGGATCAATGCTTTTTAGGCCAGTCACACTCATTACAACTTCAAATGCCCAACTTCTGCAGGGCTGCTGATGTTATTCACTTTGAAATACACCATTAGGGAAGGAGTAACCCAGTAATCTCCATTGTGTGTCCTACGACTGGTACTGCTGTAGTGTGATAAACTAGTTAGGTAGGGGTTCTATTCCCAGACATGGCAAGTGTGGATGTTTTTCTCTTTGTGTGGGTGTTTGTCTGTGTAGGGAGCAATGCTTTTGAGGGCATTCACAGTCACTCCAACCTCAACTGCCCTCCTTTGTCAAGCCTGCTGATGTCATTCACTTTGAAATACACCTTTGGGAAAGTAGTAGCCCAGTAATTTTTGTGGCATATCCTATAACTGCGTAATGCTGTCGTGTGATGTACTAGTTAGATAGGAGTTCTATTCCCAGACATGGCAACTGTGTGTGTAGGGATCAATGTTTTTTTGGCCATTCACAGTCACTACACACACCTACAAATGGAGAACCTTGATTACTATGCAGTAAAAGAGACCTGATCCAAGCCTACAGAGAGCACCCCTGCAATACCAGGTACAGCTGTCACCAAACCTGTTGGCCACCAAACCAGAACAAAAACAATAAAAGTGGAGGAGTGTCCATATTCACCAAGGGTATTCACACCACCAGGCTACTTGCCCAACAGAATGTGTCTGAAATACCCCCGGTTCAGCTAACAGTAGGTTAGACTGCATTCCAAATTGTATAGCTTGCTACAGATCCCCCACCATGCCCCATGATACCTACTACAGCTTTTGAAACATAGTGTGAAATATTATGATACAAGCAAACACCCTAATACTGGGTGACTTACACTAACCTGCCATTAACTTGGAAAACTACTTGCGTACCAACATGTGTGCCCAACGGTTCTTGGAAGTCATAATTCCCAATGCCCTGGATCAAGTAACCCATAGTCTCACCAGGGGCTCAAATATCCTAGACCTGGTCATTACCAAAATGGGAAATCAATGCTCCACCCCTATGGTCACCCCATCGGTGGTCAGGTATGCCCATGAGCTAATCACCCTTAACATCTACATCCCTCCCCCACATCCCAGTAAGGAAACCTCCATAACACACATCTCCAAAACCAATGTCATGTTACACATGTCAGACATGACTAACATCATGACACCCATGCAGATGGGAACTGAAAGGACGACTGCTGAATCATACATGAGGGCAATGTTCAAGTACATCCACTTGTGCATGACTTGTGCTATCCATTACTGAACCAAGATGCTCACCACCAAGAAAAGGAAGCCAATGTGATGGCCCCCTGCCATAAACATACTGTACAACAAAAGGAGTAAACTGTTGCAGAGATGGGGGAATTTCCAGAATGCAAAATACTCCCTTACCAGCTACAGTAAGAGGCAGAGATCCCTCATAACATCCACCAAAGCTAGTTACGAACATAATATTGCCAAAGACAATCGATTGGCAGATCGATTCAAAAGGGCCCATCTCAACAGAGATAGATTGCCATATTCCAGTAATAATGGCCACATACGTAAAAAACACACTCTACAGAGCTATAACAACAGTAGCCATGGGACCAGTAAACATCCCAGGTTGTGTACTACATGAGCTACAAACTGAACTGGCACCTCACCTACGTGCCATGTCTAATCATAGCCACACCTCAGGCTTCATGCCCACTGTGTAGTGCACAGCTACAGTTATCCCTGTCTACAAGGGGGGATCCACCTTGGATCCTGGGAACTACAGCCCCATCAGTATGACGTGCCTGTTCTGCAAGACCATGGAATGTATTAACTCATTCCCTCCAGTAGAGCTCTTTTGAGTGTGTACCTTTAACTCCTAGTGGGCATGGCTTCAGCATTTTTAAAGTCATCACCCACATTTTTAACAAATACCCATTGACCCAGGTCATATCATATATATCAATGTGTTTGTTGCTATCTATCATGCTTCAAGATAAATAAAATTTTCCAATTGCATGTAACATGATTTAGGAATTAATGCAAATATGAATAGGCAATATTTATTACGAGGAGGAGCAGGGTGTAATAACAACACGCCTGGAGATGTCACTCGGCTGTAATGAGTTAACATGGAAATTAAAACAAAAGCATTGGCAACTGCAAACACTGGACACTAACCAGTTTGGGTTTGTGAAGGGACGATCATGTCACCTCAACCTGAAAGACAACTGTTAGTCCATCTCCAGAGCAGTGGATGAGGGTAAGGTGGTTCACACAGCCTATCTGGACCCCGACAAGCCCTTCAACATCATCCCCCAGTCTGGAATCATAGATAAATGTATCAAGCTGCCCATTAATTGCAATGTCACCTGATGGGCTGCCAACTGCTGTACTGCTAGAACTCACACTGTAAATGTAGGTGACACCAACCCAAGTCCCAGACAAGTGACAGTTGGAGTACCTTAGGGTTCAGACCTGGCACAACCCTTGTTTGGCATATACTGCTCTGAAGTACAGTCCAACAGTAAGGGACACTGGCAAACAAAGGTCGCAGATGACTGCGCACTGGGAGCCAATATTGAATCCCCACATGATGTGGATATTCTACAGAAGGGCCTTACAGAAACACATGCTTGATGCATAATCCATGGCCTTAAGATCAATGCCAAGAAATATATAGTCATCCCCATTGGAAAGGGACATGTACCTGTGAAGTAGACTGGGAGCCAATAATGAATCCCCACATTATGTGGATATTCTACAGAAGGGACTTACAGAAATACATGTTTGGTGCCTGAGCCATGGCCGCAAGATCAATGCCAAGAAATATATAGTTATCCCCATTGGAAAGGGACATGTACCTGTGAAGTACCACATAGTTGGCAGTACACTAAACACCTAAAGTCTGATAACAGACTTAGGGACACAGGTGGACAGTGATCTCACCTTTGATAACCACATTGCCACAACAGTCAGGAAACTCACCTATGTGGCACACCTCCTACTAAGGGCTTTACATCCAGGAAAAGGAGGCCATTGTGCCACTGTAGTCATCTCTCAGTAGACCCAATACAGACTACAATGGCTCGTTACATATGTACCTCACAAGACATCTGCAACAAGTAGAGAGGCTGCAGACATACCTCATGGAATGACCACAGGCCTAAACAAGATGCCCTATGCCGACCGTCTGAAAATCATCCAGCTATACTTTGTCATGTATTGTGTTCTCAGAGGCAATCTGTGCTTAACATACCATGTCATATCACAACCACAGCTGCTGGACATGCTACACTTAGCGAAATCCAAACCCTCACAGGCACATGCTCCAGGGATCCAAATCTTGTCATCACAATGAACAATACATGCAGGAGGTATGTGTTCCTGACCCAGAGACTCCCCAGACTCTGGAATAGACTGCCTATACAGTTTAAGCAGAGTGCCTCTTTGGCCCTATTCAAAAGGAACCAGGACAATTGGATGGGAGATAGGAAATATACCCTGGGGATCATGCCAGCTGCCCTGCTAGACAGGGGTTCAGGGAAGTAAATATTATAGGAAGTCATATCCAGGGAATTGTCATGTATGGGCATATACAGGCCCTAGGGCTGATAGCCTAGTATCAATGTATGACCCTATGAACCTATGAATTACACTTTCCATTGCCCAAACTTGGCAAGGTTGCTGATGTCATTCACTTTGAAATATACCTTTGGGAAAAGACTAGCCCAATAATCTCTGTGTTGCATCCTATAACTGTGTAATGCTGTAGTGTGATATGTTAGGTAGACATTCTATTCCCAGACATGGCAAGTGTGGATGTTTGTCTGTGTAGGGAGCAATGCTTTGAGGCCATTCACAGTCACTACAACCTCCATTGCCCTTCTTTGGCAAGCCTGCTGATGTCATTCACTTTGAAATACACCTTTTGGGAAAAAGTAGCCCAGTAAGCTCCATGGCGCGTCCTATAACTGCGTAATGCTGTAGTGTGATATGTTAGGCAGACATTCTATTCCCAGACATGGCAAGTGTGGATGTTTGTTTGTCTGTGTATTGAGCAATGCTTTTGATGCCATTCACAGTCACTACAACCTCCATTGCCCTTCTTTGGCAAGCCTGCTGATGTCATTCACTTTGAAATACACATTTGGGAAGGAGTAGCCCAGTAATCTCTGTGGCATGTGCTATAACTGTGTAATTCTATAGTTTGATGTATTAGTTAGGTAGGAGTTCCAATCCCAGACATGGCAATTGTGAGATTTGATGTGTGTGTGTGTGTGTGCTTGTCATTCGTATCATGTGTGGAGGTGGCTGTGAATGTGTAACAACTGGATTCATTGTGGAGCGGGTTTTTGCAAATTTCCTATATGGTGGGCCTATTATATGTCACAATGTCCACCTTACAAGGATGACAGATGTCAAACAGCAGAGAGGCTGGGGTTGACAATCCATACCCCTACATGTGACATCAAGGCTTGGTGAACAATTTAGGCAACCCTTGTATTACCCAGAGAACACTCTCAACCCATGTCTCATACACAAACACTCTCGGCTAGGCAACAATCACTATGTTGGTAGCTCCCTGCATATTGCCCACAGATAGTAACCATGGTGTGATTGCAGCAGAATAAAGAGGCATGGCACCTTGTCTCATCACTACAATAGGCACATAATTGCATGCAGTGCTCTTTCACTATGTTCCCCACTGGAAGCCTGGAACAACTGTAGTGCCAGCAAATGTAACTCACAAAGGACATACCATGCCTTATACACATACCCTGTATGGGCAGATGTCACTGACACCAGGGAATACCTGTATCATGCTGCCAATGTAGGTGCAGGGTCAACCTGGTGTCCATTGCCAGTTCCCACCACATGAGGCCAGGAATGGCACATCTGATGATAACAATCTGTGTGCACAACATGCCCCAGACACCCCAGGTACTCTTCCATATATCACAGAACATGCATGTGGGACGTGTGCACATCCCAGACACTGTCCATGTCATGGACTATAGAACACATACATGGCAAGCATTGCACAGCACTGGCCACCCACAACAGTAACCCAGATGACTGGATGGTGAATACAATACCCACCTGTGTGGGCCAATCCAGACACTACACCCCTGAGCCACACTGCAAACCATTTTCATGTGGATTGATACCAAGGTTTACCCTTTACCTAGCCTTGTACAGCCTTCTGGCACAGTCAACCACTACACACCTGTGAAGCAATGCACCCATACATGTCAGTACTGGCAAACTCTGTCTGTGTGTGTGTGGAGTATAATGATTTGGACACCATTCACACTCACTACACCTCCCATTGGCCTACTGAAGCATGCCTTCTGATGTCAGACACGTTCACATACCCTTTGCACACATATCATCCTGATAACCCCTGTGGTGCATGTGATACCTGCATATTACTGTATTGTGGCAAACTAGCTAGTTAGGAAGTCTACTCCTGACCCTGCCAACTGTGATAATGTGTGTGAGATCCTGAGAGAGTGTGGCTGTGTCGACAACACGTGTTCATGTGGACAGGCACATGTACTACAGGTCTACCTTATCCCTCCTTTATCACTGTTGCAGATGTTACTCAGATATACCATTGGACAGCTCCCCAACATGTAAGCTCTGTGGCACATGCAATAACTGCATAGAGATGTGATAGCAATACATAGGCAGGGGTTTTAAACCCTGTACTGGTAAGTGTGTGACACAAACATGCTTAGGTTTTACTCTCCCAACCCCTCCCTCTCTTACCTTGTCTCTCTTTGTCTCCCTCACTTCCTGTCTGGTGGATGTGTAGAAGTACACCTGTTTTGCTTAGGCAGCAGCTTATGTTTTGTAAGTGATGCTCATGATCAATCATTGGCAAACAGCATCACAGATGGTAGTGGAATATACCTCTAACAACATAGACTGT